>NC_143531.1:25125884-25445051 GCF_031878675.1 Megascapheus bottae
AACCTCTCCCCTACATGGGGAGAAGAGACACAATATTTGTACTGAATGAAAGGACCACAGATTGGAAGAAAAAAATACCAAAAATTTTGTTTTGTAGTATTATACTCTCTAGTATAGCAAACCACAGAAATCAAGATGAAAAGTATAAAAAACGGTCTGCATATCATAGCAGATGGCACTGTGATAACACGAGATGGCAAGTGTTTTTCTGGTGACTCTTATGCCTACATATGTAACAATTAACCACTCAACCTGGGAAGAAATGCATGGCAAAATTAAGGAATAACAAAGCCCCTCTTACCTATCTTCTTTGTGATGTGGTGTGAATGTCAATGTTCCTTACATTGTGCCCAAAGGAACATGGAATATGCCCTATAACATGCCTTCTCGGGAGGTTTCTAGATACCAGGTTTTTAGCTGATTGGCATAATGGCCCTTTCTGAAATCAGAAAAATCAGCTAGGTAGCCTGTCAGTTCTTTTTCTAATCTTCAGACATATTATTACATGTCAATCTCATAAATCTTTAAAAACTATAAAGCAATGTTTATTAAAATAACACTCAAGAAATCTAATTCCAGATAAGAAAAGTAAGAAACATTTAAAGCTGATATATTGTGTAAAATATTCTCAAGAGCTCTTAAGTTTAAACCTTCTGGGAGGACATTTCATACAGTAAAGAAATTATATATACACAGACAGGTTTTATTCTAATATACATAGCTATAACTAATGGCAGATGGTATAAGACATTGAAAGAATTAAATAAAACAGGTATGACAGGTGCCAATGGCTCACACCTGTAATCCTAGTACTCAGAGGACTCAGATCTGAGATCTCTGTTGAAGTCAGCCAGACAGGAAAGTCTATGAGACTCTTACTCCAATTAACCACCAAAAAGCTGGAAGTGGAGCTGTGGCTCAAGTGGTAGAGGGACAGCCTTGAGCAAAAAAGCTAAAGATCAGTACTCAGGCCCTGAGTTCAAGCCTCAGTACCAGCACATAAAACAACACACAAATACTCTAATCATAAAATATCTCAAGAGCATGATGGTAGTAAAACATCATGGAACAAAATTTAAATTATGGTAGGTTTATGCAGCCTTGGGTATTCACAGCATCAGCGTAATAAAGATGCAAGCAACCTTGGAGCGTCTCCTCTGTGCCACTACGATGGATACATGGTTTAATCCTCATTTAATCCTCACCCAAATGTAACTACAAAGTCATGTGCCAATTCCATGTTATCAGGAGGGAAACAAAATCTGAGAGGTTAGAAAATGTGTCCAAGCTTACAATGGGTAATCTGGCTTAAATTTAAACCCACACAGTCCACCTCTACCAAGCATGTTCCTAGTCTAAGACAAGAAAGATATGGATCTCTGAGAAGCTAATGTGCATAATAACCCTCACACCAAATGTCCTGAATTGTCCTGAGCTTACCTGGTGCCGCTGCTGGGTTTGCTTAAACACTTGAGATTCAGAGATCCACCTTTGTAGCTGGTTCCCCTTTTGGCTCTCCTGCCTGCAGTGGGATGTAAATCCAGACAGATAAGACTTTAAAATTACATCACATTGCTCCACCACAGCAGCTTGGCTACGAGCAAACATAACGCTTTCAGAAGTTTTAGAAGAGGCTCCTACTAACTGCCATCATGAGTCTCAACTCTCAGAAACCTGTGGTGCAGGATTCTGATCTCAAATAATGAAAAAAATCAATATGGTTCTTCTTGCTCTGGAAATTAACAGACCATAGAATCAAGGTAAGTATTTTATGTTGTATGATGGTTTCCCTCCTTCCCCGTTATGTCTACTCCTAACGATGAGAAGAAATTACCCTCTGAGCAGGGTGCCATGCTACGGTGAAGGGAGAAGTGAACATGGAACCGCTTCCTCCAAACACTGCAGGCTGCTAAATCTCACCACGGTGCCTAACTCACTTCAAGTTTCCAAGCAGAGTCCACCCACACACCAAGGCACTATAAAGTGACAAGTGATACTAAAACACTTAGCAGAACTGTACAAAATGATTGAACAGGATACATTTTTATTCATTTGTACTTTGAAAAGTTTCCAACAACAAATCTGCTGCTAGTCCTGGGGGCAAGGCCCCACTGAGAACTTTACTTTCCAGAAGCGGGATCTGCTCTCGGACAGTGGGGTGGGCCCTGAAGTGCTCTAGCACATTGTCCTGAATGAGATTCCACATCCAAACTTTCTGCTGCCTCCTTCGTTTGGCAGCAAGCTCCCCACTGGAAAGCATCACGTCTTGGAATTCTTTCATTTTATCCCACATTTCAGCAATGCCCTCTCCAGTTCTGGCAGAAATGCGAAGTACCTATTGAAAAGGAAAAAGCAGAGATGTTTTACTTACTTATGATACAGATAGAATTTTCATGAGGACTTGATATTTGCCACTGAATTCTTACAGTTTATGGCAAAAGCAAGGGACAAAAACAGACTTTGACAGCTTCATAGAAATAGATCCAGTGACGCATAGACAAAAGTGATGTGCCTACCAGGCAGAGCAGACAGAGGACACAGGTTCCAGGTTAAATTCTTTGGCTCAGAGATTTGTTTTATCTTAGGACTGCTTATACAGATGGCCAGGGACACCTTGGAGGACTTGTGAGAGTCAAAAGATGAGAAAAGGCAGTGTTAGGGAGGGCAAGGTTCCCTGAGGCTCTAGTGCAAGGAAAACAAACTGAGCTGGGAGAATGCTTTTCCTTTTCCTGCTAAATTTGCTGGAGTCAGCAAGTTCTGTGTGTCAAACGCCTAGAACCTCCATGACCAAGGCAGTTCACTCAGTCAACACAGCCGTGCCTGGAGACCTCAGAGGGTACCAGGGGCTGTCCACATCCTGTGCTGGTGACTAGACCAGCATCTTCCTGCAGACAAAGATGCTGGCATCAGTGTTTTCTGCATACTTCCTACAGAATGATTCTTCATTTTCTCTTTTTGATAATTGAAAAGTGTTCAGGAAACATAATGAGAATGGAAGGGTTAAATCACAAAGCTTTTCTCTGGCACTCAAATTCCAGTATAGATAACCAAATCATTAACTGCTCTATAACTTGGGGGTAGATTTACTATCACTTCCAAATGGCTCACGTCAAGCACTGAACAATCGAATTCATCACCTGACATGCTAATTTTTGACATCCTGTGGCTGAAAGATTATATTTAAAATCATGACTACCTCCTCTGGCTTTGACATTTTTATTATTTTTTCTTTTTTGGTGGGTCATGGGTCTTGAACTCAGCCTGGGCTCTATCCCTGAGCTCTTCAGCTCAAGGCTACCACCCTACCCTGAAACAAGCCTCACTTCCCATTTTCTAGCGATTAATTGGAGATAAGAGTCTCAGGTCCTTTTGTAGATGGGGTTGGCTTTGAACCTTGATCCTCAGATCTCAGCCTCCTGAGTAGCTAGGCTTATAGGCAGTGGCCACCACATCCGGCACTTTGACATATTTCAATGCTACAATCTCTGCAATCAAGCCAAGACTGATTATGTATCCTTACATCCTTCCTCCTAATGTACATAATGTACAGAACTAGGAGTGAAAAGTGTAGAAAGATGTGCAAACGTAGCAAGGTGTGCAAACTAACCTTCGGGCTCCAGACTTCTGAGCGCTTGCGAAGTAATTTTAGTGCGCTCACATACTCTGCTTGAATTCTTCGCGCTGGCACAACAAAGTCTCCATCAGCTTTAGTTACAGCTACAAGGTCTGCCATCTCAACTATACCCCTCTTGATACCCTAGAGGGAAAGGAAACAGCAAATCTATCAGAAGCATTCTGCTCCATCACAAGTAGCATGAACACGGCAACCCATTAATATCATGATTTTGAAAGGAATACAATTCATTAACTTCTGAATCTTTCCAAGCCCTGGGCACCTGCAATCACAACTACCTGACAGACACTACATAAGAAGACTGACGCTTAGGATTATGGAAGCCATTTGTAATCTTGCTTCCAAATTTTGAGAACAACCAATCAAGAGGGGCAGAACGCAATTCACATTGTCTTCCAATGGATGCTGCTTCTTATCTCTGAAGGATACACTAGCCATCATTAGGGTGGTTAAAAGAAAATATGCATCCCACTAAGGTCTATATTTCCAGAAATAAAACCTTTGGATTTTTCTTAATTACATATAGCATCTTTTTCAATAATAACCTGATGGCTAAAATTGCCCCAACTTCTTGACTTAAAGTATTCTGCATAAAAATGCTAAAAACTGTTAGCTGCAGGTGGCTTGGAGGATTAGAGGATTGTAGTTAGAGTTAGTCTGACAAAATCTACAAGATTCTATCTCCAGTTAACCTGCAATAGGGATAGCTCAACTGGTAGGAGTCAGATGTGGGCAAGTTAGCATGTGAGAGCACAAGGCCCTGAGGTTCAAGCCTTAGAACCAGCACACCCATAAACAAGCAAAAAGCCAGGAAAAAAGACAAACTTCAAAGCAACTGCATTTCTGAAATATACTTTTCCATCTAAGATTAAATTTTTTCCCAATATTTTATACGTTACTTTTAAATGTTCCATTCTAATAGTCAATGTCTTTCAGTCACAACATCCACAGTCTATCTCTATTTTTAGAAATATGAAGGAATTTTTTTAAAATTCATTATTTTTAAATCTTAAATCATTAATTTTAAAATTATTTTAATTGTACAAAGTTGTATAATTACTATAATAATTATACAAATAAATTTCAATTTGATATGTCAATTTATGTGTGCAAAGCACCTTGGTTGGTATCCCCGGTTGGTATCCCCCCTTCCATCTTTCTTCCAAAAACAAACCCCTCCAGTTTCTGTTGGTCATAGGGCTTAAATGCTGGGCCTGGACGCTGTCTCTGAGCTCTTCAGCTCAAGGCTAGCACTCTACCACTTTGAGCCACAATTACCACTTCCATGTTTTTGGTAGTTATTTGGAGATAGGAGTCTCACAGACTTTGGAGCCCAGGCTGGCTTTGAACCCCAATCCTCAGATCTCACCCTCCTGAGTAGCTAGGGTTACAGGCATGAGCCACAGGCACCCAGCATGCATTTTTTTTTATATAATAAAAAACATCTTTATTTGACTTAAGTCCCAGGAAGGGAATCTCTAAATTCTTGGAATTTAATCCCTGGGTTTTCTAGAACAAGAGAACCGTCTTGGTAATTTATGATACATGCCTACACCAATAACCACATTTATGCAGCCTCACTCAGGGGCTGACCATACCAGCAAATTCTACTGTGATTGCAGGGTTGGGGCCTTTGAACCCTGTGCTACTGGCCAACCTCTATGGGGTAGGAGCTAGAGGCTGAACTCAATTACAGGGCCAACAACTCAGTCACATGTGTACACAAGATGAAACTCTGCTAAAAACTAAGGGCCCATAAGCTCCAGGGAGCTTGTAGATGAGAAATGTGGCCTGAGAACACAGAAGCTTTGCATTGGTGACTTTCCCAGATAGCTCAACCATCCGTGTTTCTTCACTCGGCTGGTCCTGATTTGTTGCTTGTATCATAAAACTCAGTGGTAGCAGTGCGCTCTTCTAAGTTCTATTAGGTATCCGATCAATTAAGGGACCTTTGGTAGCGGGAATCCTCAGATTTGTGGCCAGCTAGTTAGAAGCGTAGGTGGCCTGGGAACCCTAGAGATGACAGTGTCTGAAAATGGGGAAGCTGTGAAAGGCTGTGCCAGCTCAAGGGAGATAATGCCAGAGTTACATCCAGGATGAGTTAGAATTATTTTGTGCAGACGAAAACTATGGTGGTAAGAACCCAGTGGGACCACAACATCAAGTGGGACCTTGAGAAGAACTTTTGAACCAACTCTTCTACCTACAATTGTGCGACAGGGTCTCTTTTGGTCAGAGTTATTCATTTATTTTACTCACTTCCATGTTGCAAGTGGAAAATTCAAGTCAAAGGATTAGCTTAATATTATATTATTTACTATTATAAATTGGGAAAGAATGTATAGACAATCTGCCTGACTCAAGTAGTTTAGCCAATATGAATGATGTTTCTTTCTCTACACTGTTTTTTAAGTTCTTCTGCAAAAACACAACACTGGAAATTTGTACCTGCGTACTATCTACTTTGTATTTGGGGTCGGTCATCAAAATCATTACCTGCAATTCATCTCCTCCTGCTGGTGGCAGTAGTAAAACAAACATATCAACCATGTCCGCAACAGCAAACTCCGACTGACCCACACCTGGAATTTTAAATCACAGCTATGTCTTAAAATATTCAGAGTTACTTTCCTTTCCTCCTCTAGGAAGTGTTCAGTGACTCTCCCGAATCTGAGTTAGGCTATGTCGCAAACATTTCTCTCACAGTAATGCAAAATAGTCTTCTCCACAAGAAAGTGACTGTCGGCATTTTCATTCAGGGTCTTCACTGCACCAATTATGTGCTGATAATGTAAGAATAAAGTAAAGCAAAGCCCCCTAATCTGTGAGACTCATATCTCCCATAAATTGCCAAATTAAAAAAAGCCAGGAGTGGAGACGCCTTTCAAGAGAAAGAGCATTGGCCTTGAGCAAAAAAGTTTACAGAACACATCCAGGCCCTGAGTTAAAGCCCCACAGAAGACTGGCACCAAAAACAAACAAAAGCCCCATACAAACCTTACTTGTTATTCATCACTCATCTTTATCATTCATTGTAATTGCATATTATTCTATAAAATACAGCACCACACTCACCTACAGTTTCAATGAGAATGATGTCATAACCCCCTCCTTCACACAACAGGATGGCTTCATTCGTGGTCCTTGTCACACCCCCTAAAGTCCCTCTTGTAGGGGATGGTCTGATGTATGCATTCATATCTTTTGCTAGCTCAACCATCCGTGTTTTGTCACCTAACAGGGATCCTAAAACAAAGAGTTACATTTTATAACTGTGTGACAATACTAAGGGCCAATTAGCAATTAGTTCATTTCAGGGGGACATACTTTAGGACAAAATCTTGGGCTATATTTGATAGGATGGAATTTCCCTCCAGCTCACTGTATACAAGCATGCTGGACTCATCTTACCAGTCTAAGCCTCTTAGACTCTGAAATGGCTTCCCACCAGAAGCTCAATTTTATATACTTCAGGTTCACACTGAATGCCCTGCCTTACCTACCCACTTCCAGCCCCCAAACAGCTTCAGGTTCAGATCTAGCCAGGGTGTTTTCTTTACATCATAGGGGTTTATCCCCCCACCCACTGAGACACCTCTCCTGTTCTCTCACAGTCTGCATCCGGGCTTAAATGTTCCCCATCATTCAATTTAGGGAAGTCCCTTTACCTACTGGAACCTTCCTCCTGGAATACACAGAAAGACTTGGTTGGGATTATATGAATGTGGTATCAAAATCTAATCTATTTTAACAAAGGTAAGTTAAAGTCCTCAATCCTTCATTGGATTTTCTGGAACATTTTCACTTGTGCCCAACTCTGAGAGTACAGCAACTATTTTGCCCTCTAAGAGAGCCCTGGTGGACACAAGAGAATTCTGTGTCCTTCCCCTTTCTCTTATGACCATGAGCACCCGCCAATCCCCATCCCCTTATTAGTACGAATAACATTTTCTCAGCTTTGTGTAAGCTGCCCTCTACCCAATCTGCTTTTAACCCTCTATTAGTTAGAAATTCTGAGGCCCACAATTAGTGCGAAGAAAACTGAGGAAATGGATGAACAACTATTCACACAACACATTTTAGGGGTTCATATCTCCATACCTTATCTCTTTCACACGGTGATTCTTAGCCCAGATAAATCTTGCCCCCCTCCCTGGGAAATCTGGCAATGTCTAGGGATACTCACTTTGGTAAGAGATGGAGTGGGATGCTACTGGCAGTCACTGAGCAGCAACAAGGGTGTTGCTAAGATCCCTGAATTTATAGGACAGACCTATTTGTCACAAAGAGTTGGCTGGTCCTCAATATCATTTGTGCCAAGTGCCTTGCCTAGGGGACCTGATCTTATAGATACTGTACACTGGACGATAAACAGTGTTTATAGGAAGTGTTCAACGTAATGCCCATGGACTGGAACTAGTTATAATTCTGTGTCCTGTAGTGTTGTAAATTCCAGAAAAAGGAAAACCTTCAAAATTACTGTGACCTCTTCCTGCTTTCCTTTTGCCATATAATTGAAAAAATAACATTATTTCAACCTGAACATGTATTTTTACTCTGCCTGAAGTAAGATATTCTAGGTGTACTCTGTTCCCTATGGCAACAGTTCAGGCTTTTCACAATTTCATGCCTGTAACCCTAGCTACTCCGGAGGCTGAGATCTGAGGATCATGGTTCAAAGTCAATCTGGGTAGGAAAGTCCATGAGAGACTCATCTCCAGTTAACCACCAGATAATTGGAAGAAGTGTTATGGCTCAAAGTGGTTGAGCACTAGCTTTGAGCAAAAGAGCTCAGGTACATCACCCAAGACACGAGTTCAAATCTCATGGCCAACAAGAACAACAAAATTGTTTCCAAGGTGATTATTAACATGAATTCATTACTGTAAAAGTCAACACTTGGTCAAAGGAATGCATTATAAATACTATCCTATAGACCCCATCATACTCCAGCACAAATTATGACATTACTTTCCCATATGAATTGTTTCTGCTTAAATTGTTAGGTGTAGACTTGGCAGGGTAGTCATGAAGCTATTGCCAGGTTCCAGGAATCACAAGCACATATCTTGAATGACCAAAATACTAGTTCTTCTCACACATTAGTGATGAATTCCAGAAATGGATATTTTTACAGTGACTCTATCTTCATGTATTTTCCTCTCAAAATCTATTGTATTTAATATCTACACTTCTTTTACTTGAGAAAAGCCTCTTACTTTTGGATTGAGAAAGACTGGGTACTATAATGACAGGCACTCTGAATCATTCCTATTATCAATTACTATCAACTGCTCATTTTCTTTTTCTGCAGAAAAAGCCTAGATCATGAAAGTGGGAGAGAAGGCCTTATCACCTGTGGAAACAGGATCATGTCAAAGATCCTTCATTAAAGAACTGGTCTTCAACAATGCTCTTAGATCATAAATAACTTACACAACACAGTGACACAGATTTGATCTTGAAACTTGTGGGTTCACATTTTATTTACAATAAACAACTCTTATTACAGTGAACTGAAACTGTTAAATGCTCTGAGCCGAATTTCTCAATAAGCAAGCAGGAACAGGAATTGTCCACCTCTCACATTCCCCTGAAATACCATCATATTCCCTGGAATAACAGAGTGCACAAACCACTGTCTCTAAAGCATCTTGTGCTCACCACTCCAGAGCGTTACACTGCCATGGCCTGCATTTGCTTGCCTGCTCCCCACTAACACATGAAGCTCCCCTAAGGCTAAGAGCACTGTGTCTCTCCCCCATGCACAACCTAGGGCTTCTGTGCAAAGCCTCCCTGTCCAAGGCACTCAATGCCTTGCCAAGTACATAGGAGAAGCTAATATCATAGAGAGGGCAAGGGAAGAAAACCTTTCCTGAGGATTTACACAGTGTGCTATCTGTTTTTATTAAACAGTTCTTTGGGGAACGAGGTTTATATATTAATTTTATCTCTGATGAGCTGCAAATTAAATGCTGAGTGATTGCATGACCTGAAATTAGTAACTGCTGCATGTTCAGTGGACAGTACACTATGTGAGCCCTAGCAGTTCCCCTGAGAGCTTTCTTTTTAACTGAACATAGCACACAAACAGGTGACAAAAACAGTAGGAAGATTTTTTTTCCTAAATGTGTAAGAGATGTTACAAAATAGCAAGTGTGCAAGGGTGATTTTCTGAATCATGCAGTCACTGTTGCAGCCAGAACAAATAACACAGAAGAAGGTCTTAGGCCTATTTGGTAAAGAGCTGATCATTGCTTTTAATCATTGTAACTTCCAGCCTGTTATGCCAGTTTTCCAAGTGCCTACACCAAGCCACCCATAAGCTGGCCGCCTCGCTTGCAGAGTCCAGTGCTCCTCAGCTACCTCCTGCAGTCCGTACCTCACTAGGCAGAGCAGGGATTGTTCCTTCAGTGAGCCCCAACTTAGCTAGCCGTTAGTCCCATTACTGTGCTAGAATGTAAGATAAGAGAGCCCTACTAGCTCTGTGATTCAAAAGCAATCCACTGTACTCACCACCACTAGTAAAAGAAGAAGGGTCCACAGCTAGCACAGACAACTTGTGCCCTCTCTCAGTGAGCATTTTTCCGAAATACTCAATAAATGTTGATTTTCCAGCACCAGGGGGTCCGGACAATCCTATTGTGAAGAGAGATCTCTAATAAATGAAATGAGCACTACAGCCATGCTATTGAAGAAATAATTGTTTACCAATTTATTACATTTACTAGTTTACTATATGGTAACATGTCCCATAGCGGAAAATGAAAATCTACCTGGTGGTCTCATTCCTGACACACTGTGATTTAGGAAACATACTCTGCCTGTTTTCTATAAAGGTGTGCACAGAACATGGTATGCTTGGCTCCTTACTACACCTTTCTTCAACAAGCTTATAGGTGCTGAATAAACACTTGTTGCTTTCATCGTTCATCGATGAGGGTGATAAAATAAACATATCCATTTATGTAGCCTCAAAAAACCCAGAAAGAACAGTCAGAAGAGCAATGCAGAGTCATATGTGAGTTACTTCATCCACTCTTCTGGGGTATTCTCTCTTCAAGGATATCTCATCATGACTTGGTGGCTTGCTATTTTTGGTCTATAACACAAAAAGGTTATTAATGTCCAAGATAGTATTCTCAAAACATGAGCCTCTCGGCAAGAGCAGAATAAGTAGTTTGAAAACATGTGGAGCAATACAAATACTGCTTGATGAACCTCTGTTTTTTTTCAAACATCCTTAAAGTACTATGGAATCTGAGTTTGACTCAGGGCCCCAGGCTTGCTACATGGGTTCTCTACCACTTATGCCATGCTCTCTACCCATTTCTGCCTACTTTTTGGATAAGCTTACATTTCTGCATGGGTCTAGCCTTGGACAGTGGTCTTCCTATCTATACATCTTGCCCAGCCAGGATACAAGCATAAGCTACCACCCTCAGCCCAGGCTGTAGACTGTTCAGACTTAATTTTGTGTGTGATAGTCCTGGGGTTTGAACTTGAGAGACTGGGCACTATCCCTGGGCTTTTTTTTTGCTCAAGGATAGCACTCTACTACTTAAGCCACAGCTCTACTTTTGGCTTTCTGGCAGTTACTTGGAGATAAGAGTGTCATGGACTTCCCTATCCCAGCTGGCTTCCAACCGCTATCCTTAGATCTCAGCCTCTTGAGTTGCTAGGATTATAGGTGTGAGTCACCAGTGTCTTCACTGTTATTTTAAAAAGAATTGAAAAACAAGTTACTCAACAACAACAAACTGACCTACTCGAAAAGCTAGCGGTTTTCCTTGATTTAACTGTTCCTGTTCCCGATGGTAGACTAAAATCTTCTGCAAAAGCACCTGGGCTAACTTCTTTTTCCTGTGGTGAGTAGATTCTACAAGCGTTATGGACTCTGCTAAGGAAGCCCTGTGCCTTTGGATTAGACCAGTATAAAGTTTATCCACAAGTCTTTGTTCTTTATCAGAAAGCTCCTTCGTGTGGTCTTTCAAGGTCGTTTGTACACAGAATTCTCTCCTTAAACCACTGGACAGCAGCATCTGCTTTGTATAATGGAGTCCAAGAGACTTCAGTGGCGGGACACATGGGATTCCAGGTCCGAGAGGAGTACTTGAGTGCAAGATGCAGTGGTAGCGATGGAAAGATCCTGTGAGAAGGCCTCTTAGGAGAGGCTGGCGAGAACGCAGGAACCGCACTGGAATGCTCATGATGCATGTGCCCGAAGAAAACCTAAATACGTCTGACTTAATGTGATTTGTGGCCTCCCTAGAAGAAAGAAAAACATGCTTTTTGCCAGTTCAATGGACGACTGAAATAACGAAACAGAAAGGACAGTGTTTTTCCTGGACTCTGTAACACACCGCCACGATTCTTGGCAGTATAAATGGGTGAGTTCTCTTATTAAATCTGAGAGAGACGATCTTCTCCTTTGCTCTGGATAAAATATATTCAGAATATCCCAAATCATGAAACCATTACTCTACTGTGGAGTGTACATTAAAATTCCCTTATAAATAAAAACCAATATACAAAAGCTCATTACGGTAGACATTTGCAATCCTGTCTCTCCTTCTGTTCATCTAATGATCACGTCAGGTCAACATACCCAGTGCTGAAGCACACACAAAAGACTCTGTAAAAAGAATCCCTTGGAGACCGGCCCTTGATCCACTCTCAACAAAGGAGATGTGATTAGCAGTGTGGCACTTGAGACATAAGTTTAGATGCAATCTGTACTGTACGAGAGAGCAACCCCTCCCCGCCTATAACCTGGTGTTAAGTACACAATCAACAAGAATCCCTAATGCACAGTGAACTGTGTGGGTTGTTTCTCAGGGCACGTCAGGGCCACCTGGTGCTGGCTGCCAGGGCACTAGTGGTCTCTGTGGACAGGCACACTAGCAGGAGCCATTCTCCCTAGCTCTACCTTGATTCTAAGGCAGCTGTATTTGCTGATGGAAGCTATGATATACCTGAGTCAGGACAGGATACTCTTGCTACCTCAGGTAAGTTACCTTGCCACTCTGTACCTCAACTACTCTGTGCCTAGATACGAAAGTAAGGTGGTTGGGGGAGCAAAATGACTTAATGACAAAGTAGGGGCTCAGTTAACATAGCTTTCACTGCCATTACAATTCATAAAACACTGGTAATGCCAGACAAGCCTTACTTCCCTGGCAAAGTAAGATTCATAGACAGATCCTTACTTCAAGTGAGAAGAGAGAGGACGCATGCAAACCTTTATGGACAGATTTTTTAAAAGGCCTCTAGTTATTTTATCCAGAATTCAAGGTATGGGGGATGAGGGTATCAAGGCACAAGAAAAGGAACACAGAGACCATCCAGAAAATGAATGCAGTCCCGTAGACGAGAAACAATGAAGGCATGGGCCAGACAGGTGGTATGAAGTCAGATTGCAGAGGATGTGGGGAGGACTCGCTATGAAATGTGGGTGAAGGGGCAGCAGTCAAGGACGAGGCACAGGCTCTGTCCTATGCCCTAGAAAGCTGGAGTTTCTTTTCATAAGCTGGGGAAGGCTGGGGGAGTTGAGGTTTGAGGTATGACTAGGAGTTTGACTTTATTAATAGAGACCTATTAAACATTCTAAAGTAGACACATGTACTGAACATTATATGATACCCCATTCATATGTACATATTTAGCTTTTTGTGTACTAGTTTATAGCTTCAGACTAATGGACCAAGGCCATGGAACTATGGAAAAAACTTTGAATTTCATAAATCCAGATCTATATGGTATTACCTGTAGAGAAAATAAAGTAATCCCTGCAAAATATCAATTATGTGCTAGGTAATACAGCAAACTTCAAACATTTTAAAATGTTTTCCACTTAATAGAAAATTCACGTCTGATGACTAAATCCATAACATAGCTAATTTCAGTATTCAAGTGATTTGATTTTAAAGAAGCCAGTATACTTCTCAAAACCCAATGTAATCTGGTCTTATAAGCAACTATCCATCCTATATTCATGGCACAGGGAGAACAAAAAAAAAATTTGTTTGCAAACTTGGCAACATTCTGGTGGACTCTTCCCACTATGCCAACAAAAACATGCATGGAGGAGGGGCTGGGAGGCATCCCACCTGTTCACAGAATGAAAAATTTCTATTTGCACTCTTGTGGGAAGAAGCAAAGAACTTGGCCAATAATCAAATCAAGCCAAACGGCTTCAAATTAATTTTCATAATCCCTGAGAGTACAGTTTCATCCTACAATTTGTTAAGCTATGCACTGCCCAAAATGGAAGAAATTTCTCAGCATTTACCACATTCAGTAAGAACCCTTCAAACACTGCCAAGTCTAATAAACCAGACAGTCAATTTATTAGTATACACGAAAAACATCAAGTAGGCAAAAATACTGAGGAGGGTTGGCACATCTTTACAGCCTGCTGTGGTTTAATCTTAACTGCCTTCAAGAAGCCTACTGGTCTCCAGCCCACAGTGCTACTGGGAGGGGTGGGGCTTAGTGGGAGGAAGTGAAGTCATTGGGGATGAACACTTAAGCCACGTCTCTCATGTGGTTCCTCCGCCACATGCTGCCACCCTAATATACCATGTCTCCAGAGAGCCAAGCACAAGGCCATGGCTCATGGACTGAATCTTCAAAACAATGAAAAACTGTCTCCCCTGCCAGAAGGTTTATATGGATAGGAGCATTTAAAGATTCAATATATTTTATATCCATTCCTTCTTCTCTGCCCACACTCTACATTTCCCTAACATGGGTTTCATGCCCATAAGAAGAAATGCCTTTATATCAATGAATAAACACACACTTAAGCAGCACACACGTTTTACCAAACAGCATTTACTATTACACTCTAAAACTGTCTTTTTTGTCAATGTAGAGTGTAATGAACACAACCTTAATTCTGAAATCCCCAATCTACTATTAATTTCATCACCCACACTATCACTTATTCTCACACCATAATTATTCCACTGTTTAAAACACTCAGAAAGTTCCCTCTGCCTTATATGAAAGAATAGGAGAAAAAAAGCTGGGCACCAGTGGCTCAGGCCTGTTTTCCTAGCTACTAAGGAGGCTGAGATCTGAGGATCATGGTTCAAAGCCAGCCTGGGCATGAAAGTCCATGAGACTCTTATGTCTAATTAACCACCAGAAAACTGGCAGTGGCGCTGCGGCTCAAGTGGTAGAGCGCTAGCTTTAACCTAAAGAGCTTAGGGACTGAGGCCCAGACCCAGAATTCAAGTCCATGACTGACAAAAAAAGGCAAAAGGAGATAAAAATGTTCTGTGATTTATTCATTATGTATTGGGAACCTATGTCAGGCCCTGTACTGGGCACTGGAATTCACTGGCATACAGCTCTAGCATGACTCCTGTTATCATGAAGTTTGCAATTCAGCCAAGCAAGTCATTACAGAAGTATTCCAATACACACAGGTCTCAGAGCAAGCCACATCCTTTTATACGCTATGGCTGTCATCCATGGCTTTCTCTCTGGCTGGGATGAACGTCTTCGCCATCCCATAAAATCCCCCGTGTCCTTCAGGAACTCACTGTCTTGTCTGCAGAGTTCCCTAGCCTTGTTTCTTCCCAGCTTCCATTCCCTGCCCTCCTGTCATCACATACTGCCCAGTTCTCTGATAGCGCTCATCATACTGCACTGCGGTCCTCGGCTGGCCATGAACTAACCTCTTATCTGTAGCAGTTTACTGCTCACGGCATAACTGAACCAACATGCATCATAATTTTGCATGGGCCCAGGAAACCATTACATTGATTACTCAACTGATCGATGCTTTTAATGCATCTATTTTTCTAAATTTTATGGTAAGTTTGCACTTAATGATTTTCTTTTTAAAGTCTTACTTCAATTTATAGATTTTTGCATTAAAAAAATCAGCTCAATGCTGTGTATAGTGATCCATTCCCAAAATCCCAGCAGACCAAGAAGTGAATGTAGAAGGCTCAAGAGTTCAAGGCCAGCCTGACCTACTTAAGTTTGAGTACAGCCAGAGCTACTTAGCAAGACCCTGTCACAAAAAAAAAAAAAAAAAAAAAAAGTTCAGCAGCAACCAATCTGATACAATATTTATCTTGAACCTGATCCAATGAACATTCTTAATTTCAGTAACAACGCTAGCGAGGAAAAGCATACAGAATTTCCAAAATCAATAATTAGGTTGGAGTCTGCAGTGTTCATACAGGCAAGGCATTTCTAGTCTCAATGCTCATCACTTTTGATTGGAAGAAAAGCTGTTGAATGCCACTTCTCTGTTTATCTCTACAGGAGGCAACACTCTCTTCAAATAGTTTCCAAGTTTTTGTAGAGGAGAATGACATTTAAAGAGAGTGTTGAATAGCTTTTAAATAAGCCATTATTGTACAAGAGTAGTACAAGACCTTAAGTTCTCTGCTTTCATCCTATTTCCAATAAGATGCATTTCCAGTGTCTACTTATAGGTTAAAATCTGTGTGGAGAGGTATCTCAAATTCTTGTAAATTCTATCACCATTGAACATTTTCTCTCTAACACACCCCCCCACCACTACCCTACCTGGAATCTGCATAGTCCCTGGGGGCTCTGAGACCATCTCAGGAACCTGGGCAAACTCTCACAGTCGTAAGTGTTTCCAAGCCCAAACCTCCTGTCCAGGCAGGCCCTAGAGCATGTGAGGGAGTGGGCATGAGCCAGCCTAGCAGAGGACATGGCATCCAACAGGTACAAATGAACATTAAGGAATGGTTTTCTCCTTTTCTGCTTCCTTCCTGGGACTCATCTCAAACTATAAATGTGGCCACTTTACTGTCCTATGCAGAGCACCCCATATCCTAGGATGGGGAAACTCAGTGAATTCTTAGGCCCAACCCCAGACCTGAATGCACCCCAGAGACAGTGCGTGTTAACTCAATTACTTGTTAATCATGCTAAAAAATTAATCATATAAAGCTACAGATTTTTAGCCTGTTATAAAAGATCTTTTTTTTTTTTAGAAAGGCAAGTTTGCACTTCACACAGCAACAATCAGCAAAGAGGTTAACTTTCCAGCCTTCACCAGCTCTATTCCAAGTGTTGTATATCTCTAAACCTCTTTACATTCCTTACCTCTATATAGCTTTTCATATTTTTTTTTCTAATAGGTTGGAGCTCTTAAAAGAGCTGTCTTGAAAATTCTACTTCCCTAAGCGTGTTGACTAATGTAAAAGAATATTCTGGACATAGAAGATCCAAAAAAATGTTCCAGTTCTCTAACAAGTCTTAGCCTTTCTTTTTTTTTTTTTTTTTTTTTTTTTTTTGCCAGTCCTGGGCTTGCGCTCAGGGCCTGAGCACTGTCCTTGGACTTTCTCAAGGCTAGAGCTCTACCACTTGAGCCTCAGCACCACTTCTGGCTTTTTTTCTATGTATGTGGTACCGAGGAATCGAACCTGGGTCTTCATGCATGCTAGGCAAGCACTTTAACCACTAGGCCAAACTCCCGGCCCCAAGTCTTAGCCTTTCTACCCACTCAGAAGTTTTAATGGTCTAACTCCGCTTTCTAAAAAAAAAATACATATATATATATAAAACTAAAACAAAGCACATTTAAGACAGTCGGTAAGAGCTTTTTACCATGTTTCTTTGGCTTTCACAGCCTTCCTTCTTCTTCTTTTTGGATATAACCTACATCAAAACATGTTCTCTACTGGAGAAGATCTAGTGCCCTACACAAGCAGAGGTTTTGCTGAACCTAAACCTGGAGCCCTGCTTTTGTATCCCTTCCCCCTCCTCCAAAAAAAAGGGGGGGGGGAGGAGTGTTAATTTCACCTCGATGCCTCTGCCACTGTCCTCCTCCTGGCCTGCGGGAACCATTCTCCAGGTGTGGCAGTGGCAATGGACCAGCCACCCGGCTGTGACTCCCCGGCTGTGACCCCCGGGTGAGCTCACAAACCGGCCCGGCAGGGTGGAAACGCTCCCACCTCCCCAGGCGTGTGCGCGTGCGCGAGCGCGGGGCCCGGCGCCGGAACCCGGGCCCGAGGGCTGCCACCGGGGCCCGAGGCCTGCGGTCCTGGCACGTTTCGGCTCCCGTGGGGAACTGGCGGTGGCGTCGCCCGGAGCCGCGATGCCGGCTCTCGGCCTCCGGAGCAGCCGGGGTCACCGGCCTGGGCCCGGCGCCCGCCCCACAGGCCGGGAACTTCCCTCCGAATCCCGCAACCCACCACGCCTGGCCACACCCATGCCGCCCCCCAAGTCGGTACTCTTCTCCTCATCTCCTCTCCCCCGGTCCTCCAGGGGGCGCCCCCAAAGTCAGGGTGACCCTAGGCCAGCGGCCCGAGGGCGCCGCGCGCTCCCCGCCCCTCACTCACCACCCGCGGCCACGACTCCCGCCCCGCCCCTTCCGGTCTTTCTCCCCGCCCCTTCCGGCAAAGAAGCGGCGCGCAGGCGCAAGGCGGCCGCGGGGCTGGGAGGCTCGGGGGTGCGGCCTCCGGCGGGGCTGGGAGGCTCGGGGGTGCGGCCGCCGGGTCGCGGCGGGGCGGGGTCGAGGCTTGGGGCTGCGTGTTCCCCCGCGTCCCGGCCTGCGGTGGCGGGAAGGGGAGCGGGAGCCGGGCCTTCCCCCTCCCCGGGGAAGCTTCCCGGGGAGCCCGCGGCGAACGACCGGGGCACACCGGGCAGACTCCACCCTCGCGACCTGTGTGTGGGCATCGGCGCTCGACGCCCGGCGGCGCCCCGGGACTGAGCCCGGGAGGGGAACCGGAAGCCCGGCCGGGGAGCCGAGCCCGCGTGGCACCCGCCGCTCCCCCGCTCGGCCACGGCCACCCCCAGCCCGGCGCCAGCACGCTTCACGCCACGCCGGGGTGGGTCGGGAGCGTCCGCGGCGGAGTGGCGACCGCAGCCCCGCCGGCCCCAGCCCGGGATCCCCGGGGGGGTGGGGGGTCCCCACGGCGCGGCGGGCGACCTCGGGGGTCTTTCCCGGCATCTCCCTCGGGAACTGACTCGTGGGCCCCCCAGCCAATGGCAGGCCCGTGGAGCGCCCGCCCGGCGGCGGCGGCGGGCCCGCCGAGCCCTGCCTCGCCCTCAGGTGTCCTCCACTGTCCCCAAGCGAGCTTGCGACCGGTCGCTTTAAGCTTGGACTTTGTCATCCGTACCTTCCCCCCCCCTTCCTGTTTTTCACAAAGGCTATTTTGAAGATTTCTCCTGGAAAACGAAATATTTTTAATCTAAAAACTTGACTCTTACTCCTTATATGTTGTAAGCTAGAAGTGCTTCCGTAATACTTATTTTTTTAGGTTAGAGATCAGGGCCCGAACTGAGTACCCAATCATGGTGCTCTACCAACCGAGCCTCGCCTCCAACCCTCTTTCTTTTTTTTTTTAATCCTTGTTTTTAGTGATTCAGGTGTTCCCAATCTACTCTATGGAACCTTGCTCCTTTGGAAAAGAAAATAGATGCTTCCTGAGGTAAACTTGCTGGCATCAGCAGTAGCAGGGAAAACTTGTCAAAACGGAGTTTACAAGGCTTTTTTTTTTTTTTTAGAAAAACGTTTCAGTAGGATTCTTAAAATGTTAATGCCCAGGGAATATCCAGATAAATTCAACATGCAATTTATTTGTATTTTCTCTTTATCATGAGAGGCAACATTTTGTTTTTCATTTCTCAAGGATGACAATATTATTACAGGAAACTGTTTTGTTCTGTGAGGGTATATGTTGTGATGTTGTAGTAGGGCTGATGTCTGGATGTCTGCACATTTCAGGTAATCCAGATCAATGGTGAAGAGTGTAGGGAATGAGAAAATAGGGCGCTGTGCTGATTGCTAGCTCAGGTGATTTACTTTAAGTCACACATTTCATAGTAGGTTTCTTATAATGTGACCTTAAGAGAGGATACGCCGTGTCTAAGAACCATAAGACCTAATTCTTAAAAGCACGGTACTCAATCTGGTCATTGAGGCCCACTTTCCAGCCAAGGGAATGCTAATGGGTGTCATGTGATGGTCACACTTCTAGTGTGTTGCACTAGAAGTTTAACGTGATAATAGTCTTATAGCCTGTCGTGTTAGTTTTTTAATTTATTACAAGTATTTATTGAGTGGCCATTAAGTGTAGACACTATACATGCAGGAACTCCTGAGGATACAGGAGTCCCTTATGTAAGGTAGCATAGTGTTTGATCTAACTAGCTCACCACCTCCCTTATTCTTTAATTTTGAAATTACTTATGATACCTAATAAATGTAAAAAAGCAGTGTAGATACAACTGTATTACAAGGGCATAATGACAAGGGAAAAAAAACGTATACCTGTTCAGTAGTTACATTTTTTAGATGCAGGGGGCTAATTGTACTAGATTCTAGAGGTAGCTGTCACCAATAAAGTTTCAGAACTTACATTTTCAAAAGTAAACAAGCAAATATATATCAAAGACATGTTATCTAGAAGAATAAGCTAGAATTTCAGTGTTAGAGTGCCAGGCAGGATGGGTATATGCTCTTCTATACAGGGTAGCAAATAGGGCTTCTACGTAGATGTTAGAGCAGAGACCTGAAGAAAGTACACTGTGTTCTATCAGAGGAAAGAGCATAGCAGAAAGAGGAGCAGCAAGTGCTGGACTCTGGGGCCACAGCAGGTTAGCAATGTCGTTTTCTATTACTGCCACATAAAATTGCCCACTAACTTAAAAGCCAGGCTTGGTAGCATGTACTTGTAATCCCAGCACTGGGGAAACCAGGCAGGAAACATGCACTTGTAATCCCAGGAGGCATGAGTTCAAAGCCAGCCTGTGTTAGGTAAGAAGAAACCAAAATAATCTCCCCTACAAACTGTTACTTTTCTGGTTGTGTAGGACTGAGGTCCAACACTGGCCTCCCTGGGCTCAAGTATGTTCACATAGCGGTCTTCATTCCTTTCTAGACGCCCCATCTCTTGCTTTGTGACCCTCCACCCCATTCTCCCTTTCAAAAGCCAGTAGCATTAGACAGAGGCTCTCTGCTTTCAAGGCTTAGTGTGATTAAATTAAGTCCACTGTCCATAATCCAGGATAATCTTCCCATCTCAAGGTCTTTTACTTTAAATCATATTGGAAGAGTCAGCTTCACCCACTTTGCCTTGCAACATTCACAGGTTCTGGTGACTAGACTTTGGAAATCCATGTCAGAGAGACATGCCGTCCACAGTCCACCTTCCAGGAACTTCATGCTTGTTCTCAAGCAAAAGGCAACACACTGTAGTATCTCACCTAAAACTCAAAAGCCCCAAATTAAGGCTAAGCATGGTAACACCTGTCATTGTAGTTACTTAGGAGACAGATCTCTAGAGGATAGAAACTTAAAGCCAGCCCACAGAAAGTTCCAGAGAGTTCAAGTAATAACAAAGCTAGCTTGTGGTGGCTTACACTTGTCATCCTACTCACGCTGGAAGCCAAACTGAGGGGATGGCAGTTAAGGCAGACGTAAGCAAGGCTGCCCAGAACTGCCCCCTCTACCAAAAAGCTCCCAACAAGTTATCCATTAAAGTAGCCATCCCAGCACAAGTTTCTTTTCCATCTGGATCTGCAAAAGGATTTCTTCATAACCTAACTTGTTGAAATACCTTGGTACAGCTAAGATTTACCAAAACGTATTCCCTGCTGCAAAAATACAAAATATAGTGTAGAACAGTCCTTTGATAGCAGTTGCAACCATCCCCATGACAAAAGTGAGAAAATGGAAAAACATGAGTCACTAGTACCAAATTCCAACCCAGTCATCCAGTCCACCCAAAATGTCAAGGCCTAGGAACAAAGCTGTGTGGTTCCTGCTCAGCTCTAAGGCCTCACGGCCCCACTCTCCCCACACCAGAAATTCACGAATGGATACCTTTGCAGGATCCTTATGCTGACTACCACTATCTTTACTGCATTGTTCAGATCTACTGTTTTTATATATTAATCCTCAGTAGTTCAAGTTTCTAATTGCCTTTAAACAAATACTTGCTCAGTACTGAAAATCAACATCATGAGAAATGCAAATATGCTCTCCCATTCCTGTTAGATAGAAAAGAATATGTTTTCCCTTTTTCTATTCAGATCACACATAGTTCATTCTAAAACTTCAGATGGGCCCAAAGTTACCTATAATAGAGTTTAACAACTCTTAAGGTCATTTACTCCTTGGAGGCCTCACTGTGAAGCCATTTCTGCCTCCCAGCAGGTGGCAGCAAATCAGTACCCAGTGAAGTACAGGAAAAGCATCCTAATTAACTTGGCTTGGTGAAGATTTTGGAAATTGCATACTAGATTCTCTTAGCAAATCTTAGCAAAAAGAGCCAAAAGAATTTTCTTGCCAGACTGCACATTTGTGTTGATATATCAACTGGTTAATTGATATGTTAGTTATGTAAATGTATTGTGTTTGTAACATTTCTTCCTTGCACATCTCATAGTCACCTTCATTTCTAGGCCATGTTGTTCGAGTAACTTTTAGTAATGCTCACATTATCCTCATAGATAAACACATACCCTTCGGAATTTATGAGATGTAACTTAAGTATTTGTAAAGAGAACTCTATGGTCTCCTTTTGCCTTTATAGGAAAAGACCCAATCTGAGTTGGGGCCACCACGCTGTGAAATCCAGAAGAGCTGTGGTTCAAGTCACACAAAGCCTGCCTGAGCAAAAAAGCTAAAGGTCAGTACACAAGTCGTGAGTTCAAGCTCCCCCCCCCAAAAGAAAAAGAAGCAATATTACCAATTTCTTTGCCTCCATTTACAGAAACTATAGTATCCTGAGCAACTTCTTCAAGGATTATTACTGATTTACATTGCCTCTTAGGCTCAGCAATGACATCATTCACTCACCTCACACCTCTCCTAATTTTCACAGTCTCAACAATGGCACACACTGAGTAATGAAAAACCTGGGAACAAGGTGGGCGATGTGGTTGGAAAAACAGATCTTTCCCTGGCCAGCTCTTGATGAATTTTAATAAGCAGAAAGATAGTGAATATAATCTGTTTCTATAATGGTATAGCAAGAATTCATGGAATGATGCTCACTTGTCAGAAACTACAGCTTGTGGCTCAGGCCTGGTGACTCATCTGCTTACTGCAGACGAATGGCATGACTAGGGCGCCCCAGGCCTTCCACTGCCACCCGTGCTGCTAAGCATCTCCCTCACTGTCACTTCTACTAAAAATCACTTTTCCTTTCATAGAAAATCTCCCAACAACTAGATTTATGCTAAGCATATCTCTTTCCAGGATTTTGTATTTTGTGTGTGTGTGTGTGTGTATGTGTGTGCGTTGGGGGTGGGAGGGTAGGTCTGGGGCTTGAACTCATGGCCTGGGTGTTGTCACTGAGCTCTTCAGCTCAAGGCTACTGGAGCCACAGGGCCACGTCCCATTTTCTAGTGATTAATTGGAGATAAGAGTCTCCCGGTCTGTTGTGCCTGGGCTGGTTTTGAACCTCCATCTTCAGATCTCAGCCTCCTGAGTAGTTAGGATTATAGACATTATAGTATTATTAGGATTATAGGAGCCCAGCATTTCCCAGGATTTTTAACAGTAAAAATTTATCTTCAGTGGACTTTTGAATTAGGACTACGGACTTTACATTATTTTTAAATGTTGATTTTTAATATTAAAAATAGTGTCCAGGTTTTGTTTTTTGTTTTCTTTATTTTGGGCATTAAGGGTTGAAACCCTGGGCTTGCATCCGCTGCACTTGTTTGAATTGCCCCTCCCAACCCCTTTTTTATTTTATGCCTAATCCAGGGTTTCAACTTTACCCAGACTAACCTGTAGCTCTTGATATCCCTGCCTCCCACCTGCAAGCACCTTCGATTACAGGTATGGACTAACATGCTCTGCTCTGTGATTATTTCAACTGTCAATTACAATTTATTTCACAAGATTTTCAAATTGTACTTTGTAAGTAGGGTTTAGAAGACTTTCCCATAACTTTCCTTTCCTTTTTTTTTAAGACTATTTTTTTGGAGGGGGTGGTCAGTTGTAGGCCTTGAACTCTGGGCCTGAGTGCTGTCCCTGAGCTCTTCAGCTCACTTCTGGTTTTCAGCACCACTTCTGGTTTTCTGGTGGTTAATTGGAGATAAGAGTCTCCTGAGGGCCGGGAGTTTGGCCTAGTGGTTAAAGTGCTTGCCTAGCATGCACGAAGACCCGGGTTCAATTCCTTGGTACCACATACATAGAAAAAAGCCAGAAGTGGTGCTGAGACTCAAGTGGTAGAGCTCTAGCCTTAAGAAAGTCCAAGGACAGTGCTCAGGCCCTGAGCTCAAGCCCAGGACTGGCCAAAAAAAAAGAAGAGTCTCCTGGATTTTAATGCTTAGACTGGCCTTGAACCACAATCCTCAGATCTCGGCTTCCTGGATAGTAGGATTATAGGCATGAGCCACCGCACCCATGAAACTCTTTCTAGTCTTGGTTTGGACTTAAGAGGAAACCAAAAGTGATTTTTTTTGAAACCAGTTTATCATGGATGATATCATTAAGCTAGTAACATCTACTGCACTCTTTGATAACCATAATACTATTTGTTCCTCCCCTGGGATCCCCAGGTGATACCAAAGGTTCAGGAAGACAGATGGGTATGCCCAAGACAAGATGTGACAGTGAGCACTAACTTCTGGTGCCTCCAGTGTCACCCTAACCCTCCCATTAGCTCTGCATTTACTCAAGGAACAATTATTTTTTAGATCTCATAGTCCCATGGGCCTAGACCTCTCCATGTGGCCTACACTGGCCTCAAAGTCTCACTCCTCCTGCATCGGCCTGTGTGCTGGATTTGGGGGAGATCAAGAGTACTCACACCTCAGGCCCTCAAATGTTGGTTAAGTTATATAAAATTTAATGCCAAGGCACAGGCAAATTTTCCAGCGTGATACACAGTCCCACCACAGGGTGGTGCCAGTGAGGTGGGAAGCCGGCTGGTGCTCCAGTTGACTGACATTAGGCTCAGACCCAAAGACTCACGCTGCAAGAATGTCATTTTAAAATAAGAATTAAAAGAAAAGGAGCAGTCATGATGAATTATAGTCTGCAGTATCTTTCGAGAACAAAATGAATGAAAAAAAATGACAGCTACACAAAGGGAAAGAGTAATTGACTCATAAAAGTTAAAAATAAAAGAATAAAAGATGATTCTTTGTGTTCATGAAGTATGTGGGACAGATGTCAGAGGCTTTCTTTCCACAGGAAGGAAAACACCAAAGGAAGTGAATTAAATGACAGCAGGTGACTTGAAAACAAAAGGAGACCAGCTGTACGGTGCTGCAGCTCTGAGGTCAAGTGGATGAGTGAGCCAGTAAGATTCCACTCTAAGGAAAAGTCAACCCCAGGGAAGTCAACCATGGGAATGTGTTAGAGAATCCTGGAACAGACCACACCTCATGCTTTTCTCACCATTCAGTGCAAAGATTTGTCTACTGTGGAAGAAGATTTCTTTTCAGAAATGACTGAAGCAAATCCTTACACATTCTTTCATTAGTGAATCTCAAAATTTAGCCTCTGAACAGGCGCGGTGGCTCATGCCTGTAATTCTACCTACTCAGGAGGCTGAGATTTGAGGATTGAGTTCAAAGCCAGCCTGGGCACTAAAGGATATGAGACCTTTATCTCCAATTAATCACTAGAAAACCAGAAGTGGGACTGTGGCTCTAGGGGTAGGGTTGTAGCCTTGAACCGAATAGCCAAGGCCCAGAGTTCAAGACACATGACTCACCAAAAAAAAAAACCAAAAACCTCTGGACTGGCAGAATTAACACCACCGGGAGCCATTAATGTGTAAGTTCTTTGGCTCCACAACAGGCCAGCAGAATCACACTCCGGGAATGGATCCATGGAGTCACTTCATAAAACAACATTCACCAAAGGCATTATTATTAGAGTTATTTGAAATTATAACCTGGTATTAAAGGGATATCAACTGAATAATTGACTAGTATCCAGGCAGTTGAAGGTGGTTCTGTTGAATACTCTTCAATAATGGAATGTGCCAAAAATATAATAGTGGAAAAGTCAGAATGTGAAATTTATCTCCTCTAAGTAAAACTATTACAACAAAAATAATAGAAGAAAGCAAATAAAATCAATTAATGACTCCATTGGAATGCTAAAGTTATATATATGATTTCCTTCCTGCTTTATAACTATTTTCAAATTTTCTACAAGAAATCTATTTTTAAAAGTCATAGCACTCATGTGAAAAGGTATCAATGTATGTGAATTAATGCACCTTCTATCTGGCAAATATCATGTAACCCTTTTACTAATTACAATAAAAAAATTTAAAAAATTGTATAAAAAAGTCATAGCACTGTGATTAAGGAGAGAGAATTAGTGTGGGATAGAAGGGATAAAAATTAAAATGGCTGCAGATCAAGAAAGGAAACTCCACGAATCTCAGAAATCTCATTTGAATTTAAAGCTTCTTCACCATGGTGGGAGTTGATCAGCCAGAGAAACTGCAGCAAATAGGGGAAAAAGTGTTTGCAGACCAGATGTAATTTAGAATGGTTGAATTCATGATTTCTCAGCTTTACAAAGGGTATATCAAGGTAGTCAATGAATTTATGACTTATGATGTATTCTGACTTATGATGGGCTTATTGAGATGTAAGTCCAAGAGTGATTGTCTGACAAGGGAAAACTTATCACTCAAAACTCATTTTAAAATGCATGCAACTCAATAGCAGAAAAGTTACCAATGAAAACATAGGCCAAAGACCTAAATAGACATTTTTCCAATACAGATATTAAAAGAAAACACACACACACACATACACACAGAGCAAACAGGTAAATGAAAACGTGTCTCACATCATAAATAGCAGAGAAATGAGAATCACAACTATAAAATAATCACATCTGTTAAGATGGCTGTTATATTCCAGCTATCCTATGCAGTGAACCAGGAAATGTATCTCCCTGAGCTCTGAAACTCCTCTAGCAAATTCATCAAATATGGGGAGTAGGTTGTGGAAATCCCTGATATAAAGCAGGTGAGGCAGAGTCTCAGGGAAAGCTACCTGGGGCTTGCAGTTGGCATCTGAAGAAGGCAGGGCCGCCTTGCACACTGAGCCCTCACCCTCTGGGGTTTCCATGACCTACATCCGTCCAGGGAAGGTAGTGTCAAAGTAAAATTGAATTAGAGGAGGCCAGGCTGGTGTTTGCTGTGGTCCAGACCAGTGAAACAAGCCAGACACAAAAAGCAAAATGATCTCACTTGTTTGTGTAATCTAAAAAATAATAATAATAAAACATTGAGTTAAAAGAACAAAACTGGTTTCCAAGTGGGGAGGGAGGGAATGGAGAAAAGTAAGGCAGAACCTGTGTATGATAAACACATTTAGGAATCTAGTGTATGACAAGAGAACTAAAGGTAACAAAATTGTTCTTGATCCTGACTTTTTGCTGACTGAGTAGAACTTACTTGTTCTTGCCACAGAAATGAAAAACAAGGGTAACTATATGAAACAACAGATATGTTCGTTTGCTTCTCTATAGTATTTTTTTTTACTACATATGTATACTATAGCATTTGGCTGTATAACTGAAGTATATACCAATACATTTATTTTAAATAAACTGACTAAAGTAATATTGTCTAGTAGAATTAAAAATAGTATAGACCTATGAAGATAACAATGTAATTCACAAATAAGAAGCACAAGTGTTGTAGTGGACCTTGTAATAAATAGATTGATTAACTTCAGTCTTCAGTAAGTCACGTGTTTGTGTGGTAATTTCAAACACTGAAAGAAAATAAATGAGGGGAACAATAAACTCAAAAGAAGACGCAAGGGGCCGGGAGTTTGGCGTAGTGGTAGCGTGTTTGCTAGCATGCACGAAGACCCGGGTTCGATTCCTTGGTACCACATACGTAGAAAAAAAGCCGAAAATGGTGCCAAGGCTCAAGAGGTAGAGCTCTAGCCTGGAGAACGTCCAAGGACAGTGCTCAGGCCCTGAGCTTAAGCCCAGGACTGGCAAAAAAAAAAAAAAAAGACCCAAAGCTAGAGAAAAAGAAAGGTAAATACAAATTGTAAGTTACATTTAAGTGCAAATGGCAGTTTAAAATGTTGTACATGGATAATTATTTACATATATATAATCAGTAATTATAATAGAGGTCGATCTTATAGTCTAGATAAAAGAGGTTGCCAGACTAGATTTTTAAAATTAAACTACATGCTGTTCACAAGAAATGCACAATGTAAGAGTACAGAAATGTTGAGAATGAGAAAGCTAATAAATTCAAGATAATTCTCTTACTAAAAATCAAAGAGATAAATACCAAAGGAATATATTCTCATGTATTTTCAAATGCTCACTGAATAAAAGAAATGATAATACAATTAGTATATATTTTGAACCCAGTAATAATGGAAATACTGCATAGCTAAAACTTGAGAGGTATGGGTAAGCTGTATCCACGAAGACATTTCCTGTTTTAAATGACAGGTTAACAAGTTATGCGGCCATCACAAGTAATTACAAAAAACAACACCTCTAATCTCCAAATCCAAAATCTGAAACACTCTCACCTTCAAAACATTTTGGTAGCCAATGAGATGTCAAGAGTAGAAAGTCCTGTACTTGGTTTCCAGGAACACGTTGAAATCAAAACAGTACACAAAACTACCCTCAGGCTAGGTGTCCGAGGTGTGTGCAAAATGCAATGGATTCTGTGCTTAGACTTGGGTCACATACTCAAAATATCACAGTATGTATGTGCAAAGGGTTACAAAACAAAAGAGTCCGGAATCAAAGTTCTTGTCCCTAACATTTGGAGTGTAAGGGATTCTCTATCTGTACTAGCAAAATAAGAAAAGATGAGGGAAGGAATAATAAACAGGCAGAAATAAATCAAATAGAAAACACACGTGCAAAAAGAAAAGGAACAAGCCCAAACTTGAAAAGTTAATAAAAGTCATGAACCTCAAAAGCAAAGAGATCAAACTTAAGTTACAGGCCAGGAGCAGAGCCTAGTGGTAGAGTGCTTGCCTAGCATGCATGAAGCCCTGGGTTTGATTCCTCAGCACCACATACACAGAAAATGCCAGAAGTGACACTGCGACTCAAGTGGCAGAGTGCTAGCCTTGAGAAAAAGTTCCCAAGAACAGGCCCTGAGTTCAAACCGCAGGACTGGCAAAAATAAAAGTAAATAATTAAAAACACTTAAGTTACCAACACAAAGAATTAAACCATGGAATATAAAAGGGATTGAAGATTTTATAGAGGATATCCTGAAATTTTTCACTTGGGAAATTTAGATGAAAAGGATTGGTACTTAGAAAGGAGATATATCAGTGGGTGGGGTGGCTCACACCTGTAATCCTAGCTACTCAGGAGGCTGAGATCTGAGGATCAAGGTTCAAAGCCAGCCTGGGCACAAAAGGACCTGAGACTCGTATCTCCAGTTAACCTCTAGAAAATGGGAAGTGGGGCTTGGCTCAAGGGTAGGGTGGTAGCCTTGAACTGAAGAGCTCAGTGACAGTGCCCAGACTCAGAGTTCAAGCCCTATGACCCACACACAAAAAATTTATATATATATATGAACTCAACTGATACAAAAAGAAATACAAAACCTGAATAGTCCTATAAACATTTAAGAAATTGAACATGAAATCATAAATATTCCCACAGGAAAAATTATTGAGGTCTACATTGTTTCAACAAACAACTTGCTGGGATGGGGGAAGTGGTGGTAAAATCTTATACAAATATTCCCAAAGAATAGAAAGAAGAGAGCCTCTCTTACTAATTTTATTAGTCTCTTACAACCTGGTAATCAAATCCTCAAAGACTTTATGAAAAGAATTTATGTCAAACCTTCACCCTGAGGTTTTTTGTA
Organism: Megascapheus bottae; assembly: GCF_031878675.1. NCBI lineage: Eukaryota > Metazoa > Chordata > Mammalia > Rodentia > Geomyidae > Megascapheus > Megascapheus bottae. Next base: position 25,155,333 of record NC_143531.1, read on the forward strand.
AATAACCTAATCAGAATACTAAGATATCAAATGCAATAAAGTATTAAATAGTAATTCCAGACCAAGTTGGGGTTCTCCAAGAATACAATTTGAAAATCTCTCAATACAACTCACATCATAAGGTACAGGCATTGCCCTAAAAGTCAACACAAACACGGAGCTTGTTCCAGAAATAAAAATTTTAATATGAATTATTACTTCAAGAATCATCGTGTCGATCCAATTAGGGTAGCATCTTATTACCTGTGGGATACATTTCTTAATGTATTCACTTGTGTAGTACTAGAAATCAAACTTTTGTGAGGTGAGGGTTGTCACTGAGCCATATCTCCAATGCTAAATTATTTTAAGAATTTAAATTAAGACTGGATCGGAGCCAGGCATTGTGGCTACCGGAGAAGCTAAGGCCCAGCAGAAGCCAAGAATGTGAAGGCAGCCTGGACATAGGAGACCTTGTCTCACTTTAAATAAAAAAGGTGATGAATTTTATCAAATACCTTTTATACAGATCTGGAAATCAAATCTAAGTCTTTACACATCCTAAAGAAGAGCTCTTCTTGCTAAGCTATATCTCCAGTGCTTCAAATGTCTTTCTTGGTATCAGATGATCTGTTTGATTGAATGTATCACAGTTATGATGGAAATACTGAAAAGAAAGACAAAGTCATTTTTATTTCTAGATATTATTGTCTAATAAGAAAACTTAAGAAAATTTATTTTATGAGAAGCAATACAAGATGTGTCAGACACTCTTTTTTTTTTTTTTTTTTTGCCAGTCCTGGGCTTGAGCTCAGCGCCTGAGCACTGTCCTTGGACTTTCTCAAGGATAGAGCTCTACCACTTGAGCCTCAGCACCACTTCCGGCTTTTTTCTATGTATGTGGTACCGAGGAATCGAACCCGGGTCTTCATGCATGCTAGGCAAGCACTTTAACCACTAGGCCAAACTCCCGGCCCCGTGTCAGACACTCAACATTATTCTGTTTTTTTCTTTCTCACAGGAACATATTGTAGTTAATAACTGTGACATTCTTAATCAAATCATAATCATTCTTAATTCTTAAAATTGAATCATAATTGTTCTTAATCTTAAGGCAAGATTTGTATGTTTCTTCCAAAAAAATAAAATATACATGAGAAGACTAGTTCATGTTTGATCATATTTATCAAAAAATATCTTGCTACTGTTTAGTACTTAAAAGAACTGGTAGAAAAAGATAGTCTACTGTTGCTTTTAGAAATCACCATTGAGCCAGTCTCAGGGCTGTGAGATCTGAGATGGAATGATCCCTCCGCAGTCTCCACTTGAAGAGAAAAGGCCAGCATGACAAGCCCTGTATGGGGCCATGGTCCTTGCTGGGACATGGAGGAAACTCAGAAGAGGGTTAGAATCAAGGAGCGGAATGTTTGAGCCTTGTATAGCAGCTCTTGATAGGTAAGCAATAAAGAGGTCATCAAAATCTCTTGACTTTCTTATACCTCCTACACCTAATAGAGACTGTCATACTTAGCAAATACAGACATAGAATGAGCATGCAATAGTTGGGACGTATTTTCACTAAAAAAAAAAAAAGAGAAAGAAAGAACTCATGTTGTTTCTTTGAAATTAACTAGAGACACTGTATTTTATCTGGCAAAACAATCTAAACCAAAAAGCATTTTTGGTTTAGAACTTTGATGATTCTCTTTCCCAGAGGTAATTTAGAACCGTGGGGGTTCATCTTCAAGGAGGAGTACAATCAGAGTGCTGGAGCAGCATCTAGTATTCCTAACTGAATATACAGTCACCTACTCTACACAAAGCTACAAAAGATGCCGTAAACTTCCCCAATTAATACCGTAGTCTAATTGAATCTTAAGCTGGGTATGTACAACCTTTCTGACACATCCATTTGCACATAGCCAACAGGTTTGGAACTCTGTTTCCTTGAGGACAGTCAAGCTGTTTCTTCACGCTCAGGAGAGAAACTTCCCCAAGCACACAAAAGCTCTTCGCTGAACAGAGATGAAGGGCAGTACAGTGTGTTTTAGAAATGGAATTTGGCATTGGGCTTTAATTTTAAAGAAAGAAAACTTTAAAAAAATGATATTAATAGCATGAGCTGCTGCCCTGAGGCACAATTCAATATTTAACAAGTTCTTTGTGTATTTTTGCTGAACTTGGAAAGCACTGCTTTTGGTCTCAGGTGACTACGATTCAGCATGGATGATAAACATTCCTCGTCTCCTTTAAGCCACATTCAAATGTGCTTATTTTGTTTCTTTTCATTTCCCAAGAAAAGGAGACAGGCCTGAACTGCTGAATGTTTCTTTTTTGATCTTCTACCGTATTCCAGCTTGTTGGAATAAATGAGAAATGCCAGTTGATTTAATTAAAAGAACCCCACTGTCTATGCTGGCCTGTCTTCTACTCACAGTGCTGGCAGCCGGTCTTATAAAAGGATCAAAAGTTCGATTGGCCTACATTTGCTAGGCTCTTCTGACAGCTCTTGGAAATATTAGTCAATTGTTTGAAAATAGTTTATTGTAAGGCTTGAAATACCCATTTCCAACCTGACATCTTAAATCGTTATTTTCTTCCTAAGGGTGGTTGATTAAATATCTCCAAAATATCTCATGATTGTTGATTGATTCCGATTGCTGATTGGAAAGAGAATTTTCCTTAAAGCTAGTAGTCTCATGGGAGAGACTACTGCTGACCAGGACACTGGAGCCACTGTGTGTGTGTGTGTAGATTTATACTACCCCCTTTCAGACCCAAGCTCCAGCCTTGTGGGTTCACAGCTCCATTTATAATCTCTCAGGTAAAGACTCACATGAGACACAGCCGCCGAGACCAGCAGCAAACCTTTGCAGACCTTCTCTTACGTGGGGTCAAAAGCGATCAGTAGAGGAGGCGATGGGTCACGGCTGATATCATCCACCACTCACACCCGCTCACGGCTCCACTGTTCGTCTCCTCTGAGGCGGATCACTAGTTCTGAGGGATGGAAACCTCCTTCCCAGGTGGACACATGTTCAGCTGGGTTCTCGTCAAGTGTCACTGGCAAGAACTCCATTCTTTGCCCCCAGAGTGACCTTCTCGAGTGTCCGGTAGTTTGGGTTTCTCTCTCCACATCACCTCTGGAGCAAAAATCCACATGAAAGTAGAAACTGTCTCAGTAAACAGTGTGCCTGCCCCAGACTCTACAACAAGTGCTTGTCATAGCATATACATGCGTGCATGCACACGTGTGCACGCACGCACACATACACACACACAGTTAAAACACTATGCCAAAGTGCTGTTGATACCCCACAACTGTCACTGGGAAACAGAAACAGACTTATGGAGAGCTTGTTTCTAGGAAGACAGAAGGAAATAGCAGGTGCTAATCTAAATTGAATCACACACACACACGCACACACACACACACACACACACACACACACATTTTGTCCTCTCTGATCTTTTTTTCCCTCCAACACTTAGCACAACTAGTAGGTCACAATTTATTTGTGTTTAAGGTTTAAATTTCATGCTCCAGAAAGACAGGGTCTATGTCCCAGTTTATAGAGAGCCTATATCTATAGCTACATTTATGCCCTGGCTCTGTATTGGGTTTTATGAGCCAGATCTATCTTCCAAGCAGAGGAGGAATAGATAATATTGACTGGAGGAGACTGGCTGGTGGGCTACTTTGTGGGGCACGCAGCCACTCCAATATCCAGACGTCCCCCCGCTGGGCAGAGATTGCTCCCAGGAAACTGTGCATCCATGAGCTGGAAGGAACACAGAGGAAAGAACAAGGATGTAGCTCAGCTCCTGCTCATCACGTACATTCACGAAGGTCTAGTCACACACGTAATCATGCCCGGGACCCAAAAAGCTGTTAATCTCAGCAAGAGACTGTACATGGCCTTGACTATCTCATTGTGTATATTGAACTGCTATTTCCAGCTAGTAGTTTTACATTCTTTTAATTGTGCCCTAGGTTAAATCATAATACCGAATCATCTACTTAAAAGTAAGGTATATAGAGTGTGGTAAAATTGTAGCTAAATGAACACCAAATGGGGAACAGTGAACCAAAATCCAATGCAAATTTGGGATGTGAAGTTGTATTTGCCAGAATAGGTGAATCTGGATGAATATGTGAAAATTGGATTTTATCAGACCAGCAATCAATTTGCCTGTAGTATATATTGCATTACCTGCTGTGAAACTTAGTTAAAGAGTGGCAAGAAGCGACCAAAGCTTCTGCATTGCTTTCAAAGTACCCTGACCTTTCTGATAAATCAATTTTTTTCCTGAACAAGCACAGAACAATGTTTTCAAATATGAAGTTGATAAATTGTGTCATTTACAGATGGAAAAAGAGACCAACATGATTCAAAGTTATATCCTGTACCACCGCCCCCCCACTCTTAGTAATAGAGAAGCCACATTATCATCAAGTTTTTAAAGATCAACTATAAGATTAATGATAATTACTACACCCGGGAAGAAACTTTAATTAGGTGCCGGGACGATCTTAATCCAAATGGACTTCAGAACATTGTAGTGTGTCGATGGCTCACAGCAGAGGACAGCAGTGTTCAGCAGGGATGCACGCTGGCAGATGTTTGGCTTGCATTTGGAAAGAATCAGAGATATCCAGTTAGCACTGGGAAGAAACAGGGATAAATACGGGAAAGACATTGTGACTGTTTGGACCACAAGCATAGCCTCCCAACAGCCCGAGCTCTCTTCCTCTTCAGGCTCAGATTTTCAATCTGTCGATGAAGAGTTGAGCCCAGAGAAGCAGTTTCTCCATTCCTTGTGGCATTTGTCAAGAATCTCATCCTTAGAAAAAAACTGACCTCTTTGCCACAGAAAGGAAAGAACCAACTAACTGAGGAAAAAGAGGTGTGTGGAGACTGGTTGGCTAGTACTGCTCCTACGCCAAGCCATAAGGAAGTTTTCAGGCAGTTTTTTTTATTTATTTATTTATTTATTTATTTATTTATTTATTTATTTATTTATTTATTTATTTATTTTGCCAGTCCTAGGCTTGGGCTCAGGGCCTGAGCACTGTCCTCGGATTTCCTCAAGGCTAGAGCCCTACCACGTTAGCCACAGCACCACTTATGGCTTTTTTTCTACGCATGTGATACCAAGGAATTGAACCTGGGTCTTTGTGTATGCTAGGCAAGCACTCTATCACTAGGCCAAACTCCTGGCCCCCAGTGACCATTATTTTGTGAGATGTGAGGGAGGTTGGAGGAAAGATACCCACCGTGGAAACAATGTTGGATAAGGATGTGTGAACTGCATGGATGGAGATGGATGGTCGTCTGTTGTGCAATATTTTATTCCCAGAAAACAGTGGTCAAAGTAGCTGCTACACTCCAACCCTGGCCATCGACGTCTTTCTATCTTTTCAGCATGCTCCGACAGCCAATAAAAGCCTCCTTTTGTAAACAGAAGTTAAGCTGTTTATTGACACATTTGACAAGACCAGTACTTAGAAATGACGGACCTCTGATAGGTCTATTAGCAGCTCAGATGTACTTATTTCTATTCAGATTGTGATCTCATTGCACACTCTGGGCTACAAATAGTGATTCACTACTGAAATGCCAAATTAATACAGGAAATGGGAAAAACAGGAGACTTTCTCCAGGAAAGGAATCTGGCCTTTGAACTGAAGACTGTAGAGAGCACGGCCACTCTCTCAACGTGGAGGCTAAGTATTTCCATGTGCCACTCAAAACTCCATTTGTAAGCATGGGCACATTTCAAAGGCCCAGGGAGATCACAGAAGATCAGGACTGCCATGGGAGAGAGGATCACGGAGCTGCTTGCGGGCTCAGGAGAAAATGTCTGTGGATGGAGGAAAGGGAGGCATTTCTCCTTTGCTCTGTTCTGTGGCTTGTTGACCCCCACTTCCCCCCTACACACCTCATTATCACATCTACCCTCCCTCCACTTGCTTCTCGATACCCAAACAAATCCTAGTTTAGTCACAACTCCTGTAGGGATAGGGGAATGTACCAATGTTCAGTAAAGCCTGGAGTGTGATTCACATGGTAGAGCATCCGCTTAAAAAATAAGGTGACCCTCAGTTCAAACCCTAGGGTCACCCAAAAAAATCTTAAGGAAACAAAAGCAAAGCCAAACAGTAAATTAAAAAAAAAAACTATAAGATTAAAAATTCCTATCACCAGAGAGTTTCAGTCTTGGAGATGGTGGTGGCTCAAGTGGGAGAGTGCCAGATTTGAGGAGGAAAAAAAAAAGTCAAACAAGTCTGTGAACCCTATGTCCAAGCCCAAGTATCTACACAAAACAAATAAACAACAATGCAGTCCAGATAGTTATGGTTTAGACACAAAATGTGCTCAACTGAAATGTGATTTTGATTACATAATAGACTACACAGAAGGAACATGCATTTGAACTTGACTCTAGAAATGATTACTGTTGAGGGACTGGGCTGTTGGGATACTGGAGCCACCACAGAAGAGAAAAGGCAAGGAGAGTTCTGCACTCGGTGTCACATGCATACTTTGTTCAGTTATAATAAACGCTGGGGCCGGGAGTTTGGCCTACTGGTTAAAGTGCTTGCCTCGCATGCATGAAGACCCGGGTTCGATTCCTCAGTACCACATACATAGAAAAAAGCCAGAAGTGGTGCTGAGGCTCAAGTGGTAGAGCTCTAGCCTTGAGAAAGTCCAAGGACAGTGCTCAGGCCCTGAGCTCAAGCCCAGGACTGGCAAAAAAAAAAAAAAAAAACCAAGAAAGTAGAGTTAAGAAATAGTATGTTCAGCTCAGGTATTTAAAAGAGTTTGGCCTAGTGGTTGAGTGCTTGCCTAGCATGCATGAAGACCCAGGTTCGATTCCTCAGTACCACATACATAGAAAAAAGCCAGAAGTGGTGCTGAGGCTCAAGTGGTAGAGCTCTAGCCTTGAGAAAGTCCAAGGACAATGCTCAGGCCCTGAGCCCAAGCCTAGGACTGGCAAAAATAAAAATAAAAAATAAAATAAAAAATAAAATAAAATAATGTAAACACTGCTTATTAACATGGAACACCCCCTTGCAGGCAGCTCACGGAAGAGTCGTGGCTAAGTTTGAGACGTGGCTAAGTTGAAGGAACGGGGTACAAATGCCATGGACCTTGACATAGTTCACATAGACTTCGGGTTATGAGGCTGGGAGGAGAAGCTGGAGGCAAGGCGTGAAACTGTGATCTTCATCTCAGCAATGGATGCAATGATGGGTTTGAAGACTCACAAGGAAGCCAAGGAAGGAAATAAGCACAAAAGTGCTACACTGGGAGTAGGCAGGAAGAGCAGGTGGACCTTTGCAGTTGGCTAGATCTTCTGTCACAGGAGAAAATCAATATCTAAGGTCTAGAAATAGAGAGAGAAGCTCAAGGACTCCCGTGCCATCTACCGCCTAATTGAATCTGCAGGTACCCATGTCTGCAGTGGAGCTCCCCAACCCAGGACCGTACAGCAGCAGGTCTGCATGTCAGGACAGCCAGCCTGGACCTTGGATGGCGTATGCTAATAGCTGACCTCTAGTCAATACCAGGGGCCTAGCTCCCATTTCAATCCTTCTCAGGATGGCTGCATCTGCTCCCTTATCCTACCCAGCACGAAGGAAATACCAACGTGACTGCCTTGTGAGACAAGAGACCAGGTACTGCCAGCAACCCAGTTGTTTGAGCAAAACCACACATTGCAGGTGATTAAGGCTCTTGTTGGAAACTTCCCAGACTCTACATTCTTACTGCAATTTCCTGGCAGCTCTGCTCCAAGGCTGGATGAAATCTAGACTCTTGCCAGACCATTCTCAATAAACATGTGAAAGAAGTGCTTTCATATTACATCAACTGACTAGAAGCTAAGGAAATCCTCCTTTGTCTCAGTTTCCTCCCCATTTCCCCTCCTCCCAGTCCTCTTTGTCTTCTCTTTCTCTCTTCCTCTTTCTCTTCTCCTTCCTCTTCTTTTCTCCTCCTCTTCCACAGTCCTCCTCCTGCCCCTGCTGGGGTTTGCACTCGAGGCCAGTACTTCTCCAGTACAAAGATCTGTTTTCTTCTACATTGGCAATTTTACATTGCATTTGTCCCCTGTGTGCATAATGCTATTATTTTACTCTATTTGCATAAAACTCCTCTCTCCTTCCAGCCTTCCCTCATGACATCTGTTTTGTAAGGAATCCCTGGAGAGGGTGGACACATGTCTCAGCCCTAGTTTGCTCTCTTATAATAATAGTCAGATGTCTCCTCAGCAGTTGGCAGCTTTTTCTCCCTTCCTGATCCCATTTGGGCAAGTAAGATCTTTTTAGCAGTAAAACCAAGTAAGTGGGATTGAGGCAGGCTGCACAGCTCAGGGAAAGAGGCAAGAGCAGGGTGAATATTACCCCAGTGCTGCGTGAAAACATGAGATCATGTCATTCTGCCAGTGAAAAATGAGCATCTCAAATTCGCGGAGACCATTATGTCCCTCAAAGCCGACTGTCCTCTGTTTCATTATAATAGTATCTCCCTGTCATTAGCTTTGCAGAATTGGCTATTCTCATCATCTGTCTGCCACCATGATACAATTTTAATCTCATATAAGAATAGAAACAAAAGCTCTTTCCCTGACTTAGCTCCCCATTTATTAAGCTTGCCCATCAGACAAGCTGTCCAGTCCTTGCAGGGGCAACACCCTGCAAATGTCCATGTTAACTCTGTTACAGTGGGTGAGATGTTCCAGAAGTCCCTCTGTCTTGTTTGATATCAGGTACACTAACAGAACCATTGAGAATAGCTGGGCGTGGTGGCTCACGCTTGTAATCCTAGCTACTCAGGAGGCTGAGATCTGAGGATCAAGGTTCAAAGTCACCAGGGCATGAAAGGACCTGAGACTCTTATCTCCAATTAACCTCTAGAAAAACGCGAAGTGGGGCTTGGCTCAAGGGCAGTGTGGTAGCCTTGAGCTGAAGAGCTCAGGGACAGCACTTAGGCCAAGTTCAAGCCCCATGACCACCACCCCCCCAAAAAAAACATTGCAAACCAATTCATCAATATATCTCAAAGAGCATATAGTAGGATCATCAATGCAATGCAAGGCTGGTTCAATGTAAGGGTGAGTAGGGAGTAGTATGAGAATCCTGAGTTCAGTTTGAGAGGACACCCGCGAGGAGACAGATGTACCAGTTTCTTAGAGATGCCCTGGCTGAATTGGCATCTAGAGTTCAATTGCACCTGAGAGACACCTAGAAGGCAGTGAGGGGGTCTGGAAACTAGAGGTCACCCTGGGAAGGTTAATAGAAGACAGGTGGCAGTCAGAACAAAACCTTGGGTTCCCGCCATAGTGTTAGACGAGGTCTTCTCCTCTATTAATCATTCCATTTAAGAAACACTGAAATTTTTACATTGATTTTAGTGGGAATATTTAATGATTGATGACACCAGTTTTGGCTGATGAGAAAAAATTTTGGAATTAAATATACTCATTCATCAAAGCATAAGGATGTACTTCTTCATGCATTTTAAAATAGTCCCCAAGGGCTGGGAGTTTGGCCTAGTGGTTAAAGTGCTTGCCTAGCATGCATGAAGACCCCGGTTCGATTCCTTGGTACCACATACATAGAAAAAAGCCAGAAGTGGTGCTGAGGCTCAAGTGGTAGAGCTCTAGCCTTGAGAAAGTCCAAGAACAGTGCTCAGGCCCTGAGCTCAAGCCCAGGACTGGCAAAAAATAAAATAAAATAAAAAATAAAATAGTCCCCAATAGTATAATATAGATATAATAATCGTGTGGTACAAAAGTAGCAATTAATATTTTGACTCAGGGAAAACTGGGCTCATGTTTTCATGGAAAATGACAGATGAAGTCCTTAAATCAGTATTTACTGGTTACCTATAGCACTGACACAGATTTTTTTAAGCTGAAAAGTCATTTTCCTATTTTCTGAGCGAATTAGATTGCATTTTCTGAATTAAAATTTTATTTTGACAAGTTTATTGAAGTCAAACTTTTATACCAACATTAATGCTCTCAAACGTCAAGGTATTTACAGTAAATTTTCAAATAAATATATACTGCTATTAAAGAAGTATGCATGAGAAATGGCAATTGTTGGGATTGCAATTTGAGGCTTGCCCAGGCAGAGTAAGAGTTCACAAGATCCCTTCTCAATGTGGAGCTGATGTTGTATGCTGTTATGCTGAGTATCTGATAGGCTGGGAAACCCTATTTGCATACAAAGAGCAAAAATCAGGAATGGTAGAGCTCATTCATAAGATTACCTGTCTAGCAAGCAAGAGGCTCTAAGTTCAAACCTCAGTTTTCACATACATACATGCATGCATGCATACATACATACATACATACATGCATGCATGCATGCATGCACACAGTCGTACCGCATCATCATATTGCAACAGGAACTGCTCCTTATTTAATAAGTCACCCAGTCAGTGACAGGTATGGTCAAATGCTCACCAGCACTTGAGAGTATATCGCCCATTCTGAAGAGAAAAAGTTCACCTCAAAAAATCCAGAGAACTTTGTAGAAACTGCCCAGGGAAGAAGTCCAGGGTCAGGACTCTGTATTCAAAGCCTTCTATCTTCCAGGCCTATGTAAAAGAAACTGTAGTCTGGAATAATAAAGACCACCCCAAAGAGAGATTAATGTTGCAACTCATTAGAACTGGAGCCTCACTAGTTTTAAGTTTAAAGTGTTTTACTGCCATATAGGGATTAGCTTCAAAGAACTATCTTAGTGGTGTTATCTTTAAAGCCTTTTGCTTGTGGAATTATACAACTTATAAATGTTAAATTGGCTTATCTTGTCTCCATTCCCTATAAAGACCTGAACTAATTTAGGTTTCTAAGTATATTTAGGAAAGTGGAGAGGTAGGGTCGGAGAATTTGTAGGGGCATGAGTTAATGGATCTTACTAGAGACAAGTGAGTTATTAATACACAATGACTGGTGGTGGTAGAATGTGCTGTGTATTTAGGCAGACGCCCAGGGCAAAGTGGCTGCCAGTTCACCCAATTACAGACCACAGACTTCCAGAAGTAGAAGACTTCCATGCCCTGACCGGAGGAGATCAAATTATACTACCAAAATCAAGCCTTGCCTACAAAGGGATAAACAAGAATTTGATATGTGGAACTACATAGAAAGAGAATGACCTGCGCTGTGGTGAAAGCATAGATTGGGTGAAAATTCTCAGTGGGTGAATGGACCCCTGGCCTTCCTTCCAGAAGACGACTTAGAACTGCGCCGCTGTTTGCATCCTGAGGCCCAGGGTCTTAGATTAGGTGTGGAATTTAGTCAAGGTGGGATAGCCCAGGATCAAGAAATAAAATTATTTCAGACTTCCTTTCTTCCTTCCCTCCCTCCCTCCTTTGACCTTTCATATGTTATCTGAGTGCTGTACCACTGAGCCACACCCACCCACAGGTGCACTGTGGGAAATCACAAGTCACTAAATCTAACACGTCAGGAAGTAGATGTAGGAAGTAATATAAGCTAAGGCAGTTATCTATTAACACTCTGAAAACAATTATTTAGCAAAGCACTGCTTCTCATCCCTCCCATCAGATAATTTCTTACAGTGGGGTTTTCTAATCATGTGCCATATTGCTCACTAGGCCTGTGATATTGAATGCGTCTAGGTCATTGTCACCAGTCGAGCCACTATTAAACACTATATGGGGCTGGGACAACTATCTACAATGTCTTCCCCCGTAAGGATGGCCTTCCAGTGGGACTTTGTTTCTTCCTTTCATAGGTAAGAAAACTGATGTTGGGGCACCCAGAAAGGGGAGGAGTTGGCATTTAAAAACAAACCTCGCTGGGCTTGGTGGCTCGCACCTGTAATCCTAGCTACTCAGGAGGTTGAGATCCGAGGATCATGGTTCAAGCCAGCATGGGCACTAAAGCCCATGGACTCTCACCTCCAATTAACTACTAGAAAACGAGAAGTAGGGCTGTAGCTCAAGGGGTAGGGTAGTAGCCTTGGGCTGAAGAACTCAGGGACAGCGTCCAGGCCCAGAGTTCAAGCCCCAAACCCCCCCCCGCACCCCCCCAAAAGTAAGCCTCCACCTAATTCCAGTGTGTTTTTCACCATCACAAGGACAATGAAACTAAATTCATGGGGTGGGGTAGAACCCAGGTGAAAGTCCATTAGTCCCCATCTTACCAAGACCAAGGGCAAGATAAAACGATTAGCCCTGGAACAACCAGAAGGGCAATACAACTTACTGTCTTGTTTCTTTTCCTTTTTAGAACTTAAAGCCTTTGTTTGGGGGAGAAAGAGCTGGGTTGCCTTTTCTTTCTTTTTCTCTTGAACTCAGGCCCCTGGCGCTGTCCCTGAGCATCTTTTGCTCAAGGCGGTGCTCTCCTGCTTAAGCCAGAGCATCACTTCTGGCCCTTTCTGTTTAGGAGGAAGTGAGGAAAGGAACCCAGCTTCATGCACACGCTCTACCACTACGCCACATTCCCAGCCCTTTTTTTCTGTGGTTTTAGTTAAGAAGGGAAATTTATAAATTCACAGTCTTTCACAAAGTACCCCTTTGAGAAATTACTCTCAAGCTTTGAAGCTGGAAGTTCCTTACCTTTTAATTATCGTATTCTATTTACATAAAATCAGTTATGGCCCTTTCTGTTCCTGATGCCTCTGGGCTTTCCGATCTCCAAAGACATTTTTTTTTTCTTTTCGGTTCTGCTGCCTGGAGACTGTAGTCTGAAGGTACATTACCCCTATGGTGTCTCCACAATGTGAATCTCTGAGTTAAAACCTACAAATTATTGCTTTTTTGTAAGTCCTGCAAGTAGAATAAAATATTGGCAATAAATAAAACAATCTTTTAAGAAATACCTCCCGTTCTAGCCGGGTCCTGGTGACTCAGGAGGCTGAGATCTGGAGATCTCGGTTCAAAGCCAATCAGACAGGGAAGTCCATGAGACTTTTCTCTCCAATTAACCACCAGGAAACTAGAAGCAGCAGTTTGGATCTAAGTGGTAGAGTGCTAGCCTTGAGCAAAAATTGCTCAGGGACAGTGCCAAGGCTCTGAGTTCAAGCCCTAGGATCAACATCAACAACAACAAAAAAACAAAACAAAAGACAACTCTTGTTCTAAATGATGCATGCAGGAAATTCCAGATATTCTAAGCTTGTGGTCCCAGAGCTGGTGGTAGACAAGTGGCCTCCAGCTGTGCCCCAGAGACCCAGTGAGCTTTGAGAAGGTGTGTGCCCCACGTGCTGGCTGCACAGGTGAACTGTCTGCTACCACCTTCCCCTCCTGCTTGACTGTGCTCTCCCTACCTTACGTTCATTCTTCTTGTTGGGTGTGTGCATATCCTGGATATGATTAATGGCATGTCATATTTGTAGAAGCAACTAGTCCACAACTTCAAGTATGAGAAAGAGAGAGATGGTACAGCAGCCTGGGAGCAATTAATCAGAGAGTTTCATCTACCTCATTTCCTCCTCCCACACCTGCTTTCCTTTCTTATTCCTACTTTTGTTTCTAATGTATCACACCGTCCTGTGAACTGAGCAAGAAATTCTTCAGAACTCCTTCCAAAAGCCCAGTGATAGGAAATCTGCAAAAGACACAGATCAATGCCCATTAAAAAAATTAGAAATAATAGCAAGCTCTGCTAGCCCCTGAGAAGGAAGAGGCTACCTGCTTTTCACTGTTGTCTTAGTTCATCGCGATCCTTCCTGGCTGTCTTCCCATCTGCCTTTCTTTTCAGACCCGTGTTCTGTTGGACTGTTTTCCTGTTTGTTTGGAGCCAAGGCTTCACGCGATAGCCCATACTAGCCGTGAACTTGCAATCCTTTGCGTCCACCTCCTGAGATGTGTGCCAGTTCTGAAATCTTGGTTTAGTTTTTCTTTCTTCCTAATCTTCTATATTATGCCAGATGACTTCTTTTCCTTAAGCTGCAGCCATGTCACTCATGCCTACCATGAGTTAGGCACAGTGGTGACCCTCTCAGCTGGCTTCCTTGATTTTTTTCCCTTCCATGGCTTTACAACCCTGCTGTGCATCAGCACCCCTTCACAAAGGGTTGCTTCTGGACTTGGCCTTGTGAATGGTTTGTCTATGGGAATGGTGACGAAGGCTGGGGCGCTTTGCCTTCTGTGTTCTCTGATCTTTCCTTTGCTTCCCAGTAACTGCCTCTTGCCTCTTGTCCCTACTTTGAATCTTAGGCCAGTTGTAGGGATGGGCCATCCTTTCCATGACTAGTTGATAGGAGTACGTTTTAATAGTGTTGGGGTTCCAGGAAAGCACCCCAAGCCTAGCTTATCATCATTAACCCAGACTTTTCTTGCCTATGAGCATTCTCGAAATGCTTCTCATCCTTGAAGTATCCATATTACATGCTACTTCCTCTGTAAAACCTTCACCAATCTACTGGTCTTTACCAACCCAGTCTGAACTCTTCTTTCCTTTGCGCTTTTTTTTTTTTAAAGTTTGTATATCCACACTCCAATATAAGAAAGGAGGTAGCAGAGTTCAGCTAGATAGTAATATCCTAATTTGAAATTATGATTTCCACACTATGTGTATTTGGACAAGTTATTTAGCTTCTGGGCTAATTTCCATATTTACGCATCTTTTATGCCCCTCATTGGCCTACTGTGTAAAAAGGCTGGTTCCCTGCATGTGGTCCTCTCAAAGCGGGAGGTCTTTAGGTTATCGGGGGCTTGTTCAGGAATGGGGTACTCTCTCTTTGCTGCTTGCAAGGAGCTGAACAGTTTTACACCACCACTGTCCTTCCCAAGACTGAAAAGCAACAACTCTGCTGGATCACAGCCTAGAACCTCCCAAAACCGTGGCCAAAATAACTTTTCTGTATACAAATTGATTAACTCATAAAACTGCTATGGTGAAGGAAAACTAACAGAGGAGTGAAGAATGGAGTCGTATTTCACATGCTATTTTGGGGACCAAAGAGACAATGCGTGGAAACCCCTGGCAGAGTGCCTAGAACACAGCAGGGCTAGGCACTCCTGAGTTGCTCCTTTCTTCCTTCCTTTCTCTAGACAGTAAACTCCTGAAGGACAGGATTTTCCACTGTGTTAAAGGTAAAATCTTCACTAAATTTCTGTTTAAATGAACGTTTTTCCTTTTGATTAGCAGTATTTTTTTTTTTTACTAAGAGATGCACAGTGCTTTACCTGTATTGAATAAATCTTCCTAATAATCCCTTAAAGTTTTGCTTTCATTTTACAGATTAGGACACAGGCAAGAAAATTAAAAAATGTGTTGGAGGTAAAATTCTATTAAGCCCCAGGGCCCTCCACTTCTCATCTGTTCCAACTACTCAGTGGCAGATGGAGGAGCAGCCTACTCTGAAACATTTCATAAAAGCTTATTTTGTCACAGTCTAAACAAATTATTTGCTTTGACTTTTTCATTCTTTTAAAAAGGTCTCTTCATAGTTGGTGTGAATGGTCTTCACTGAGATATCCCTAAAATTAAAAATGATTTTCATCTGTACCTTGCTCAAAATTCTCAGACGTAGGTTTCAGCCCACTGGGTAATCTTGGGGTTTTTATCTGATGGAATTTTCAAGCTACCAGCATTGCTTTATCCAACCAACCACTACACTATCTCAAGGAAAGCACTAGGAAAGGATTGAAAAATCCCATTACTTGAGCTCTTTTATTCTTAAGTAATTTCCATCTGAACTTCATTGCTTGGCTTTATTAATGGCTTTTGCTTGCATGTCATCTAGCACCATTATCAACTTAGTCACCTGCACCACGAAAGATGTGAGAAAAATGAAGAAAACAAGCAGTGGCAAAGACTGGAGGAAAAAAAAAAAAAAGCAGTCAACTCTACTTGCAGATGCTTGTTGACATGATTCCCACATCAGTGCTGACAGTGTGAGTACAGAATCTCAGTTTAACAAGCGAGAAAGCAGGGGGCCACACAAGTAACCCAGAAACGATGGGGATGAACTCACGCTACACCGTGGCTCTTTGGGTCTGGGCTTTCTCCAGCAGTGCCAATGTTTTCTTGGTCAGGTTGGAGGGGGACTTTCTCTTAGGACTGGCACACATCCAGGAGAGACAAAAGAACTGTGAAGGAAGAACAGTAGCACCCATCTGGCTAGCAAAGAATCCAAGCGTCCTCAAAACCTGTGTCCTATGTGGGCAAACTCCTTCCTTTCTTCTTTCCTTTTCTTTTTCCCTTTGGGAGGGGACTGGGATCGTGGCAACCCTAAATGAATCCCAGTCATTGTGGCCTTAGCTCTTGGTTCCCTCCCCCTATTATATCCTCCTACACGGCCCTTTGCATCCTCATCTGAATTTCAGAAATGAGTTCCTCTAGCTGAAGGACTGCTATATTCCCTCTCATTAATACGTTTGTAAATGCATCTTTCACTGCTTTTTTCCCCACTAATTTTTCAAGTTTTATATATATATATCTTTTCTCTTCTCATCTAAAGTGACTAAGCTCCTCATAATTCAAGCTCCATGTCTCTGGATTGTCATTCAACTGTTACATTTGGTAGTGGATACTTTGGGGAAAAACTCCTGAAAGAGTAAAAAATGTTACCAATCCTAAAATCAGATATGAAAGAAATAGACAAATTTCTAATAGAAGTTAATGACAGATTTATTTAAAATTTCCAGTAGACAAAACCCACTAGTTTTGGAATAAAAGTACTCAATGTATGAGAGCATAGGTGAATATAAAAGATTAACAGAAGAAAAATAAAACCAAACATATTACAAAAATATTAAAAAAGTTTGAAATGGATTTAAACAGGGATATTCTTTAGATCCTCCAAGTATTTATTGGAGTTATTAGGTTTGGCAAACAATTCATTTGAAAATTAAAGCCTGTTTCTGTACTGTAAACTCCATAAAAACTGCTTATTAAATCCAATACATTTGGTACAGAAACATATAGGCAGCCAATTTGAGAATAGCAGGAATTATTCATTTGCTCTCGCAGTTATAGGAATTAACCAGCTGCATAACTGCTTTGTGGAGAGGACGGGATAAAAAAAGAAAGGATAAAAATCTCTAAAAAATTGAACACAGCAAAATTCAGACAACCAGTTTGTTTAAGGCCACAAACTGAATTTACAGTATATTCTACATTTGCAATTGTCATGTCCCTCACTCCCACCCCCCAGGCAAATACTTCTATATTTACTAGTCTATTCCATTTTTAACTTCCAAATATTCTGTACATATATATTTAGCAAAGAGCATATGCCTAACATTATTCTGACAGCAGTACAGTCAGCATACAATTGTAGAAAGATTACTATGTATATCATAAAGATTAACCTTTACTTAAAAACAAAACAAAACAAAACCACTGCTAAACAGTTTTTAAAATATTATGAAAACCCATGAAGAGAAGATCCAACATGGGCTCAGAACCTGATAAAAACACACTTCAGAAAGACTAACCATGACCATAAAGTGCCAAACATAAAAGAATTTCTTACGACCGTTTTCTAACAGATGATGCGTCCCTGGCTTGGCCATCTCTTCTTTAACTCTACACAGAAGTCCTGCTAAAGTCTGCACTTTCGGTGGTTTTACAACAGAGGGTCACAATGTAAACCAGACAGGTTCTTGATATCAACAGTATGTTACCAAGGCTTCAATTTCTGAATCCAACAGTTGGTCACAGAGGTCAAGTATTACCAAGGCTCCTTCGTCAGCTCCCCTCCGGTCTGACTCATTCATCCTTCAAGTACATGCAAGGCTCAATAGTTTTCAAGAGGCAGAAGCCCGAGGCCATTTAAGACACAGATGAGATGGGGTTATGAGGTGAACCCATCTGGGTAAGAACTTTATCCAGCCACTGGAGAGGGCCATGCAGATGAATCTCAATCCAGCAGGGGGTACTGGTAACATCCTGGCGGTGGTATTCTGCTCCCCAGCCCTAAAAAAAACGAACACAATATATGGGAGGTCATAACTCAGTGGCTCAACTTAAATAACAAGGATTTGTGTAGCTAGAGACTCGACTTAAACATATGGACCTTTCCCAGGTTATGAATTACAGGGTTTGGCTTAGGTGGCAGAGTGCTTGCCAAAGGAATACAAGGCTCTGGGTTCAAACATCAGTATTGCCAAAAGGAAGACAAAACAATAACAAAAAACAATTGAGAATGAAAGTATTCAAATACATCACAAAGTTGTTTTAATAAAGACACTTCTTAACCTTCATATCCATTTCCCATGATCTATTACCATGATGTTATTGCTATTATGACATTCTCATTCCATCATCAAAAAATAAGAAAAAGCTGGGCTTGTAAACATCCCCCAAGCTCGGGCCACAGCCAGGGAGCAGGTCCTGTCATCCATCGTGACAGCAGGCAGCTTGCCCAACAGCTGTGGAAGTTCTAAATTGTGTGCACCAATGAAGTTCCACAGAAATCACCATAACAGAAGAGAGAAGAAATGTTGCGGACACCCGTTCCCGTTCATCCTGGTGTCCTGGAGGGTTCTACGATCAGCTACCTGTGTCAGCCAGTTTGCAAAATGCACATGACTGAGAACTCTGGAAGAAAAAGTTGGTTTGTGAACTACATCTGCATAGGTGTATGGATCGCACCTGCCCACTCATCGACTGCTACATGTAACGTGCAGGTTTATCTTGGCCAGAGAGGAAGGTCTTAAAAGGCAGGGAGTTACCTTTGAAATGAACTCCAACATCCAGCAGTCACTGGCATGTATCAGAACTTCTATAAATACTAGTTTTAGACGGAGTTAAGAGAGTTTCTGATGTGAAAATGTGTAAGCTGTGTATTTAATTTTCCGGAATCACACAAGATAGGCCACGTGATATGTTCTAAACCCTTCCTCCACAATGCTGAATGGGAAAGGAGAAAGCATACAATGTTGCTTTTCTGAAAATAAGGAACACTATTACAACAAGTATGTACTTTATCACCATGAGCAGCGTGTTTCAAGTAAGATTTGTTTATTTGAAACTCTGCATCCTGCTTCTGGCCATGTCCTCTGCCCTCACAACCAGTAAGGATGTGATGTTGATGTTAGGGGCTTTTCCACTTGTGTCTTCTATTATAGTGCTGAAATATCTGCTGAAGGAGTGAAATCGCGTATTTTTTCAATGCAGAGCTTTGCATGCTAAATACATTCTATCACTGTAAAATTGTTTTTAACTTGTTTAAAGCCAATTCTTTTTTTTTTTTTTTTTTTTTTTTTTGCCAGTCCTGGGCTTGAGCTCAGGGCCTGAGCACTGTCCTTGGACTTTCTCAAGGCTAGAGCTCTACCACTTGAGCCTCAGCACCACTTCTGGCTTTTCTCTATGTATGTGGTACCGAGGAATCGAACCCGGGTCTTCATGCATGCTAGGCAAGCACTCAACCACTAGGCCAAACTCCCGGCCCCTAAAGCCAATTCTTAAAGGTGTACAAGGATCAAACTGTTAAAATCGATGGAGTAATCAATAGAAAATGAAGGGAGGGAAGCATTAACTGGGGACTAGTGTTCTAAATTCTCCAAGGGTGACCTTCAGTAACAGACTCACTGAGGACACACAGGAAGCATTACCACAGTCCGCGCCACCCATTCCCACTCAGTACCCTGTAGGCCTGCGGCTTGCAGAAGCAGCTCCATGCCTCGGCTACACAGAGACTCAAGGGAGATGGGCCTGGAAGATGCGTCTCCTGACTCCAGGGCTGTTCTTTCTTACGTACATGCATTCTCTCTCTTCCTCTTCCTCTTCCTCTCTCTCTCTCTCTCTCTCTCTCTCTCTCTCTCTCTCTCTCTCTCTCTCTCTCTCACACACACACACACACACAGATACACTACACATACGTGTACACATACACATAGGGAAATCACTGATCTCATTTCCAAAAATTATCTGAGCCAAGTTCTGGGACAAAAATTACATGGTGAATGTTGATGTCGAAGACGAGAACATAACACACAAGTCTGATCATTAAAAGGGTTTATACAAAGCTCCCTTTACTACTCAAGAGGAACTGTTCAATTTTATTTCAAAAACAGCAGCAGCAGCAGGAGGCCACTGTGGGACTCGGCTACAATGATTCAAAGGCGTACAGACAAATGTTACTCAGGAAAGGATAGCTTTAGTCTAGAAGGTAAGTAACAAAGCGAGGTTCCAGAATGCTCCTCAGTAAGTAAGTACATTATGAATGGGTTAAGCTTCTGGAAAGAGGACAGGAAAGGTGACTGCCTCACCCAAATATGCAATTAGGTGTGTCTCTCGGTAATGCAGGTTGAGAATTCATCCTTACAAATTCAAGACAAGTCAGTTATTAAAATAAGTCATGGACATGAGAAACCTAATTAGATGACTTTATGTATGTTTTTTGGATCCACTCAAGGGGATTGAACTCAGGGCCTGGTGCTGTCCCTCAGGCTTTATTTGCTCAAAGCTAGCACTCTACCACGTGAGCCACAGCTTTTTTCTTTGGTAGTTAAATGGAGATGAGAATCTAATGGGATCCTCAGATCTCACCTTCCTGAGTAGCAGCAATGCAGGTGTGAGCCACTGGTGCTACTTAATTCTTTAATATTTCAGTGGCATCCTCAAAACTTACACTTCTCAGAGGCAAAAGGAGATAGAAAAGAGACAATGATTATATACAGTAACGTTAGCAAGGGTCCTGCTCAGTATTAATCTTTATTAACAATATGAAGTTTACTATAACCACTGGGCAGGGGCTACACAAAAGAAAACACATGAAGTCCTGACCAATGAAAATTTCCACTGTAACAACCTTCTACTTTTATTGCTAAACCAAAGGCAACAAGTGTCACCATCATAAAAGAACTAAAAACAAAGAATGAGCAAAGGAAGGTGTTTATCCAATTGATCTGATAAGACAAGTGTGCATTTTGAGTTAACAGTTTACAACAACTATGATAGGGCCTTTTTTTTTTTCTCTCCTCCTCTGGTCATGGGGCTTCAACTCTGGGCCTGGGCATTGTCCCTGAGCTCTTCAGCTCATGGCTAACACCCTACCCCTTGAGCCACAGCACCATTTCCAGCTTTCTGGTGGTTAATTGGAAATAAAAGTCTCACAGACTTTCCTGCCCAGCTGGCTTTGAACTGTGATCCTCAGATCTCAGCCTCCTGAGCTGCTAGGATTATAGCTTTGAGCCATGAGTACCTGGCTGATAGGGCCTCCTGAATAAGAAAAAACAAAAAAAAAAAAGACACTACAGGTTGCTGCCACTGACATTAAACACAAACCCGCTTATACTCCAATGACACTTTCTTAGTCACTGACATGCTTCTTAACATTTAAAGCTCTTGAAATAATACATATGCAAACGCAGACCAATCCTGACAGAGCAGATTCACTGACAGAGGAAAGCAGAGCGGGTCTAACGAGCAGGGGTAATCAGGGCCCACTCACCTTCACAAAGCTCATGCGTATAGTGCACATTTTTGTGAGCTCATAGACCGTCTCAAAACCATGGTTCACAGACTGTGCCAATAGCTGAGCAAATTCTTGATTGTTGAAAATTTTCAAACTACATCCACTAGGAATCTTGCAGACAGTGGTGGGGTGAAATCCGTGGTGGTAGTTACAGTTCCGACTTTGCACAAAGATGCTACTGTCACTCAGGCATTCGGCATAAACCTCCCCTCCGACATAATAAAGATGAACTCCTGCAGGAAGACAGACCCCACCAGTTAGCTGTCATAGCTGCAGAGCACCCAGGCGGCTTCAACATACAAACAAGGATTTACACGGATTTAAACTTCAGCTACTCGCGTGGGTTTCTCTAAATCCTGCACAAGTGATGAAATCTTAGTTAACACAATATCCCATATCCATGCATCAGTGAGCCTGTCTAGGACATTTGTAGGAATTAACAGAAACACATCTTGAAAAAAGTAACAGAGGACAACAATTTCCATTCTGTAAGTATTTAATGCTTTTTTTGGCCATACTTGAAAGGATATTCTCACTTTAAAAGTATAATAAAACCTTGAAAGCTGAGGGATCCATTCTATACGCATTAATCATCCAAGGTCTTGCGCATTTATTCTGGGGCTAGACTGTCTGGAAAGTGTTAGAAGAAACTGCAGAGTTTCGGGACAGGAGAAAAACTGGAGCGCTCGAGCTGGAAGAAATACTGCTAAAGGCTGTGAGATGCAAGATCTAGGTACAAAACACCAAACTTACTCTAGAAAAAACCCATCCTACTACATGGAACAAGAGTTCACTGAGTTCTGCCTGGGCTAACTTCTTCCTTGAGGCATGAAGGCCAGGAATGTGGGAAACAGGTGATATCCAGCCTTTGGTAGAGGGATAGAAAACAGACTCTCTAACAAAGCCTGGAATTAGGGAAGCTGAGGGTTACTCAGCAGCCATGTGCAATGTGGTTTCTAAACCCACCCTCCTGCTGTACCCTGACCAGCCTCGGATGGCCTGGAGATTTGAGGTAGCATGTTCACACACACATTCCTGCAACAGCTGCACCATGGCTCAGGCAGAAATCCACTTCAAGGTCTGAGATAGACAAAACTACATAAGGGACTCTGTCTTAATTATAAAGATTAGGTATGTTCATTTCAGAAAATTCAGGAAGTAAATAAAAACATAAAAATGTAAAAAATAGCATCACTCCTTTACTTTCACAGGGAAATAACTAAACAATGTGACTCCTGTCCTCAGGCCTCTGTTAAATTTCTTTGCAAACTTAAAAAGCTTTCCGCATGACTGTAGGTATAATAATATAATGGCTCTTCCTCTTAGGGACCGCTGTGCTGATACTAATTGCTATATAAAAACGCCATGCTAAAAAACTCTTAGCAGTATCTTCTGAGAGAGTCCTGGAAGTTAATTACTGGATTGAAGGCGTCTGAGTCATTTTTCAAACAAATGCACAGAACGCTACGCTCGTTATCTATCCACTCCTATTGTCAGTGCACAGGGACTTTGTCACTGCGCTCCTGTGACTAAGACTGAACAAAGCCAGGTTCCCTAATTTACAGCTGAAAAATCACTAACTGCACTTGCACATCAGGGTAGATATTACTAGCCATCTGTTTTCCCCCTAATTCATGATCCCTATTTCTTATCTATTTATTCCACAGAGATTCCAATGTTTTTGCTTCTTTTTAATACATGTACATACAAATAAGAAACAATTTGTCCTATTTCCTCATTATCCCTTTGTCTTACAATTTTATGATATAATTTTACCATAGAGAACTTTAAAATCTTTTAGTCAAATCTCTTAGGAGGTTTTCTGATGTTTTCTATGCTCAGAAAATTCCTGTCTCTCAGATCAAATATTGCATCTTCTTAAAAAGCCACTCTTGGGGCTGGGAGTTTGGCCTAGTGGTAGAGTGCTTGCCTAGCATGCACGAAGACCTGGGTTCGATTCCTTTGTACCACATATATAGAAAAAAAGCCAGAAATGTTGCTGAGGCTCAAGTGGTAGAGCTCTAGCCTTGAGAAAGTCCAAGGACAGTGTTCGGGCCCTGAGTTCAAGCCCAGGACTAGCAAAAAAAAAAAAAAAAAAAAAAACCCATTCTTACCCATTCAGATTCATGAGAAGAGGTCAAGGTTTCTGTCTGTCACACTCAAACCTAACTCTGCTATTATAGCATTGGAAGACCATCGGTTTGTTACACTTCACTTAACATGAAATTTATAAGTGCAGTACAATCCAAGTTTAATTTATTGAACTGTTCTGTCTAGTTTCACAATATTTTTTATTAACTCTAATGTCAAAAATGTTTTATTCTTTTATTTAAAAAATGTAGCTAGCCCCTCGTTTATGCTTCCCAGAGATATTCAGAATAGGTTAGCTAACTTTCACAAAACAATGTAGTGTGTGGTTCAGTTTGTTTTAAATTACAAATTCAACGAGGCAAAATTAATACCCATTTTAGGGGCATTCACAATCTTAAGCCATTACTTTAAGGGGAGCAGTCGATTTGTACAAGCTTTCTTCTCTCTTGTTAAAACCGGATTTTCTTCAGAGTTGTCACAGAAGGAAGGTTCGCAATGTCTTTAACACATTGAGATCTTCTATTGCCACTGGGAACGGGATTCTGCATCTGCTGTATTTTCTAGCTAGGAGGAGGGGCATGCAGAATTTCTTTTAATTGACCACTTCTTGGGTAATACATAGCTTGTCCACGGTACTGGTGTGAGAAAGGAAGGGAATAGCAACTCATACACGCTAGTACCAGTGTAAACTAATAAAAGCTTTCTGAAATGAAAGACCACCCTGGTGAGTAAGCTGGTGAAATATACGAGAGCTTCTGGCCTAGTAATTTCCCTTCAAGAATCTATCCCCAAAACAACCAATTTAGCCAATACATCTACAAGCACTGACCATCTTGGCTCCCTTCCGTTACCTATAATTCCACACATGAGTGGGCCTCCCAGCATCTGGAATGATTTAAAGAAACACGGTTTCCAGAATTCCTCCTTCCCTCCCAATTTTTAAGAGGAAACTATACAATGGCTTTTTTTATTGTGTTGGGGAGATCCTCACCTTCAGAATTTGATGAAAACTATGTCCTTCCATTCCAAAAAGTATTATTCAGTGGTAAAGTTTTCTATTGCCCCAAACAGAAAACAGTGACGACATACAATTGAGGGGTCTACAGTCTATGAGATAGCTACGTGTCCCCGCATTTCCTGATGAAACGTATCGCGTCTTTTTTCTCCCTTTAACTAAATGAAGGAAATACCTATTAGAGCCTACTTTAAGACTGGTTTTCCTCTTCAGTACTTTTTTACCCACTGTGGGGCTTGAACTTAAGGCCTGGGTGCTGTCCCTGCTCACGGTTAGTGCACTCTAATACTTGAGCCACAGTACCACGTCCAGTTTTCTGGTGGCTAACTGGAGATCGAGTCTCACAGAGTTTCCTGCCTGGCCAGGCTTTGAACCAGCATTCTCACATCTCAGCCTCCTCACTAGTGAGGATTACAGGTGTGATCCAACGATGCCCAGCATCTCTGATTAAATCTTAAAAGTTTTATCTTGAATGCCTTCTAAGCACTAATTAAAAAAACACATTATTTGTCCACTGCTCTAAACTTCACAGTAGTCTATTAACAAGCAAACAGAATAAAACAAAACAGAAAGAAAAACCTTTTTACTCTGGGAATAATTTCAAACCTCGGAAAGGTTTGCAATAGGATCAAAAATAAAGAAAAGGAGAGCCCGGAGTGGTGGCTCACGCCTGTCGTCCTAGCTACTCAGGAGGCTGAGATCTGAGGATCAAGGTTCAAAGCCGGCCCAGGCACTAAAGAACATGAAATTCTTTTTTTTTTTTTTTTTTTTTTTTGCCAGTCCTGGGCTTGGGCTCAGGGCCTGAGCACTGTCCTTGGACTTTCTCAAGGCTAGAGCGCTACCACTTGAGCCTCAGCACCACTTCCGGCTTTTATCTATGTATGTGGTACCGAGGAATCGAACCCGGGTCTTCATGCATGCTAGGCAAGCACTTTAACCACTATGCCAAACTCCCAGCCCAGAACGTGAAATTCTTATCTCCAATTAACTTCTAGAAAATGGGAAGTGGGGCTTGGCTCAAGGGTAGGGCGGTAGCCTTGAGCTGAAGACTCAGGGACAGCACCCAGGCTCAGAGTTCAAGCCCCATGACCCACAAAACAATAAAATAACATTAAGTGGGCCTGTGGACACTTCCCAGGATGCATGTAAGCTTCTTAAATAGCTGCAGCCGCAACACAGCAATACCAGTAAGTCTCCTGTTCACATCCGGATTTGGCCACTAACCCTTGCTACATGTCCTTCACAGCATTTTACCCCACACCTCACAGTGAAGAAATAGGTCTAGGCCAAACATCCCTTTGCTGCTAAAGATCTCACATCTTCCCTTTTTTTTTTTTTTTTTTTGCCAGTCCTGGGGCTTGAACTCAGGACCTGAGCACTGTCCTTCAGCTTTCTCAAGGCTAGCGCTCTACCACTTGGGCCATAGCACCACTTCCAGCTTTTTCTGTGTATTTGGTACTGAGGAACCCAACCCCAGGGCTTTTGCATGCTAGTCAAGCACTCTACTGCTAGCCCACGCTTCTGGCCCCATTCTTTTGGCAGGCATTCTTCAAGAATGCGGTTACTTCTTACTCTCTTCAGTAGAATGTTCCTCCATCTGGGTGTGTGATAGTAAGATTCAGATGTCACTCTGAGCAGGAATTCTGGGAGTGACATCATCCCCTTCTCAGATCATGCACACCATCTGGATGCAGATGACAGCCACTGGTCTCTCACTAATGATGCTGATCGGATCCCCAATCAATCATATAATTACAAGTGACGTAACTTCTACCCTGTGTAATTATTGCTTTTTATTCTCTTTTGCAAGGAATAGGTAGTTGGGTGAAGAAACATTGAAGACTATGCAAATACCTGATTCTCATAAACATTTTTTGCTTTGACAGACCCAGGGTACAGTGGCACATTCCTACACTCTGAACTACGAGGAAGACAGAGATAAGAAGGGACCATGGTTCAAGGCCAGTCGGGAGAAAAAGTTAGTGAGACCCCACCTTAACCAATAAGCTGGGTATGACGGCATATATCTGTCATCCAGGTGGTGAACCAGGCACAAATGGGAGGACCCCCCCTCAAATAACGAAAGCAAAACGGGTCTGGGAAGGGAACTTGAGTGGGGCAGTGCATGCCTATCACGTGGAGAGGCCCTGAGCTCCAACATGAGCAAAAACAAAACACATCCACCTACCTGGCTGGCTTCATCCCAACACGATGAATTTCCAGTTCTAGTACTCATTCTATACTTCAAGCATTCACCTCACCTTACTCTTTTTGGTACAAATACATGAATTATTCCTTTCTTTTGGAGACAGGAGCTGAAGTTCATTATTCTCCTGCCACTGCCTCCCAAGTGCTGGGATTGCAGGCGCACATCACCATGTCCAGCAGTCCTGATTCTCAATGGTTTAAAATTCATTACTGTAATTACAGTCGCTTCTTTGGACCTATCTAGAGTCAACCTTCCAAAGATTGAAATCTATTTTATTTTACTTTTTTATCTATTTTTTATTAAAAAAAAAAAGACATGCTCAGTGTTGAACATATACAGGCGTTTTTCCCCTACACAACACGGTATGACATCTAATTGCAGAGCATTTACACTGTATTAGTTCTAAAGCATCCAGAGGGAATTGGACGTGAACAGGGGATGTGTGCAGGTTGTAGGAAATACCTCATTTTATTTAAAGGATCAAGCATCCACGAATCTGTATCCCGTAACAAACCTCTGGCACACCAACAGACCACTGAATTTTGGTGAGGCAGTGAGATGACGTCTAGCCAGACTGAGAGCTCCTTTTCAAAAAGTCAGTGGCTGCCATACAGCTCATTAGTAAGGTGCTTATTAGTGTGCACAGAGCCCTGGCTTCAGTCCTTGACACTGTAAAAACAAACAACTAAAGCACCCAAACAAACCACTGATTGGAAGAACTTATGAAAAAGACTAATTTGAAAAATATTTCAAACTGCAGGAACTGCACATTACCTGGTTTGCCACACTGATTTGCCACGGCAATGACTGTGTCACCCCTGGGGACACAGGAACCCAACAGATAAGCATTTGGAAGAAGACTTGCCTTTTCCAATATGTCGCCTGGTGTTTTCAATCGTGGAATTCCGGTTAACGTTGGAGAGGAGCCCGAGACAGAAGCGGTTCTTATTGTTGGAAGGATCAGTGAATCCATCTACCAACACACTGGTGGAGGAGGCGTGGAATGCTTCCCCCACGCGATTGTTGAGCTCATAGTAGACAATAGAGCACCAGTGTTTTGGTTCCTCATAAGCAACAGCCTGAACATCTGCAAGAAAGAAAAGGTTCTATCAGCCCAGGTCTATGCCTCTGGCTCAGCTCTCAAAACTGAAACTGCTTTGTGAAGTTGGCTCAGCATCATGGGAAAAAGATGCAGAAGGGTGGCTGGGATCATAACATACGCAGTGTCTCTGTGGTGTTTAATGCAGGTTACTTTACTAAGGGTTGCCTTGTGCTTTATTTGGGAAACCATTTTTTCTAATGATTGTCAGAGAACCCAAAGCACCAGCCAAACAAGTGCTTGCTGAATGCTCCTTAAGATGCCGAGATGGACACTGCCCTGACACAGACCCTGCTCACCAGCCAAAGAAACGCAACAGGTGACAAGTGAGAAAACAGGCCTGAAGACAGGCCGAAAGGGCTGGCATTAAGGAGTCTTGTCTGGCAAAGCCTTGGTATAACTACACTTTTTCAAAGTAATGAGTATGAGCTTTTAATTATTGATAAGAAGCTACTTTCCTTCGTAGTAAGTTGCCAATGGTGATGGCAGCCTCAGTTTTGCTCCAGTTCCGTGTTTCAGGAAGAAATCCTGCCAGCTGGCCACTCTCACAGAATGAATCATATCTCTCCCATCCAGATTTCATGCTAACTTCCTTATATTTGCTTTAAGTTGTGCAGAGCAGGTGTGTTTTGTCTCTCCATTCCCAGAATGGGCCAACAATGGAAATTACCCAACTTTACTGACAGGATGCAGCTTGTTACAGTTAAATCTCTTAAGGCTAACAAATCTCCAAACAGAATATTTCTTTTAAACACTTGTAACTAAAAGGTTTTAAGATAAGTTCCTTCTGTAATAAAAACTCTTGCACCACTGCTTTAGATGTTTCTGGAACATAAACCATAGTATTTCCAGCGTACTCGGATACAGCGATCTAGGTTTAGGAAGTTTTGGGTGGACACACCATCATGAAAACTGAAAGGAAAGCCCCATCGGGACACTGTTTGAGGAAAAAGAAATGTGGTGTCCTTAAACAGCAGTCCATGAACACTACACTTTTGAATTTGGTAAAGAAAATAATTACTTAAAACCATGCACATTTGCTTTTTCATATACTTAAGTAGGTCAGTTGAAAACTCACTGCTTTCCCCAACTCTTCTCCATCATCTGGTCTACTTCAAAGAGACAGCTTCTAGTAACTTATAAGTGTCAAATCTCGAGGAAGGCTGCCACATCCCTAATGGGACTGGTCAAAATACTATTTTTATCTAGGTTAGAAGCTGACAAAAGTTTTTTGGGTTTTTTTTTTCCCCCGCTGTAAAAGGACAGAAAGATTTTTGTGGGCCATATGGTCTCTATCACAATGATCCTAACTCTGCCTTCTTAGCACAAAAGCAGTCATAGATAATATGGAATAAATGACATAGCTATGTTCCAATAAAGCTTTACAAAAACAGGCAATGTGCTGAATGGACTGTGGGCTGTTGTTCGACCTTTGATCTAGGAAAACCACCAAAGGCAACAAAAAGAGAAAGCCAACATTCCTTCTTTTTTTTTCCTTACAGGTCCTGGTGCTTGAACGCAGGGCCTGAGCACTGTCCTTGGGCTTTCTCGCGGCTAGAGCTCTACCACTTGAGCCACAGCACTGTTTCCAGCTTTTTTTTGTTGTTGTTCTATGTATGTGGTACCATATACTAGGCAAGAACTCTACCATTAGGCCAAACTCCCGGCCCTTTTATGAAAATATTAGTTGATTATAAACTTACTCTAACAAGGTAAACTTTCCCAAAACTGACATCTTAAGCTTAACAACACAGTCACAGGGGCCACACCAGGCCCCTTCTTTTCTGCTAGCCTGCTCTACAAACATGAATTCCCAAAGTAAATGAGGTGGATTATTTTTCCAATCAGAGTCTATTTGCTGGCTTGTAATTTTATGTTTGAGGGGATATTCTGGAGATGACCAGAAATGACAGTGAAGATTTTTTTAAAACTGATACAAAATTTTAAGTTTGCCAAGTGCCATGGCTCACACCTATAATCCCAGCTACTCAGGAGGCTGAGATCTGAGGATCGTGGTTCAAAGCCAGCCTGGACACTAAAGCTGATGAGACTCTCATGTCCAATTAATCACCAGGAAACTGGAAGTGGCCCTAGCTGTGGTAGACTGCTAGCCTTGAGCTAATGAGCTCAGGGACAGCAACCAAGACCCACAGTTCAAGCCCCACTACCAACTCTGTTCATTCTGTAGACAGAGCTCGGATGGTGGAGCACCAGCCGAGAGCACTTAAGAGCTGGCACCCTAGTACCAGAAAGCTGTACATTCTAATTATGCTACACGTCTAAAAAAAGGTTCTTGTTCACCACTGATATTTTAAAATAATTTGTGTGGGGGGTTTAAATTCAAATCCTCATGCTTGCCAGGCAGGTATGCTAATGAACAAAAAATTGCGAGAGAAAGCGACATTTAGCCATATGAACTTTAGGTTCTTAAAAAAAGGAACACGTAAGTAGCAACTGTTGTTACCTCCTCTGTTGATTTCCGAAGGCAGTGAAGGGGCCATCATATTTGTGTCCATTGGCTGAGAGCCGTCTTGTGTCATAGGGTCTTCAGGGGGCAAGTAAGCAGGTGGCGGGGTGTCGGCTGTAAAGTTTCAGAGGGTACAGATTAAGTTGCCAGTTTAATCAGAAGACTGGGTCTATGTACATTGATGGACAATTTCCAACAATCACAACCTTCCCTGAACCTTACGGTTTCATTGTCAATTCAATGGGAGGAGAAGCAGCACCAAGGGCTAGTTCCAGAAGGCGACTGCCTGTCCAGGACCCAGTTCCAGAAGGCGACTGCCTGTCCAGGACCCAGTTCCAGAAGGCGACTGCCTGTCCAGGACCCAGTTCCAGAAGGTGACTGCCTGTCCAGGACCCAGTTCTGGCACTGTCTGTCTATCCAGGATCATGCCATTTGGCAGTAGTCGGAAGGGGATTAAACTCACAGAGTTGTCTTTGAGAAACCACTGCATTTCAGTTTCATTAGTGGATTGCAAGCATCTAAAGCTAACCAGGACTACTACTACAAAAAAAGAGCTTTCAAGGTCTCTTATACTAATCCACTTGGTTTTCAGGAATTTACCAGACAAGTTTCATTACAGCCTAGCGATATAAACTGCTAATTTCCCACAATTCTAAACAATCATCTCTCTCCATATTTAAATAACCACTAGGTTTTAAATCTCCAGTAGCAGAATGATAGGAACCAAGTCACTTTCTCAGCTGCCATTTATCTTAGAATTTGTAACTTTTCTTCTGAAGAACACATGGCCAGAGGCAAACAAGAGCCAACAATATGACTACTGAAACAACAAACATCAGTGCAAGTCTCACACAACCCAGGGCAGGCTGAAGCCAAGTTCATTCCTCACTGGTTGTCACGAGCCTGTCCAGTATGATGGTGTGGTGGGGACACAGCTCTACCTGAGGGACTTGTGAGTGCTAGGGTATGTATTCTGGGCAATGGTCAGTGAGGGCTTCCCAGCAGCCCCCCACTGACCCCCACTAAACCACTGTCCAACCCTACTGTCCAGCTGTTGATGAGCATAACTGAAAACAGAGGGACAGGACTGCAGGGACTCTCTCTTCTCCCTTAAATCAGGCTTCTTCCCTGCAGCTTGTGGGGCCGACTCTACTTCACCGCAGCCAGGGAAGACAGAGTCTCCTCTGGGCCCCAGGTAGGGGCCTACCATCAAGCTGGTGAGCATCTTCTGGGCAGGTTTAGCCCAGCGGGGCTTGGCCTGCTATTCCCAATCAGTGCCTCCTCCTTCCTTTTCCAGATCTCCTCTACGTGGCCAGTGCCTTAGTGCTCGGCACTCACGGACAGAGTGCAAACACAGGATGAGCTGCCACTGCGCTAAAGTGCCTCAAACCTAACTATCTCGCACTGACATGTCCATCAAACCTAACTGTTCTACACTCACACGTCCATCAAGCACAATGGGTTGAAGGGAGTGGGGTGTACAGGAAATGCCCCAATACAAGCAGTTTTGATTTTTAATCTACTTTTCATGATGCATAACAGGCAGGCTTCAAAGGGAATGATAAGTACATTTAAAAAAGGAAGACATTTCAATTGTGAAGACTCAGCACTGACGCTGAATTCAAATATGAGAGTGTGACTATAACGCTACCTCTTATGCTTTGTTTCACATTCCCCCAAATTTAGTTTTAAAAACACTTTTAGATTGTCTAGTCATATTCCCTCCCCAAATGAAAACACATTTCAAATGCATCATTGTTAACAATATCCTTATTGAGTCCTGCTGACTAGAAAATTGGCACTAAGTTGCCTTTTAACGAGACACTTATATACAAACCTAAAATTTGAAAAACATGTTCTCATTGATCCTTTATTTTGATAACTATCAGGTCTAAAAAAGGAAAATAACTGCTTTTTGTCTGCTAAGTTAAACACGCAGCTGGTTTGCAGTACTTCTGTTGCAATCCCTTTGTTGGTAAAGTATATGTTACTTGGGATTACATCATCATCTAAGTGAATTTAATTAAATGGGGTGGGATCCCTTGGGACTATCTTTTCCGGGGTTGCATTGACAGCATGGCTGTTCCTGCCTGCAATGTTGCTAATCAGGCTGTTCCTCATAACCACAATATGATATACAATATTCTTCTCTTTTATCAAGAGCAAAGACTGTCACAGTTATGCCACTCCCAGAAGCATGCAGCTGTTTCAAAACTAAAAAAAAAAAAAAAAAAAAAAAGGAAAATGCAGTGTATTTAAGCATCTGTGCATGGCTCCCGTCTTTTCCTTCTACAGTGGAAAGTACCCAGGGCCCCGGCGTGCCCTCCCCACTCGGCTGACCCGTCTCCCCAAGGCACCGCCTGGTTTGAACTCCCCTCCTTACCTGGCATCTGGAAGGGGCTGCCTGGGTCCGAGCTGGTGGGAGAGTGAGGATAGGTGCTGCTGCTCCCAGGAGAGTTTGGGTAACTGCTATTGGGAGAATGGGGAAATGGGTGGCTGTTGGGTTGCTGGAAAGAATCCGGAAAAGTGGCATTGAGTGGCATGTGTGGCTCATTCTGCCCCAGGTTACGGAACTGAGCAAGGAGGCTGTGTTGGGGATTGTACTCGCTGTGTCTTGGAACCAGCACTGGAGGGAGAACTGGAAACACAAAGACAAAAGGGGGAATGGTGAAAATTGGTTACAAAAACACTGAAGTGTAATCTGTGATGAGATGATAAGTTACCCGAGCTCTCCCCTGCCGTCAACTCAAATAAAAACAACCAGTGTGAGAACAGGTGCAATTTCTCCAGAATTACAGACGACACATGTCAGAGATCCAAAGTAATGACCGAGAAAAGCCTGCAAAACATACTCCTTGGGTTAAAGATGTTTCTACTGAGTAAAAACCAAAGGCATGGTGGTAGATGCCTGTAATCCCAGAACTCAGGAGGCTGAAGCAGAAGGAACCTCATTCAAGAATAGCCGGACTACACATCAGGATTTTTGTCTTCAAAAGAAACAAGAACTGTATCTCCACTGACAATTCAACTTTCCTACTAATTATCTAATGATAATTTAATAACAGGAATTACCATGGTTTAAAAATGATACATTTACCTGTTTTAACACAAAAAAAGCAGCTGAGGAGGTAAACACCATGATTAACGAATTACGAAGTGGGATGTTGTATCCTGTCTTGGTGGCCAGATTTCAGGAGGCTTAGTTCTCTAAGGATCTTAAATATGTCCACTTCTCAACAGCTACATCTGGCCAACTGAAAACTCTAAAAGTATGAAGGCCCAAAGAAGTGGACACCTAGAGAGAAGCAAAGCCAACTTGTCTCTCCTCAGGCGCTATACATGTTAAGAACATAAGGATTTGGAGTCCAGCACAGTCACCCACCTCCAGACTCTACATTAGAGCCCCGCCAGGTTAGACCCTGAGGTTCCTGCCAGAGTCCCCAGATGGCTCTTTCCAGTGACAAAGGCCATGAAAACTCCACTGCTTCTGCTCCTCTCCCCATTCTGGTTATGTTTTAAAAAAAAAAAAAAAAAAAAGGTTCATTTTGAACTGCATGGGAGAGAAGATACTTGCATTCCATTTCTGGTTTGATAGGTAGGACCCCAAGATACTTTCCTACAGAAACAATACTTAGTGATGTCAAAAATCCCCTTTAGCGGAGGTTTTCCAGGGAATCTACCCAGGACATACCACTGCCATTGGAAAATATGCTCTTTGGAGGTTGCGTATGACCTCGTTTTTTAAGGTCTCACGTCTTCTTGGGTACCGGCCTGAGCTGCCTCCCACTGTCTTGTCATTCCTGGGGTCACTGCAGTGTACCCTGTGCTCAGGTTCCTGCCACAGAAACAACCTGGGGAACTCTGTTCTGGGCTGGCCTGGAGCCTCCATGCTGCTGTTCTCAGCCTCGCAGACAGTTTACAACCAATATGACTTTCCTTCTCCTTACCGAGCAGGGGGCTTGATACCCTTGAGGGTAGAGCTGGCTTTATCCTTCCATATCACCTAGTATCTGACACAGAAACATCCTTTACTTTCCATGTGTTTTTCAATTCATATGTGCATGAACTACTCTACTGTTTTCCTGACCTGTTTCCTCTAAGTTGATGACTATAGAGCAGTCTTTCTCAGATTCCCTATACCTGAACCGGCAAGATCTTTGTTTATAAAGGCAGTTAATTGTAGCTCATCAAGGTATAATATCAGAACCTCTGTAACTGTCAGTACAGCCTAGTGAACGAAGAGCCTGGCACACCAGGCGCCAGGTTTTCTTATCTTAGCAATGTCACTGGGACTTCTACCTTACGACAGATTTCGAGGGATGATCTTTTCCCCCTCGAAGGCTCGACAGCATCATCCCAATTCTCAAGCGGCAGAGATTTAAACAAGAACAAGGAAAAAAGGCTGTGTGGCCTTATTGGGCACTGGGTTTCTTTGGCCAGCAACATGAGAGGCTGGAAGAGTGCTGGTTCTTGTCTGGGTGGCCTGGGGTCCTTGCCCTATGAACTCAGGCAGCACAGCACTTGTCTGGGATTTGACACAGGGATAACCAATCAAGCGCGCCTTCACACACCATGCGAGGAGGAGGGGAGGTTCCCCAGAGCCCATCATACACCGCAGAGCCCATCATACACCGGGCCCTCTTGCTTTCACTGCTTCCTCCCCTTATCCCAATTAACCTCCACAGAGGAAAGGTGCAACGGTATTAGAGACTACAAAAGTTGTTGAAGAAGAGAAGCCCTCACCTTATTGGGGGAAAAAGAGAAAAAAAGAAATCCTCGGTAGTGTACACACCAGAGAACAGAGATTGGTTTTAGTTTTAGAATTCTGCTCAGCTGTTTACCATCCAGTTTTCAGGGGCAATTTAGTTGTGAAGGCTCACTTTTGTAAAAATGGAAACAAAAAGAATGTCTCCTGAATCTTTTTACTTAGTAGTTATATAGCGCTTACATATGCCAACTGTTATCCCAAGACATCCCAAATATTAACTCATTCCCCAAACCAACTGTGATCCTAAACGCTGTTGTTTCTGCAACTTTATGAAAGTGGAATTTGGGGAGCACTAAGATTACATGACTTGCCTAAGAACATCTAGCCAATAACCAGGATTCACATCTGAGCAAGCTGGCTCCATAATTCAGGCTAAGGGCTGCGGTGCTAAGGGGTTTCGGTGCTGCATGATTTTAACACCACTCTTGAGCACTTGGATAGGGACAGGGGCCACACTAAGGGAAAGCCCCAGCTGCTGCCTAATCAACTGACACTTTGATACCTCAGGCGTTGCTTAATGCGTTGCTAAATTAATTACAGTCAGCTTATTTTGAGTTCAAATTTGATTCTGTGAAACATGTTCCATCAAACTGGTTATGTAAATATCATCACTGATTAGTGGGAAATACAAATAAAGCTCTTTAAAGACAACACACAAGTGCAGAATGCCCAGTTTACCACCAGCAAGCCAGGTCTACAAGGTTGGGGTGGACGAGGATTTCACACCACCTGCTCTCACCACTAGAAACTCTGGTTGCTTGGCCCCTTGCCCCTTCTTTTGGATTTTTGTCTGTCTGGTTGTTTTTGGCCGGTTCTGGGGCTTGAACTCAGGGTGTAGGCGCTGTCTCCGAGCTTATTTTGCTCAAGGCTAGTGTTCTACCACTTGAGCCACAGAGGCCTGTGGGCCCCTTCTGGTTTCTTCTGTCTGTGTGGTACTGAGGAATGGAACTCAGGGCAGCACTCTACCAGTGGGCCACGCTCCCGGCCCCAGACCCACTTTTTCTGCGAGGCAGTCACACGTGAAGCAGCCTGGGCTTTCATCTGAATCCTGGCTCTCCAGTTTCAAGTCGGGCGACAGCTTTACTCAAACTCTGCATCCAGGCAGCCTTGTGGCCCCTGCTGCTTAGAGCTGTGGTCAGGATCAACGAGACTGTGTGTGCGGGCAGCGGCCAACAGTGCCCACCGCACAAAGCACAAAAACAAACCGTTTCATCAGTACCGTTTTCACTGTACTGCCTATCATTCAGTTCAGGCTCCGTTCTGAACATCTGCTTAGTGACGATGTGTCCCTTGCAGATTTCATTTTTAGTCTAAGAAAGACATACAGAGAAACTAAGCACCTTTATCCTGAGTGCATTAGTGTGCAGGGACTTTTCACATAGATTGTGTTTAGGAGTTTAATCTTCCACAACCTGGGAAGAGCTATAATCACCGCTTCATTTCATAGTGAGCAAACACCAACTCGAAGAGGTGAGGGGGTCAGGTCAAAGTGCTAGAATTCAGTGGAAGCCATCCAGCCTTGAATTCTGTTCATATTTTAACCCTTCTCCTTTCAATGACTTTTTCTGTCCTGAATTTCAAAAGACCATAAGAGCTTGTCTCAATGTCTTGCCTATGTATTTAATATCATCAGGGTTGCTGGTTTGTAAGCCATCTCTGTCCTAAGTACTGTTTGATATCTGCCTGACACACCAGCATACACATTTAATGTCGGGAACTTTTCAGGCACTCAAAGAAAAATACTGTCACAGAAAAACAAGTACAGCTGACTGCTACAAAGCTAGCTAGATACAGTGAATGAGGAAACAAAGGAAAATACACAGGCAATTTCACTCTGTGTCCTATGTGTGTTTAGTTTCAGTTTACACGAAGCGGCTCAAATCTCCTTATAAAGGCATTCTCTTCTTTCACTTCGTTCTGCGTGGAGATTCCAGACAGGCGAGCGTGAAGACAAGGGCTTTCGGGTGTGGTGTGACTAGAGTGCCAGACCTCCACTTCCTTAAGACACCAGTCCCTCCTGGGGGTAGTGAGGTGGTGATGCGATAGACGGCAGGCCTGGGTTCCATCCCTAAGACCTGCTAGGATTCCAAAGCAGAAAAGCACACGGAACAATGGGGGAAGCCAGGCGCAGGTGTCTCATGTTTTGGAATCCTACTTGGAAGGCCGAGACTGGAAGGATCACAATTCAAAGCCAGCCAGAGGGGAACAGGTTTCAAGCCTCTTCTCTAGGAAGAGCTGGAGGTAGTGTTATCCTAGCTATGACAGGAAGCCCCACAAAGGTGGACTGCAGGCCAGGACTGCATTAGAGCAAGAAGCAAGACTTGATCTCAGAAACAGCCAGTGAGGAAGAGGGCTGGAGATGTAGATGAATGGCAGAGTAGCTAGCAAGTGTGAGTCCTTGAGATAAAAAGAACCTCAATGCCACCTAAAAACAAAAAAAACAACTAAAACTAAAAACACACACAAAATGTTTGTGGGGAAATGTTGAAGAATGGTGCTTCACCAACCCAAATCTTTGGATTAAGCCACAGTATACGTTTGCATATGCTAGACCATTTATGGAGGAAGTTAGTCACTTCTGGTTGGCTTCTAATTGTTTTAGGAAGAGCAGACCTGCGGCGGAAGCCTGCTGTATGGAAGGTCACAGGAGCAGTGTGGGAAGGGCGGCGACAAGGTCAGAGGTATGGGTAAGCAGCAGCTCAGAGTCTCTCTCCCTACTTCTGAGAGTGTACCCACGCTCCAGTGCAAGCCTGAGGGAAGCCTGAAGTTCTCCTGTGCCCTGCTCCTGTGTCTGCTGACACTCACCCTCTGCAATCCCCAACAGAATGTGGGCTTCTCGGGCCTGCCTGGGTTTTTAACACGGTGCTTTCCGCAGTCCTGAAGCTGCCCTCAAGTGCCTCAGTTCTGTTTGCTGACGGTGCTTTAATTTTTTTCTACCTTCCCAAACAAATCTCATGACAGGGGTTTGAGGATCTGGCTAATTCATGGTTATCAGCTACAATTCTGAGCTTTGAAGTGGGAAAGGCAAAGGAATGGGATATGTACTGGAGGGGAAGTCTCCAGGTCTCTGAGCCCTCTCACAACTAGTGCTCAAGAAGCAGAGAGTAAACCAATACAGCGATCATTCACACCCATGTATGTCTCTCTTGCAAATGTCTCCCAGGGCAGGCATACATGGGGTGAGACTCCTGGGGCCCCCCCAGCCACATGCAAACCTCAAAGTGCAAGATCAAGGAAGAAAATCACATGTGAGGATACAATAAAACTTAGTCTCTCACCCAAACCTTGTCCTAGAAGTATCAGCCAGATTATTCTTTCTACATTAAAATATTTTTTCATAGTCCATAATACTTCTTTCATTTATAATGTTTTTCTATGGTTTTCAAAATTGCTGTTTTTCTTCAGCCGTATTTTTTTTGTCTTTAACAGCTGCCAGCTGGCTGGTGTTATTTCTACTCTGTGAGCTAGCAGTAGCAGATGGCAAAACTCACCTAACATTGTTTCTCTTGCTCACCTAACACTGCAGAGACAGACAAACAGTAAAGAGAAGATAACTATAAGGAAAGCAAAAATAACAAAAGAGACACACTGTACAATCTATAAACTCATGTTCAGACTGGAGAGTTGGCCAGATTTTTAGCTAGCAGCCATTGTGTTGAAAATAAAGCATCTGGAAGGCGTTACTTTAAAAATGAAGGCTACAGATTTTGGGGGAGGTGGGCAGGGTGTAGGGGGAACTGTCAATGGGACAAGGGTCTTGCTATGTGGTGCAGTCTGGCCTTGAACTCTAGGTCCTGTGGTTCCCCAAGTGCTGGGATCACATGCATGCAGCCAACAAAATCTCAGAAATTTAAGCTCAGGTTTAATATGACCTTTTATGTTGATTAAATTCCAAATGTAAAAGAAAGGTAATTTTCAAGAACCATGTGAAAAACATTTTTAAAAAACCCAAGAAGACCAAACAACAGGAAATCTCCATGAAAGCATTTTAATAGCAGCAGATAGCAATAGAATGTCTTCTCAGTGCCACAATTAGATGCTGACTTAACCACTGTCAGCATTTACTTTGGTGAAGAGAAAGAAAGCCTGCGTTTAATTCAACCACTAATAAGCAGCTTTGATTCTGAAGGCTAGTAAAAGTCCAGTCTGTGTGCTACATCAGCAGCAAGGTCAGTCTTCCCAAGCTCCCTGAACTTTCTGCTCCCTGGAAGTGTCCATATGGGTGCAGAAAAGAAATTCCTAACCTTTTCTGTTTTTTCAAAGGTGTGTTTTCAGTACCGGTCCAGGACCTGCCTTTCAACGAAAGAATCCTCTTCAGTAACAATGAGTAGAGGCTGCAGAAAAGCCTGTGCCTAGGCTTCAGTTTTCCCTGTAATTACTTGTAGACGAGTTCATTTGTAACAAAATGAATGGTGTGGGTTATGGAAAACACAATCACTTAGGTAGATAAAATTATTTTTTGGTCAAAGAAACAGAGCAAAGATTCCCAAAAGAACAAGGATAACACATGCACTGAGATAAATAAAAACTCTGCCTCCCCAGCCATTTAAAGACAGCACAACCAAACCCTCCAAATACTGCCGAAAGAAGAAGGAAGGGTGGTTATGGGAATATAACAGAGGGGTATGTTTGCTGAAAGTATCACAATAAGCTCCCCCTGATGTTAATTAATGTATGTTAATTTTTAAAAGATAACATCACCACAGAGTGATCACCTTGGTATCACAAGGGAAAATCTGGAAAGAGTAAATAAAATCTACACCTGTATCAAAACACACAAAATCAGAATTCGGGGAAACAGCTGCAGCAGGGTGGGGAAAGAAGGTAAAGAGGGATGAATATGATCAAAGTATTATATATATATATATACACATATATATACATATATATATATACATACACACACACACACAGAGCAACGAAATCCATTAAAAACTGTTAAATGGTGGTGTGTATAAGAAAGTAATACAGAAATGGGAAAGGGAGAGTAACAGAGTGAGTGAGATGTCCAAATATAACAATCATACCCTCAAAAGGAATGCAAGCTAATAAAAAAAATACAGAAAAATATACTCTATATTCTATTAATCAAATATAGAAGTTGGTCAAAGTATCTTATCAGCATGCATGTAAATGTCACAAAGACATCCCTTTGTACAATTAACTTTTGCTAATATATAAATGTTTTAATTCAGAATGCTGGGTAGTTTAAAAGACTAGTTCACTAGCACCTTTCTCCCAGACAACACAGGCCTGGACTTGCTTGGGGACAGGAGCGTAGCAGTACATGACTGACCATGCAGCTCTCACAGGGAATCTAGAGCGGGAGGAGAGGAGAGATGTCTGCCCAAGGCTGTGCAGTCTCTGAGCAGGAGCAGCAGCTCTGGTGGTAGGCTTGCCCAGCTCTGTGACTGGAGTTCTATTTCAAAACTGGGCAAAGTGCATTTCTGAATGTTCTTACTAACAAAGAAAGGACAAATACATAGGAGGTGATGAACAGGTTCATTAGTTTCAGTTACGTCCACAAAATACCAGATGTAACAAAATATTATCGTGTACTCCATAAATATATACCATCGTTATCTGCCAAAAATGTGCATTTCCAAGTCTGCGGAATGCAACGGGAACACCACCACTCAGAGCCTTCTAAGCTGAGGTTTCTGCCAAGAGCTTTTCAAGTGAGCGTTGCTGGGGACTCAAAAGGCAAGACCAGGTTCCGGGGGCTTAAGAAGCTAGCTATCTTACACTTAAACCTGCTGTGCCACTCTTCACCTGGGTCACACAGCCGCTCAGTGACGAGCGGCGTTGTCTACAGCCGAGCTGAGGAGCCCTTTTCCTGCCTCACTGGGACCGTGACCCTGTGTGCTCCATGGCGTCCCAGAAGAGCAATGTCATCAGTTCTGAGTGAGGACCCGATACAGCAGGGCTTCTGGAGAAAGTCACTCTCTGGAAAAAGCCCATTTGTTCTAATCCCACATCCATTTCACGATATGAAAAACAGAAAACCCTGGTAAATTCAAAGTCCACAGATCTTCAACTCAGCCTGAAAAGCTTTCTGAAAGTGCGTGGCTCAAAAGATCCTTAGATAAATGAGGCTGCAATGACATCTGTGTAGTCTCAAAATGCCTGTGTTAGCCAGCTCACTACCTCCTCCCTATCAAACCTTTCATTAGAGCATGGAAGTGACCGAGAGTAACCACGTCCTGTCAGGACTGGTTTTATTTTCTATCTTGACTGTCAGTAACAAGATGACCACAGAAGGGGAGGTGAGGGTCAAAGAGTGTAGACAGACTGTAAAGTGACCTCTGAGAACGGTGGACAAATGACTTGATGGACGAAGGTCTGGCAGGTCAGGTCTTGTTGCCAAGTGGGGAGGGGGTGGAAGCGGGAGGAGGTGGCCTGGCGCTATAGCTGGGAGCGTGCCCACGGAGGGGCTCCTTGCTTCTCTACCACCTTCCCTACGGTGGTGAACTGCTTCTCACAGGCCCACAGGCTGAGGGCCAAGTAGCCAAGGGCTGACACTTCTGCAACCGTGCAGCACACGCCTCCTCCTTATTAAGGGTTATTGCAGATGCTTGGGTGTGACCTCCCCAGCCCCTCACCACACACAGACACACACCCCTACATCTCGGAATTACAACCAAAACTAGAAAGAGATTGCTTTTTGTTCTGCTGCATGCTGGATGCCTGAGGACGGGGGAGAACTCATCAGGAAGCTGACATCTGAAGCTTACAGACAGAACTTACCCGGGCTCTCTACCCGCTTGTAGTGGTAGGGGTTGATGCAGACCTCCTTCTGCTTAGAGCCGAAAGGAAACTCACAGCATTCCAGTGGTTTGAGTTCATGGTGGCTCTGGAGATCGGGCCAGCGCCACACGCGGCAGTAGATGACATGGGGCAAGCCCTTCCGGTGGGAAACCTGCAGCCGGCCGTCCAGGGAACGGGGGATGGTGACACAGTTGCTGGGCTGCCCCGGGCAGCTGAGAGCCTTCTCCAGTTCCTCCATGGCCCCTTTCTTTTTCTTCAGTTTTTTCACCAAAGCATCCACGGCTTTCTCAGCCCATTTTTCTTCTTCATCACCCTGCTTCCATCCGAGAAGTCTCTTCACAGCCGGACTTGTGAAGGAAAACAAGCTCGTCACATTCATAGTGAGTGCGTTAGCGTTAGTCGTCTCTGCCAGGATCCGGTGCAATAAGGGTCTCCAGATCAAAGGCCAAGGAAGACACTCAGGTTCCCTCAGGGCCCTTCAGAGACTCGGTCCGCAGTCCTGACAGCGGTGGGAATAACCATTCCTGGGGCCCAATGTGGTAAGCCAGTCAGCACCTAAAAAAGGAAAAGGGGGACAAGTTTAAACACCACTTCTGCCAAACCACAGCTATTACTATTAATGATT
Source organism: Megascapheus bottae (assembly GCF_031878675.1). Taxonomy (NCBI): domain Eukaryota; kingdom Metazoa; phylum Chordata; class Mammalia; order Rodentia; family Geomyidae; genus Megascapheus; species Megascapheus bottae. Next base: position 25,197,772 of record NC_143531.1, read on the forward strand.
ACTAGGTATTCCATGTCTAAAACTGTGCACTAAAATCCTGTGACGCCAGGGTGATGTATGTGGAGATGGTGTCTCTAGGGAGGTAAGCAGGGTTAAATTAAGTCATGAATGCGTGTGGGCCCAAACGCAACAGAATTGAGGGTCTTTGTAGAGATTCCCTCTCACCAGCACGGTGCACTGAAAAAAGGTCCTGTGAGGTACCACGAAACAGGAGCACACATGGCCATTCGCAAAAGACGGACTTTGAGACGTATCACCAGCCAGGAACCCAAGCGGCTCAGGAGGCTGACATCTCAAGCTTACAGACAGAAACCAGCCCAGGAGCGAAGGCCATGAGAATCCTGTCTCCAATTAACCTGCAAAGTGGCGACCCTGAGCACAAAAGCCATGCAAGAGCATGAGGCAGGCATGTGTGCACCCATGCACGCATGCAAACACACACACACACACACACACACACACTGACAACTAATGTTGAGCACACCAACAATGAAGAAAAGAAAAAGGAGCAAACTTCCCCCCAAAGAAATCGAGAGCAGGAAAAGTGTAAGAGAGCTGGACAGTGGTGGCTCATGGCCATTTAATCCTAGACACTCAAAAGGCTGACGTCTAGAGGACCATGGTTCAACAACCAGGAAGAAAGGAAGGCTGCAGCCAGAGATCATGTTGGCAGGGCAACAGGCCTGAACAAGCAAGCCACACAGGTCAAAAGCTAGTATAAGGACCTGGGTTCAAACCTAGTACCACTATTGCAAAAAAAAAAAAAAAAAAAAAAAAGTAAACTAAGCTGGGCGTGGTGGCTCACGCCTGTCATCCTAGCTACTCAGGAGGCTGAGATTTGAGGATCAAGGTTCAAAGCCAGCCCGGACACAAAAAGCACCTGAGACTCGTTATCTCCAATTAACCTCTAGAAAATGGGACGTGGGGCCTGGCTCAAGGGTAGGGTGGTAGCCTTGAGCTGAAGAACTCAGAGACAGGGTCCAGGCCAAGTTCAAGCCCTATGACCCACCAAAAAAACCAAAAACAACAAACCAAAACAAAGTAACTAGAAGGCACACATCAACAGGAATAGAAGAGGGACAATCATTACCGTTCTTCAAATTTAAAATAACAAGGATTATGAAGAGCTGTAAGAGTAACGCATGTCTAGAGACGCTGGGGAGGACGTGATGGGGATCTGTGGGTGTCCAACACCCTTCTTGGGCGCCATAGACGGCATCCAGCAGAGCACACCACCAGTGACCGTTGAATGAATGCAGGACTTGACTCTTTAAGGACGTGTGAGGGGTACCTGGGCCCTATTCATTATGTTCTTCCTAAAAAAAACTTCACCCAAGTTTGACTTGTTTTCATTTAACAGAAAAAGAAAGAAAAGAAAAACAAAACTGTCGTTACCAAATGTCACACTTGGTCAGCGTGTACCTACTGATATGATAATTTACTTTTTGGTGTAACAGTTTTACAGAACGGGAAATACAACTTTGTTGGCCTCTAGTAACAGAAATTTACCGAACGAGTGGATTTCTTCCTGCTCATGCCCTTTTCTTCTCCGACAGTATTCTAAGGGATGGCTTTCAAATTGAAGGGGTTAATGTTTTATCAGACTCACAGGGACTACTCACTCCAGGAGTCTGTTCTACAAGTGTGCTGGGATGGCACACAATACCACCAAGTCAGAGCTTTGTTTCAACTCCTCCACCAGACACTCACTCATCCACAAAGATGAGTGAGTGCCTGGGGCTGTGCCAACATGCTAGACGTGAGCTGCACAGGCAAAGATGGCCGATGCCCCGCAGGAGCTCACAATTTAATGAGAGAACCAACCTGTAGACAACTAACCCCACAAAGCAAGCTGTGAAGCTGCATGCCAACCTCAAGGACGGGGTGCAGAGGCGTCTTTCAAGGCCACTTCTGAGACCTGGGCCAAGGGAGCAGTGACTGCACCCTGGTCTCCCACAGGCACAGACAGAGGCCGTGTGTGTGTGTGTGTGTGTGTGTGTGTGTGTGTGTGTGTGTGTGTGTGTGTAATATGCTATGATAAGGTGAGGTAAGTATGCCCGGATGTGTGTGCACCACCCACTCCCTAGGTGGCAGCACCAGAAGGGGGCTTTGGGAAGTAACTGGGTAATTAGGGCTGCCTAATTAGTGACTGCCTCTACAGACGGCACAGAGCCCTGGACCCCCCTCCCCCACACACACACTTGGTGAGAGTACAGAGAGAAGAGAGGTGGAAGAAGTGAGTCTTCACCAGACAAAGCAGATTTAGTAGCAGGGCCAAGATTTTCAGCTGACTCTCAAACCGGGATTTTTTTTTGGGGGGGGGTCAGTTGTGGGGCTTGAACTCTGGGAGGCCGGGGCACTGTGCCTGAGCTCTTCAGCTCACGATTAGTGCTCTACTACTACTACCTGCCACAGCGCCACTTCCGTGGGCGGTTAATTGGAGGGAAGAGTCTCAAGGACTTTTGTGCCCAAGCTGGCTTTGAACCACAATCCTCAGATTTTGGCCTCCTGAATAGTTAGGATTACAGGAATGAGCCACTGTGCCCGGCGTTAAACCGCTTTTCTAACAGGCACCTTACAGGAATGATAGGGTTTCCTCAATGTGACCAGGACCCAAGGCAGAGACGCAGAGCAGAGACTGTGAAAGGCAGGTGGCATACCTTATTCCCAAAGATCAGAGCACGAAGGAGGGGACAGGATCAGAGCTTCAGAAAGACAGCTAAGGAGTATCATCAATAAAGGGAAACCTCTCCACACAGAGGGAAAAATGTAGTAAAAACTTACTGTCTCCAAACAGTGCACAGGCCATCCTGAGTAGTAAATATCCCGAAGACAAAAAAGCCAAAGTGAAAAGATCACAAACCTCTCTTGATAAAACACACAGTGACAAAACAAAATCTAGGTTGAAAACCGGACTGCTGACTTGAAGGAAGATTTGAGTTAAGCAGAGTCAAACATGGAGCCTACCTCACACCAAAAAACTCAAATCAGACAACATGCCTTGGCAAGACAGCTCGTTTTTTTTCCTGTCCCTTTCTGTACTTCCTGCCTTAGTTTATGTCAGAGCTAAGTGGTCTTATCAGTTTAAAGTGCAAAATAAAAACATGAGTCAGCAAACAAAGATTTCCTTCCCTCTGGTCTAAATACAAACATTTTGCACTGGCAAAAAAAAAAAAAAAAAAAAAAAAAGGCATTCCAATCCCCTCCTCCAATGTAAGAAATGTTAGGGCCTTTGTTCCAGCCCCTTCATAGTTACACATTTACACTAAGGAAATATTTTAAACTGGAAAAGGAAAAATGTTTCACACAAAGATTTTCATCAGAGAATTATTTATAGTAAAGAGTAGCATCTAACATCTGGACAGTCATTAAGTAAACCAAATACACCCACATCCAGTCAATGGAATACTAACTGTGTTCACAAAATCTACGTAATAACTTGGAAAACATCAGAAGCAAAACACAAAACTAACAATTGAATAAATATCCCAAATACTAACAATGGCTTCATTTGGACGATTAGTAATGTCTCATACTTATCTAAACTTGAAAACAACATAAATAAAAAAAATTTAAAAGGCCTCCTATATTGCTATCTGTTAATTATACCTGCTCCCTCTTGCTCTCAACACAGATCAATTCTCTGCTAAGTATACTCTCTCAATCTACACAAATACTGCATGCTGAAGTCAGGCTGGGCTTCTAGTATGATCTAATTCTGAAAATGAGAAAAATGTGTTTAAAATATCTAAATCCAGGTACTTTCTTATAGAAGATGTCTCCTGGAACCACCAAAAGTCAAATAAGATTAAAATATTTTACTTTAAATGGGGACTTAATTTGGAAACTTATGAGGTATTACTGTTAAAAGGGGAGGAAAGCGGATGTTTTAAAAATATTGTTAAATCCTGTGTAACTTGCTTTACACAAGGGTCAACTCTAATGGGTCAAGTGTATATGTCATCTTGGTCTCATCCAGCAACAAACCAAGTAATTATCCAACTGTGAGACTAGCAACAAGTCCATTCTCTGCCTCCAAGACCTTCCAGCTCTTAGATCCCACAGCAAGTGTGAAGAGGACAAGCTGGCCCTCCATACCGCAGAATCTGTGTCTGTGATTCACCCAAGAGCTAAAGGACAACAGTTGTTTCAAATAACTGTATCTGTACTCAGCATTTACATCACAGAGCAAGACTATGTGGCATTTATGTGGAATGAGATAGCCTAAGTAATCTAGAGGTGACTGGAAGTGTACAGGAGGGGAAAGGTTATATGCAAATCTACCCCAAGTACACAGGGGGCTGCTGTGTGTGCCTGCAGAAGGTGCTGTCCCAGGATTAGTTCCTTCCTGGAACTGCTCCTACAGTTATCAAGCGATAACTGCAGCTCCAGTTAAAAGGTGAAGTGAGGGGAGACAAACAACGACCAACCGCTATGCTTCTGTCTCGACTAGAGGAGTCCAGAAGGGAAGCCAGCAGGCTAATAACCCAGTGAATAATCCATTGATTACCTGAGGGAACAATTAAATTATTCAATAAGATAAACAATATGGCTTCTCAGTGTGATGGGGGAAAAATCAGACCCAGAGTACCTTATAAAAGGTAGGTGACAGAAAGAAATGGGCCATTATCAATGAGGAAAGCAACTAACTTCCCCTACACACATGCACATACGTGCGCGCACACACACACGCACGCGCACACACACACGCACGCGCACACACACACGCACGCGCACACACACACACACACACACACTCTCTCTCTTCTGATCCTTTGGGACATTACTCTGTCCTCACTAATGGCAAAATATCATGGATTAAAGATCAAAAGAATAAAGGAACTCAAAGTACAAGATACTGATTAACCATGCTGAAACTGTTTAATGGTTGGTTATGTTGCTCAAGAAAAAAAAAGACAACTTCATAAAAATGTAATCCTTTTTTCTCTTTAAAGAAACAAATATTTGCAAGTAACTGCATATTTGCAGACTTACACAGGCAGCCAGCCTCCTCCTTAAACAGATGGGTCAACCTTACGGACACACGGAAAAAGCAAGAGCTGAGCTCCCAACATGGACCTACGGTGAGGCTTTGGGCGTCAGAAACATGGGTAGTTCACTGATGAGTGACAATTACTGTGTACTAAGAAAGTGTGTGCCAGTCATCCTAGCACCAGTTTTAGATAGGAATCAAGGTCTGATGAGGTTAGTTCTCTTCTTAGATACCTAAAACCTCAAAAAGAGTCAAAGGGGACATGCCAGGGGACTGGTAATTTGAGTTTAATTACCAATAAATAATACAATATGCCAATAAATAATATGCCAATAAATAATACTATATGTATATATATATATATAAGTATATACTTACTTATATGTACATTATATATTCTTCAGTAGTACCTGGGTTTGAACTCAGAGTCTTGTGTTTGGTAAGGCAGCACTTTACCACTTGAGCCATGCCTCCAGCACACCCTCAGCTGAGAGACTGGCCTGACAGGTGGGCTGCACAGAAGCTGGCCTAGCCTACTTCACTTCCCCAGATGAAGAAACCAACCATGGTGGACGATCTTGATTGTCAACTTGACAGGGCAAGCTCACCTCTAGGTGTGTCTATGAGGGTGTTTCCAGAGATCAAGGGGAGAAGACCCTCCTTGAGTGTGGGTGTCACCATGCCATAGCCTAGGGGCCCAGCTGGAACCATGGGGGAGGAGGAGCAGGCCTGCGGACACGGGCGTGCTCTCTCACTCGGCCTGCCAGTTCTGAGGAGAGCTGTTCCACTCCATCACTCTCCACCATGCTGAGCTGAAGCCCTCGGGAACCCCTGAGACCAAGTACCTGAAGCGGTTTTGCTCAGCTATTTTGTCAGAGCCAGGGAAAGCCAGCTGTGGCAACAGGCCACATGGAGAAGCTGGTGGAGAGCGCCGTGCCCTGGGAGAGAGGCTCCTTATTGTGCATCTCCATTAGAAGTGGGCCGAGAGAGGGCTTTTTTGTGGTGTGTACTGCATGCACACACATCCTTCCGAAGCAAGGCTGCGTATGGCACCTAATTTCTGTTATTGAACAGAACCCCCAGAATACCAGAATGAAGCAACGAAATTCTGTGCTGCTTCACTAAAGAAGTACTTGTTTAGTTCAAGGGATTCTAGAAGTTAAATTTTTTACTGCCCCCCACTTCACCACCTCTCGGCGTTCCTCAATCGTACTGAATCCCCACGCTTGAATGAGCTTGTGAGGGAGAGCTGTCCTCCAGGACCTGGAACCTTCGACAATAGCCAGGCCCTCGTGACTGCCCAGAAAAATCCCCTCGGCATGCAAATCAGCTCAGGCAACCTCAGATTCAACGGGATGCAAGCATGTGGTTCACGCCTCAAACACAGGAAAGGCTAAAGATCAGTGGTCCCCTATAAAATCCATGTGTTCTGAGTTTGAGCTGTCATAGAATAGCAGAGTTATACTTTGCAAATTTGGCAAATTTCCACACGTGGGCATAGTGAATACTGCCACAGAAGAAATAAGGGCCAGCATTCAACTGAGCTACTATTTTGTGCAGCATGGCACAGGCTGTGTGGGCATCTGTATCGCACTGAGTCCCCTTGGGGATGTGACGTGGATCACTGTCTTAACTTTATTAAGAAATCTGAGACTCAAAGATTAATTTCTAGACCAAGTTCTAGTAAGAACCTACATTTTAATTCAGGACAGACCCTAAAGTCCATTAATCAAGTTCTTTTTTTTTTGTTTTTAAAGTAATTCAAATGCTAAAGTCACAGACAAAAATACAACTGGCTACAGAGGAAAAACCATCCACCTGCCTCCCTTTTTTCCTAACCCTCCTGCCATATCTCCGCTTTCTCTACTGACCCACAGGTGGTGTTTATGCAGTCTTGAACATCCTGGGGACTCATGATCTGGGGGGAGGGGGGGACATGGCCTGAACCCAATCCTATATTTAGATCCAAGCTCAGTTCTTAATTGCATAATTTAATCAGGACCCTCTAGAAGGGAAACACATCCACAGCTCACCACAGGCATGAAAGGAAACATCTTTACAAGTTATATCCTTTTGCAAACCCACACATGGTCTCACACCACCCTCCCAATTGTTCAGCTCCTCCTTGGGGGAAGAACATGGAATTTTATTTCTTTTTATCACTTGAAAAAATCACTTCCTTCCTAATTCAGAAAAACTGGGGTGGAGGCCACTTCCTCCACAGGTGAGAGAAATAAAACTTATTGCTCTGTCATTGTCAGGAACTTTAATATTAACCATTTATGCCACCTATCTTCAAGGCAGAGAAACAAGAGGCAAATGAAACCAGCATAAAGACTAGGAGACCTGTTTTCCAGGCTTCCAAATAAACTATTTTTTTTTGTCATTTTAAGATTATTTCTAAATTAGAAAAGAGTCCTTATCCTGACGTAGTTTAAGTGCAGCTCTCAATTTTGTCATCATATTTGAACAAACTGTGAGGTTACTTCAATTTGCTTTTTCACAAAACTGATTCTTCTACCTACCCCACCGGCTTTTTGGAAGGACTAAATATGAATATGTAAGACTGATTTGGAAATTATAAAATGCTGAAAAATTTAAAAAGTACCTCATTAACATAGCAATATTCCAGATAGGGCTAATTTTAAATGGATTTATTCAATCTGGGGGCATTCACTAAAAAAAAAAGAAAAAGAACAAGTTAGGATAATCCCTACTATGTACCAGGAAATATCCAAAGCTCTGGGACACAGTGGTGGAAGACAGCTGTCAAAGTCCTTGAGACCAACATTCTGAAGGTCGAGCAAAAGACCAGCAAAGGGCACCTGGGGAAGGGCATGTGTGCAGACAGAGTGCAGGTGTGAAGGCCAAGAGGCGACAAGGCAGACATGGGGGTGGGCGTCACAGCATTTGCCTGAGACGAGAACCACCGGGGACCAAAGCTGACAATACAGCAATTAAATGTTATGTATTTCAATCTTCATTTAACTGCTGAAAGTAAAAAAAAAAAAAAAACACTCCTAGAGAACACGGAAGAAATGGTAAATTCTTCCAGTCAAAAAAAATCTACAATCAAGGGCCAGGAGTTTAGCCTAGTGGTAGAGTGCTTGCCTAGCAGGCACGAAGACTCTGGTTCGATTCCTCAGTACCCCACATACATAGCAAAAAGCCAGAAATAGTGCTGTGGCTCAAGTGGTAGAGCTCTAACCTTGAAAAAGTCCAAGGACAGTGCCCAGGCCCTGAGTTCAAAGCCCAGGATTGGCAAAAAAAAAAAAAAAAAAATTAAAAAAAAACATCTACAATCAAAATGTGCCCCCCGGGGGGATGGGGGAGTGAGGAGACAAGGACAATGTGATGATGGGACTTACTGGGTGGAGCAGGGGAGAGGGCCAGCCACTTAACCAATGACCATTTTCAAATTTAAAACCCCAAAATAGAAAAAAAAAATGGACATAGGCGAAAAGCTCACTCATCGCTTCTGAAGACCCCACTAGGACCAAAAGGTAAGACAGTCGTCTTTTCATAAAGGGAAAACAGGTGCCATAATGAATTAGGCCTTTCAGAGGAATGTTTACAAATGCAGGTGTGCGATATGTGACCCTATTCTATGAATAAAAATGTGCTTTTACTGAGTCAGCCAGGACCAAAAATTCCAAATTGACAAAATGGTATTTACAAAATGACTGTAACAGTAACAATAAATAGTAACTTCCCCTCAAGCCCCCTCTAAAGATTGGAACATCCTTCAAGACTTTCAACCCATACAATGTTTACCAAAGAGAAAACTGTCAGAATTACTCAAATATCTTCCAGAGAAATTTGGTCCTCTTTCTTTTCTAGCAAGAACCTATTATTTGGAAGAAAAAACATCATCTAGAAATCGAAGCGTCCGTCCCACTGAAGCAAACACTGTGATTAGCCAGCGACTGGGGTGGACAGGCGGTCACTCACTGGCCACTCCGGGAGAGGCGGAGGAAACAGCTGTGGCCCTTCTTCCCCGCTCCCTGCCACAGCTTCTCCCCCATTTTAGAGAAATAAGGCTTTCAACAGAAGCAAGCACAGCCTGCAGGACCTCGGACCTCTTCTGCCTCAGAGGTCATGGCTCCATCCAGGCCTATCCAGAGGCTTGCTGACCAACCCACACTGTCCTCCCGTACACACCCAACTTCTAAAGAGAACTTGGCTATACTGAACAAATTCTTGAGCGCTTATGACCAATGGAAAGGCCCAGAAGAAAGCAAGTGAGCATGCTACAGTTCACAGCCCCAGCAAGCTCACACGGACTGGCCTGCACAGGAGGCTGGAACAACAGTCCCGCTGTGTTTGGGCTATTCTATTCACAGAAGGAACCTGCAGGCAGGCAGGCGGGCCAATAACCTGCCATTTTCTTTGCTGCCACTCTACCTCCTATCCACCCTGAACTTTGTGTTGTTTACCCTGCAGTGGAAATCCAAATTAAAAAAAAAAAAATGGACTGGGTCACCTACAGCAGTCTTAATGAAAAGCTAACACCACTTTGGAATGCATTATGATTTGACAAAGAAGCAAACAAATTAATCTAACAAAGAAATGCTCATATTTTTCCTGTAATACCAATAATGCTATTTTGTGCTCTGGGAAAACAGTACTTCAGTAATGCCTATTTCAAGATTAAAAAATAGCAAGATGAAGTTAAAAAATAGCAAACTGGTAAGTGAAGGACTATTAACCATGAAGGTTTTGTATCATGATTCACACACGCTATTCTGACTTCAGACAACAGAACCCTGGAAGCATCCTAGCGTGAGGCCTCACTCTCTTCCACTTCAAAGGGAAGAGGGCTGTGCAGGTGGCTCTGTGGGATTCACTCCCTAAGGCACATTCGTGATCTCCATCAATCTGGAGCACAGTCCACATACTTACAAGAACCAAGAGTCACCCTCATGTCAACACCACTGCCGAAGCAGAAGGCCTCGCTCTGAGCAGTTTATGCACACCAAGTCCCTCAGTCCTTATGAGAACACTATTTGGAGATAACAAAATGAAGAGACAGGAGGGCCGGGACGTGCCATGACCGCCCTGCAGACGGAAGGAAGGGAAGGGCCCACAAGCAAAGGTTCTAGTCTATCCCCCATAACTCTAACTGCTGTGTCTTGGCACCTCCAATGGGCAGCACACTCTCTTTAATGCTATCAAGATTAAAAGAAAAGCAGGGCTGGCACATCTGCAACACATTCACAATATGACTTGGTATCTTCCCTTGTATGGTTTACAACATCCGTATCGAAAAATGCATGAGGTAGGTAGTGTGTCTGGCTCCCAGCTCTTAGTGTGGCCACACACTCCCCTGTTTTTCTCAAAGCTCCCTCTGAAACTGTGAAATGGGTTATGTTTGTACCCATGGCTGTTCCAGGAGACTCATGGGCAGAGAATGTAGGAATCACTGGGCTCTGCACTGAGCTAACACACAGACCAGAGAGACGCCGTCCACACCCTCAGGGAAGTCAGTCTGAAGATCATACAATAACTGCAATACCAGCATTGCAGCAGAGGCCAGACCAGACAAGCAGGTTCCTCCAAGTTCCAAGATCCCAAGTCCAAATCCTACATTTATGTTATCAAACCATGTGAGACATACATTATAAATACGAGTATAAACAGGAATTGCAGACACTCAGTAACTTCCTAAGAGAATGTGCTAAGGAAGTAACACTCTACCAGTGGTTCCAAACTTCTTTCTAGTCCCTTGATTTTGAGACTATTCCTTATCAAGAACTTAAGGATGGGAGGGAGGGAGGCAGTAGCAGATAAGCCATGAGTCCATAGTGGAGATTTTGTCCCACATCTACAACAAAGGAAATGGGAAAGCAGAAAATGCAGACTCTTGACAGCAGTAGGTAGGAGCCCAGTTAATGCCAAGGTAAGACAATGTGATTCAGTTAGGTAAAGATGCTGTGGGCAGCCTATGAAAAGCCTGCTGAAGCCCATAACCACTATTAGCTGTAAGTGAAAACCTGGAAAACTAAATGCTCATGCCTTTGGTTGTTTTTTTTTTTTTTTTCCAAACTTTATAGAGGCGAGAATGAATGGGGGTGGGGAGCTTCACTCATTTTAACATCCCATAAACCAGTCCATCTCAGTAAGGAAAACCATGTTCCAAGACATTACTTTACCTCACAGACATGCGCAGATGACACTCCAGGACCCAAATAAAGATAAAGAGCCTACTTCAAAACGTTCTAGGGAAGACTAGTGTCTTTGCGGCTCAGCAGCCAAGTCAGCTGATTAAGAAATGTAACCTAACTGACACATCCACACCCAGATGACGCCAGCTACGGGGGAAGCCAAACAGAAGATGGCTGTATGAAGCTAACCTGGTCAAAGGAGTACCAACAACTAAAGCAACAGGGTTAGTCGTGGTTCAAATCATACATAGAACTGCTTGCCCAGCAAGCACGAGCTCCTGAATTAAATGACTAGAACTGGGGGGGGGGGGGGGGAGGGGGCAAAAGCAAAAACAAAAAACCAAGAGCTATGAAAGGACTAGAATGATTTAGAATTATTTCTCATCCTAACAAGAAGATTCCTGGCCCCAAATCATGCCATGGAGACAAGTATAGAGCTCCAATGGAACTGTGATTGAGAAGGCCTGTTATTTAGAAATTCAGCGCACATACACATACTTCTGTGCTGTCTTGGAATTCCAGATTGTCTTGGGCTACTCAGAAATGCTGGCTTCCTTTCCTTCTATGGTGAAAGCCCAGTATTCAGACTGACACTTTCTGACCACAAAGTGAAACACAATGAGGTGTACAGCATCATCCCAATTCAGTAACAAACTGGATCCAGGCATAGCAGAACATTTTACGTCTACCAGTTTGTATTTTATTTCACTTTGATTTTTTTTTTTGCTATTAGAATAGTGCTTCCTACTGGTTTTAAAAGTTTTTTACTTTTACAACAGTTTGCTGATCTGTCATCATTCAAGTCATGTTTGTCTATCTGGCTGCACAAAAATTGTCAAATTTATAAAAATTTCCTTTATGGGCCAGGAGTTTAGCCTAGTGGTAGAGTGCTTGCCTAGCATGCATGAAGACCCAGGTTCAATTTCTTGGTACCACATACATAGGAAAAAAAAAAAAAAGCCAGAAGTGGTACTGTGGCTCAAGTGGTAGAGCTCTAGTCTTGAGAAAGTCCAAGGACAGGGCTCAGGCCCTGAATTCAAGCTAGGACCGGCAAAAAAAAAAAAAAAAAAAAATCCTTTAGGCTTGTGCCGGTAAATCCTAGGTACTTGGGAAGTAGAGATTATGAGGACTGAGGTTTAAGAACAGCCCACGAAAAAAGTTCTCCCCTATGGTAGCCTTGAGCTGAAGAGCACTCAGGCCCAGAGTTTAAGCCCCATGATCCACACAAAAAAAAAGTTCTCCCCTAATAAAAAGCTGGACATGCTGTGGGTGCTTGTTACCCTAGCTACACAAGAGGGATAAATAGTAGGATCATGGTCCAGGCCAGACCCAGGAAAAATATGAGTCTATTAAAAAAAAAAAAAGTTTTTAAGACTGGAAGCACACAGCTCAAGGTGGTAAGACTATCTGCCTGGTAAAGGCCCTAAGTTCAAACCCCAGTAGTCCCCCACTGCCCCCCCCACACAAAATTTCTTTATGGTACCACGTTGAGAAAAGTTCTGCAGCTAGCTATTAATAATGTCCCCAAACTGACATAAGGCAACCCATCCCTTTCCATCTAACACATAGTAAGAATCCATGCCAGAACCTTGCTGCACCACGTATGTGTTGCTGCAATTAAATAAACACTAATGAATGCTCTGAAAAAAACTCACAGATAAATTCAAAATATTCTTTTTTAAAAGCCCTTGGCAACTTAAGAAACTTCTCTAAATCATTAAAGGGATTTTCCCTTAGCTATTACTGTACTTTTTCTTAAAATCCCTTATCTACAGCTGTCAGGGAAATGCTCTATCTACAAATTCCCAAACCAGATATTTCACAATTTCATTACCAGACTTCCCATCTCTTAACTCCTCTCAATTCATTCAGCCCATTAGTCCACTCATAACGGAATGCCTTTATCTAAACTGGGCTCAATACTGCCTTCCTCAGCATTCTAAACACACACACAAACCAATTTTTATAGTTAACAGATTTGAATGCTGCTGTGCAAGGTCCTCTGTAAAGTCTTAGGAAATCTATACTTCAGATGTAAGGTTCACCTTTTTATACCTGCCAGGGCAGTTCACAATTCAGGGAGTATCATATTTGATAGTAAGATTTTTTCCTCTCAGTAGTACATGAACATTAATACCTTACAATTAACAGTATCTCAGATCAGAACACGGAAATATAATTCATTTTTATCTTCACAGCAATCTGAGACTGTTCTATTCTCCCAATAGGGGAGAATAAAAAATTGTTAGTTTTCTAAATCATAAACCAAGTGGTGGGGCTTGGACTCAAACCTGAGCAATGAGACTCCAGTGTCTCACCTCTGAACCCACCTGTGATAGAGCCTTAGGCTAATCTGGCCAGAATCACACCAGCCACACCCAGACTTTCCGCCGACACCTACCGTTTAGAAGGTGTATTCCCCGCAGATTGCCTAGTTCTCCACAATGGCTCTACCCTCACCTGACCCTCACTAGCTGCCCCTGTTTCAGGAAAGAGAGCTGTCACTCCAGCACTGGTAGAGCAGGCTGGCCTGAGATTTGCCAGGTACTTTCCTCTTTCACCTAGACCCATTCTGCTGCTTTCTTAGAAAACACCCTCTTTCCTTTTGAACAGTTCACTATCTGTGCCCCACCCTAACCCCACCTTTTTCAACTGCTCTCCATTAACGTCTATTCTCCCCCCCCCCCCCCCCCGCCCCAGTCTCCAAAGAGGAAGAAGTTTCATCTATCTTGAAAATTCTCCACTTTACCTGTCCAAACACTAAGGCTCTCCTCTGTAAATGAACACACACCTAAATGACTACTGGCCCCACGCTCGCTCCTGCCAGAGCCATTCCCTCACACTAAGCCACGTTGTTTGGTCACTGGGTTGGAAACCGTGAGTCCTGTCTCACTCCTCTACAGTCACCCGGCCACCCCATCTTCAGGATTTGTTTCCTCACAAAACCACTTCTTCTGCTTCTACCTTCATCATTTCTCATTATACAATCTGCCATCCCGATCCACCTGCGTGGATCCAAACTCTCTTCATAGCTTTCCAGTGCTTTCCTATTCTGACCCACCAAAGACCTAATTCTACATCTAACTTTACTTTGATCACCTCCACCCTGCCCTTCAGGGTTCCACTGGGCACACTCGTGCAGGCCAGGTGAAGTTATTTACAGTCCCTATGTCTGTGGCCTCCCAGAGCCAAGGTAACTTAGACAAGTTTTGCAGCTCCACACTGAACAGTGGAAGTCACTTGTGGCTACAGCTCTGGACCGGCACAGGTGTGGAACAACAGCATCTACTGGACAAGGTAGTAGACCATCCACCCCATTCCTCCCTTGGGCAGATATGCCTCCCACTTTTTTTTTTTTGCCAGTCCTGGGCTTGAGCTCAGGACCTGAGCACTGTCCTTGGACTTTCTCAAGGCTAGAGCTCTACCACTTGAGCCTCAGCACCACTTCTGGCTTTTTTCTATGTATGTGGTACCAAGGAATCGAACCCGGGTCTTCGTGCATGCTAGGCAAGCACTTTAACCACTAGGCCAAACTCCTGGCCCATGCCTCCCACTTTTACCTTGGCAAACCGCTTGTCTTTCCACACTGTGAGCTGTCAAGGAAGACCTTCCCCTGGATTACCTTGTAAAAATTCTTACAACAAAGTTGCTGCATTTTTACATTCAGTGTCTTCTCAGAGATTACTATAGCTCTTAGAACTGACAGTCTTCATGGAAATAAGCATATACACTACAGAAGTAAAGGCGTATTTCCCTCCTCACCCAGTTTCCCTCCTCACCCAGTTTAAATGTTTTTTCTTTCAAGCTAAACAAACAAAAGATCTTGCATCTAGTTAAATGAATCTTAATTTAATGCCTAACTATAGTAGTTGGTGATAATTAGTCCTCCTCCCTGTTTTTTTGGCATTTGAAACTGAAAGAAACCTGTGGTCTGAAATACTTCCACTTCACATAAGCACGCCACAAAGAAACCACAGAGTACAGACAAGGAGAGGAAAATGAATGAATAGTTTAACTTACCCTAACAATCTGAGACTGCATAGGACAGCAACTGAGAAACTACAAGCATTACAAATTATGTGCAAAAATCTATCTTCAAATAACAGACTTCTTAAAAAATAAACTTCCCCTCAATGCAACATTTACACTCTAACTCAAAAGCATATAGATGCATACCTAGTTGTATGTATATATGTTCTTTTTTAAATCCAGGCTTATGGCTTCAAAAAAAATACTTAAAAAATGAATCTATATAACATACCTGAGTTCTTTAAAGAGAAATGTAAGGGTCCTTTACCAGCACTCAGAAAAGCAGAGAGGAAATCTGGGAGAATCTCCAAGTATGACCTCCTCAAATCTTAGAGAACATGATGCTTTATTTCTAAAGAGGGAATCTTCACTAGAGCTGCTTTTGGCTTGTGATTAAAATTCACTGATGCTGAACTGTTCATGAAAAGTTTTTGCTTCTCCTGTTTGATAGCATCCCTTTTGCAAATGCTCCTTCTAGAGCATCTTGCCACCCAAGGTCAGCCAGGCTAAAAGTGCTACTCTGCCTGTGGAACACACTATGTTCTGAAACTGGCAACTCAACGCCCACCTAAAGGCACAGTTTTACTTGGTTACATTCATGCTGCTTAGCTTTTATCCTTTTTCTTGTCCAAGGCAGCAAGATCAGAGTGAGTGTTGAAAACACTTTGTATATTTTTGCTGCAAAACAGATGGATCACCAGATTAAGATTAAACAGAAAAGAGAGTCCAAAGATTTTAGTCTGGGGGGGGAGGGCGGGGAGGAAAGAGTCTCCTCATCTAGTTGCAAAGCATATCTATGTTTCCTAAAGATAAACAAAACGCAGGGGGTACCAAAGTATTTCACTGCCCTCCATCTTTTTTTAAACTTAATGTTCTCCATATTTCTACTATTAATTTAATCACTCATTTGTGTCTTAGACACGTGTTTTCAGCAGTTGCCTGGCTTCTTCCCTAAGCACAAGTTTCTGCCTTTAGTTAGGAGTGCGATGTTTCTGAGAATGAGTTTTATGTATTTGTCTGTATGTCAAAACTGTCTCAAATAAAAGACGGATCAGTCTTTAATTTGTACTATCTTGGATTTAAGTGATCCAATTTCCAATAATGAGCCACTTGTTAAAACAGACATAGGGCTTTTTTCATCTCAGAATGAAAAAAGTATTATTTCATTCTATAAAATGCAAACATCTTTCTGTGGTTGTTACACTGGATTCTTACTTAGTTCAACAACATTACATATAAAATGCCAATGTAGTGCCTGAAACTTCTTTCCTCCCCTCCCCAAATGATCCTGGTTGTGATCAGCTCAGGCCCACAATGAGCGAGACAAGAACAATCAACACTAAGATAGAGCAGGGGCCTGGCTTTCCCTCTTTCAGCCAATACCAAGATGTCAGACAGGGCAGTTAACACCTCTGAGCCTCAGACTACTCATTCATTCTGTTAGGAACCAACTAGATTAGAAAAATCTTTAAAGCAATTCTTAACACTAAAGATCTCTATTCTCTAACTAGGTACTTAGAAATCAATGTTGATGAAAGCACTTTGGCAGGCTCATGGACATGCAGTTGGGCCTCCAGTGTGCACACCAACTCACCAGGACACATTAGCATTTTGGGGTAGGTGCACGGGAGACAAGAAAACACACCCACAAGTGCTGTCAGATCCTTAAAAAGCTCTGCATGCCCCCCTGAGTTAAGAATGAATGAGTTATGAGACACAACATGAACACAGACATCAAGTGTTCTTTTAAAAATCCCCAAGGAATTTGTAGATGAACTATTCTTATCTCATGATGCAGAGTGTTAAACAGCAATTTTGATAAGATAAACTGAAATTGTAGAACCTTCCCCAACAGCCCCATCAGCTTGTGATTACACAGGAAAACACAAGAGGAAAGTAGCAGGAATTATGCAGGAAAGGAGAGATAAAACTAGGTGCTCTGAAACACAGTATATTCCTGTACAACTTATTATTCAAGTCATGTGCTGCATTAATAAACACTTAACAGCAGTTCTCTCTTTTGAAACAGGGACAACAGTAGGGAAAGCCCCCAAAATAAACAGCACAGAGCAAGTCTGTCTTGAAGCCTAACAAAAGCAAAGTCCTGCCTTCGCTGGCACAGCAGCAGGACACCTGTTTTGATATTTTATATGAAAACCAAAAAACAGTTCAGAATAAGGCTCTGGATGGAGTCAGACTGCTTGATTCACATCCTAGCCAAGATTAGAAATCATAATCACTCACTGGTGACAAAGCCCAAGAAAAGACACTCATCACACTAGCTTCAGTTTCTTCATCTGTAAAAATGTGGTATACAATGTTGGGAGACTTAAATGACATACAAGCATCATAAACACATCTGGCACAGAATCAAAAACTCAGAAAAAAAAAATCATGTTATTTCCCCTACCTAACCCATGCTCTAAATCAAATCCAGATCTGTGACAATTAAGATAATTAGATCTGCAGAGGAAAAAAAAAAAAGTTTTATCAGCCTCAACCACCACTCATGAACAGTAACAAAATTACCTTATAGTTGAGGAGGGTGGCTCGCCTGTAATCCTAGCTACTCAGGAGACTGAGATCTGAGGATCTCAGCTCAAAGCCAGTCCAGAGTTCGTGAGACTCTTTATCTCCAATTAACCTCAAGAAAACTGGAAGTGGTGCTGTGCCTCAGGGGTATGGCAGTAGCCTTGATGAAGAGCTCAAGGACAGTGTCCTGGCCCAGAGTTCAAGTCTAAAGAGTGACAAAAAAAATAACTTATAAATGTACAGATGTCTCTTTTTACCACACAAACTCATTAGTGAAGACCACAGTGAGGAGAATACTGAAGGTCATGGGTCAGCACCATCTAGAACTTTCTGTGGTGACAGAATTAGCCTCTACATACAGTCCAACCTGTCAGCCACAGCCACAGACAGCTACTCGGCACTTGAAATGTGGGTAGTGCTGAGAAAATGATGTTAGATGGTAATGAAACAATAGCCAGATGTGGGCCTGGCTACCTAACTGCACAGAATGGCCATGGATGACCCACAAGCCAAATGAGGATTGTAAAAAGTTTAAACGAAAACAGTGTCTTCTTTTCTCAAACGGATCATATGTTCATTTATCTTAGTTTTCAATGAAGGCTGGGTAACTAGGATTATGTGGAGAAATAATATGTCAACTCAGACATCAGTGCAGGGCAAACTTATTAGTAGCAAATTGAAAAAGATAAAAATAAAAATGTAGGCAGTCCTCGGACATTTTAGAAGGTCCCTAAGGCCAAGTTCAATAGCAGCTCATATTCAATACACAGATCCCAGCTGCAAAGGCCCTTATCACCACCGATTACTATCCAACCAAAAGCAGGCATGCCTGAACGCGCCTGCACCCATCCTCAGTCTCTCTTGCGGAAACCCACAGTTCTGCAAGACTTCCCTTTCAGAAACACCAGTGTTCCTGTCCCTCTAAGCATACCCACTATACACCAAATCTGTGCACCACCCATATCTGAAGTGTAACGCCAGACTCCTACTTAGCTGCCCCGGTAATATGGTTTAATTATGATGACTGAACTAACAGGCTGACATCACAGACTTTTACAGGCTGACCCCATGTCATCCTGATGTATCATTTTGCACCAGTTCAGTGCTGTAAATCAATTTAAGATCTCAGGCAGGTTGAAAAGGCTTGGTAATGATGCTTTCTCGGCAGTCCCTGGAGACTCCACATTATGCACAACTTACATTATTTATGAAGGTCCAGCGATGCCTCCATTAGCCTTGCAAGACTCCACAAATGAGGTCTTTTATACGCACACCCTGGGCCTTGATGGTGGAGGGGACTGCAGCTTACACTCGCTCAGGGTCCTCGTGCTGCAGTCTACGAGGTATTCGGCCAGAGCTCGTTTTAATGAACTTGGTCGGGGAACAGCTTTCTCATTGTGCTTTGAGGAGGGGGCGCGTTACCCTCGACGGAGGGGGGGAGTGGGGAGGGCGGGGGGGGCGGATGTGCTGGGATCCAGCCCCCCCCCCCCCGGGGACTGCGGGGACCCCGGGGAACTTCACATACAAAGCCCAGCACCCAGTAGGGCGGGCGCGGGGCCGGGGTTCCGGCACTCATCAAACCCAAAACACCCACCGAGGCTTCCAGGCTTCCCGGGGTCCAGGCTGCCCGGGGTCCAGGCTGCCCGGGATCCAGGCCTCCGGGGTCCAGGCTTCCCGGGGACGGCCGCGGCCCGGGGTGCAGGCTGCCCGGGGTCCAGGCCTCCGGGATCCAGACTTCCCGGGGACGGCCGCGGCCCAGCCCGGCGTCCAGGCAGCCCGGGGTCCAGGCCTCCCGGGATCCAGGCCGCCCGGGGTCCAGGCTTCCCGGGGCCCAGGCAGCCCGGGGTCCAGGCTGCCCGGGGACGGCCGCGGCCCGGCCCGGGGTCCCGAAGGGACGCTTCTTCCCCGGGCGTCTGGCACTGTGCATTTAAGAAAGGAAACAGAACAGCAAACCACCACCGCCCGCGCCCGGTAAACACAACCCCGCAGCCCCCGCAGCCCCCGGAGCCCGCGGCCCCCGCGCCCGCGTCCGCCTTCCCACCGGCCGCCGGGTCTGGGAGGGAAGGGAAGGGAAGGGAGCGGGGGGGCGGAGGCGGAAGAGGGAGAGACAGTGGGGGGGGGGGGAGAAAAAAAAACCCTGGGGACACACGAGAGGGAACTGGAAATTCGGTGCCAACTTTCCTTGACCCGGACCCCGGCAGGGACCCCGGCGCCCCGGCCCCGCCGCCCCTTCCCGAGACCCTCGCGGCGCCCCCGGCTCCGGCCGGTGGGGACACAATGGGCGGCGCGGCCGGGCCGGGCCGGGACGCGGGGCGGAGGTCCCGGCGCGCGCGGGGCGGGCCCGGCCCGGGGCTGGGCTCGGGGGCCCCGCGGACGCGGCTCCCCTCCAAGACCCGGGGAAGCCCGGAGGCCGGGCCGCGGGTTCGCTCCCCTCCCTGTCCCCGGACGGCCCCGGGGCGCCATCATGGAGGTCGGGGCGCCCGCGGTCGGGGCGCAGACGCGGGGTCGGGGGGCTGTCTCGCTTTACCGGCTTGGCGGCGCGCCCGTCCGCGCGCGCGGGCGCACGAGTGCGGGGCGGCGGGGTCCCGCGGGTCCCCGGAGGGCCGGGCCGGCCGGGTCTGCAGGCTCCGAGCGCTCGGCCTCCGCTTCCTCCGCGCGCTCCCCGAGCCTGGATGGATCCGGTCGCGCTGGCGTCAGGGAGTCGGGGCCGCCCCGCCCCCACCGCCGGCGGCCCGCGCCCGGCGCACGCGCCCGCCGCCCGCCGCGGGTCCGCACGCGCGCCCGCGCGCCCGCGCGCTCAGGGATCCTCTCCAAATTCCGACCCGGTCTCCGCGCGCACGCGCGAGCGCCCCGCCCCGCCCCGCCCGGCCGCCACCCTCCTCCTCCCCACCCGGTCCTCCGGGGACCCCGTTCATTCCCCGCCGTCGGCGGGGCGCATCTCTCCCCGCGAGCCCTCGTCGCCCTTGCGCCTCTTTCTTTCGGAACGGCCACCCCGCGGGTGGGTGCCAGGTTTCCACGGCTCCGCGCCGCCCGCGGAGGGCCTGCAGGCCCGGGAAGCTGCCGGGGTCCCGGGTCCGGCAGCCGCGGCCCTCGGGCCTGGGCGCGGACCCTGAGCCGCGGGCCACCGCGGGCTCCCGGGCAGACAGCGGCCACCGGGGCTGGGAATCCGAGGTGCAGCTTCCACCATCTTACAGATGGCATACACCCAAACGACACCGAAACGACTCGGTTCCACCTGATCCCAGGAGACCTGCAGAGCACCCACGACGGGACCGCTCTCCTGGCGGGTCTCTCTGGAAGTCGGCCTGAGACCCTGGATGATTCCCATCCTGTTGAGTGGATGGGGAGAGAAGAATTATTCTGAAGAATCAATTGTCCCACGAACCAGAAGAGTCGTTACCAGCCATAGAAAAGAAAATATCAAAGGTCACAGTAAATGAATGGTACTCTCCAATTACTTCTGTGCTTTTTACATGTCTGCCATTCCATTTAAGATTCTTACTTATTAATTATTTAAATATTGTATCTGGATTCCATAGTTAATTATTCAAAGGAAATGCAACAAATCCCATAAAACCCATAAAATGCCATTTATAAATTATATATCGGAATATTTCTGCTAATTAAATTCCTTCCTTCATTAAACTAATTAAGTGCTCGCTGGTCAATTCATAGACCTCATCTTATTTTCCCCGAAAAGCAGTATTTGGCGCAGTTGCTCCTTACCTACTCTTTGGAGCAGCCTGGAGAGGGAACCTGGTTCCCAGCCACCCATGTCAAGTCACTCTCCTGATAGAGCGCTATAGCCTTGAGCAAAAAGTGTCCAAGGTCAGTGCCTAGGCCCTGAGTTCAAGGCCCAGAACTGGAAAACAACAACAAAAAACAATAAACAGAAAACTTTCCTTGGCTTCCTCAATCTACAACAGAGGTTTCACCATGTGGAGAGCCCTAGGTAATATTCCTGCTGCAACATCATCTCTGACTCTCCCTCTTGCTCCCTCCTTCAAGTCTTCCTGGCCTCCTCGCTCTTCTAGAACAATCTGGAATGGCATCCCCTTCCTGGAAAGGCCCTCCCCCAGACATCCATACACCCACCCCCTGCAGCCACCTGTCCGCAAGTCCTACCCTGGTCTGGTCTCCATTTGTAGTTTCTCCCACCCCTGCTCAACCCACACCCACATGTTACATCTCCCTCCCTGTCTGGCTATGCACACCTCAGCTGACCAGCTTTCCATGACTGGAACAAATTGGCCTACAAAGAGAAAGGGGTTGTTTTGGCAGCTGCTGTCAGAGGTTTCAGTCCCTTCGAGGGTCATTTGGCCCTTAGAGACTTGTTGGACATGCTCAGGTTAGGGACTGCATGGAGGAACTGCTCAGTTCATGGGAAATGAGAAGTAGGCTAGAAAGAGAGACAGCATGACAGTGCGAGAAAGAAACAGGAATGAACGGTGACAGAAGACAATAACAGCGAGAAAAGGGGGGGTAGGTAAGACTGGGATCCCACAATTCCTTTCATGGCACACTCCAAGTTTCCACCACCAAGATTTCAACACATGGGCTCTTGGGCATACATCATAAATCCAACTATGGCATGGCCGGACTGTTGATGTCAAAGAGCACAGATCTTGGTCTACAGTGTTCATTACCATAGGTCAGTGATGGAAACAGTGCCTTTGCAAGTTACAGGGTCTCACTGAGTAAGTGTGAAATGGAGGGAGGGATGGATGAATGGATGGATGGAACACTCAATCTCCAGGGTCACAGTGAGAAGAGAGATGAAAGTCCCTACCCTCATCAAGGGAGACACACACAAGCACACAGTGGGTAGGCCTCATACAGGTGATGGAGAAAGACAGATAAGAGGACTGGGAAAGGGCAGCTGGCTATTTCAATGGGAAGGCAAAACCTCACAAGGAAGAGGAGGAGGCTGGCACTCAGAAGGATAGAATCCCAACTTCTCAAGCAGAGAAGAAAGCAAGTGCAAAGCACCAGGAACTGAGTCTGCTTTGTCAGCTCACAGAGCGTCCAGGGTCCCTTGCAGCGGTGCAGGGCTGTGGACGCAAGCCTGTCCAAGTGGTTTTGCAGTCAAAATAAAAGTATACTTAGGAATGAGCACTGGGAATCAGAGCACTGGTGGCTCACTGCTGAGATCTGAGGATTGCAGTCTGAAGCCAGCCTGGGCAGGCAGGAAACTCCCCATGAGACTCTTACCTCCAATTAACCACTCAAAAACTGGTTGTGGAGGTATGGCTCAAAGTGGTAGAGTGATGATGACCTTGAGCAAAAGAGCTCAGGGACAGGGCCCAAGACCTGAGTCAAGCCCTATGACCACTACCACCAACCACAACAAAAGTGAAAGATTAATATTAACATACTCAACATTTACAGAGGACCTACTATGTGCTAGGCACAGCTGTAGGCAGTGGAATGACTATTCACAGTAAGTTAGCATGAACACAGGACCTGGAGTCAAATACAAATAGAACTGGAATCAAATTCGAATGTCTCCTGGGTTGTAGAGTCAAATTGATCACTTGAACTTGGGCACTGAGCTCCTACTCAGTGCTTCTGAGAGTTACTCATAACGTGCTTAGTGCAGTGCTGGCTGCAAAGAGCTTGTGATTTTGTTGTTGTTGTTGTTGGTGGTGGTGGTGGTGGTACTGGGGCTTGAACTCTGGGCCTTGGGCGCTGTCCCTGAGCTCTTCAGCTCAACCTACCCCTGAAGCCACAGCACCACTGCCTGTTTTCTAGTGGTTAATTAGAGATAAGAGTCTCACATTCTTTAGTGCTCGGGCTGGCTTTGAACCACAATCCTCAGATCTCAGTCTCCTAAGTAGCTAGGATGATAGGTGTGAGCCACCGTGCCTAGCTTAGAGCTTGTGATTTTTGTGACTCATCTTTGTGTGTCCCTTTCCTCAGTATAAGCTGCCTGAGGAACACAATGTGTTAAAAAAAAAAAAAAAACCTAGCCCAGTCTCTGCTACACAGTAAGCACTTAATCCACATTTGTCAATGAAATTACTTTTCCTATTGTTAGTGTACATTCAAATACATTCAAAAGGGTGGGACTCAAGTTTCTGTTGTAAAGGATTTAATAAGCTGTGTCTAGTACAAATATAAACAAGAAAGTATGTCAAATGTATATTTCCATTTATTTGGCTTTATTCTAACTTTTGTTAGTGACATTTAAGCTATCTTTATAAAACACTCATCAAATTATTATTTGGCACAATTCCTTTTCAAGCATCTAAATGGTTCTTTCATTAAGAAAGAATTGCACATAAATTGTACACTATCGCTGGCTAGGTTTTAGTTCTACTTTCTCAGTACTGAGCACCTGCCCTTCATAAACTAAATTTCAAAATGTTGGTTTTCCCACGTAAGATTTTTGGAGACTGTAGCCTTTTTGGTCTTTCAAACGTCTATGCTTTGACATTCTCACTTGTGCAGAAACTCTGTGTTTTTGTTTTCCTGAACTTCTTATAAACTTTTTAATCTGTTTTTCAAAATTCTCCTCTTGAAATTCCCTCTTGATACCGTAAGTATCAAGATATAAATTGATTTACTGAAGGATTATTCATATTAAAATACAGGAAATGTGGAATCAGGTCTCAGAAAACCTGTATGAAGAAATTTTTCTGACAGTTTATATCAAACTGGTCTTTCCATTTACTCTCTGTTTAAATAAATACAATATTTGTGTATGTTCATCTTTGGTGGGTAACTTCTTGCCATTTTTCCTTTGCCTGGAGGCCCTATCCATCTCTTCCCAGTCTAGTCTCACAGTATAAGCTAGATTCAAAGCCTTCCTGATAGGATAATTCCTTAAATTATAGAGTGAAGAGCAAAAACTACTCCCCCTGCCACCTCCACATTTTCTCTATTACTTCCTGGACATGAACTACTCAACACCGGCCAACCCACAAAAGGAGGAAGATATACAATCTGGAATAAGTCTTCAAGTGTCATTCTACTTTTGTCTACCCTCTTTAATGTGCTAGAATATTTGGCATCGGGCCCAGAAAATTGAGATTTACTTCCACTCCCTTGAAGCTCTCTATTTCCTCCAGATAGGAAAACTCATCATCAGTAAGGAAATACCCTTCAGCTCAATTTCGCTCAAAGGGGTCTAGACTGAAGCCTTCTACCACACAAGCGTCTCTGCAATACACTCCTCAAACTCTCCTCCCTGCCAGTATTAGCATTAATATCTTTCTTCCTGTCTCTACCTTCTCCCTCCCAAGTAGCATTTGCAATGGACAGAAATTAAGCATCATCCATCTTTAGTCCTACTATACCATCTTCAGATACTCATTGTCTGCCTGCCCACTAGACTCATTTGCTCAGTAAGTATCTACAGGCCTTGTAGGTCGATCAGCACCACAAGAATCTTGTTCTCATGGATCTCACCTCCCAGCGGCTCCTGCAAGGGTGTGGAATCCTGCCTTGCAACAGTGCAGGTGACTTCTTCCAGCGTCTCCCACATCTATCCTCTGGGCCCCTTTGTCTCATAGATAATCTGTATTTTCTGCTTCTTGGATTCTCTTAAACGGTGTACTAAACGAACTGCAGGTGTTGTGGGAATATATTTTAGAATGTGTCAGGAAGACACAGAAGGGAAATGACTCACGGTAGAGAAATTCACATCAATTGTGTATTGAGAATGATCTCTTTTACTACCTTAGCGTACAAATATCGTCCCCTCACTTTTATTTATCCCATTTATTGCTCCACCATCCACCTGCCCTTAGTGACGGGAAGTCCATTCGTTTCCGGGCTTCCAAACCACTGTGTTTGGGTAAGAGCATTCAGGATGTACTTAGTTCAAAAGAAATCAGCCTTACTGCTGAAAGCCAGGAAGAGAGAAAAATGAGCAGTATGACTAGGTTGCTGGCACCTGACTTAGGTCTCTGCCACTGGAAGTTAGAGGACCCTGTGTGTGCTGGTAACAGGACATGCGTGCAAGGTCACTGTGTCCTATTGATATAGCTCTTTTCGTTCCATTGTCTTTGCCATGTTCCCCTGCATGCTTGGGCCATATTTATTTAAATTGCACTGTCATTTTTCCTAGTGTTTAGTACGTACCAGGTAGGTCATCCTTAGCGTGTTTTGTTTCCTGCTGCTGGGCTGCCCTGGAAAATCCCAGCTAGGAATTTCTCCTGTGCAAGCAGATGTTACTACACAACAAACAGATGTTCATTTTGTACACAGATGGAGAAATATGCACACACATTCAAAGTTTCACAGGCAGAGGGTGTATGTTTGCTTCTATCTCCATACTTTGGAGAGTTTTGTTTTTAATGATTCACTACAATGAAGCGATACTCTTAAAAACATTGGCAATCTGGGCCTTACCCACCTGCTCATCTTAACTTATTACTTTTAAAAAATCAAATTCTAACCTTCTGCTATACTCATTTACTTATTATTTTATGAACTTGTCATGCATATTTTTTTTAATTTTATTTTTTGGCCAGGAGCGGTGGCCCATGCCTGTAATCCTAGCTACTCAGGAGCCTGAGATCTGAGGATCAAGGTTCAAAGCCAGCCCGGGCACAAAAGGATCTGAGATTCTTATCTCCAATTAACCTCTAGAAAATGGGAAGTAGGGCTTGTCTTAAGGGGGTGGGGAGCTGAGTCCAAGCCTCATGACATATATATATATATATATATTATTTTTTTTTTGTGTGTGTGTGTGTGTGTGCCATTACTAGGGCTTGAACTAGGTGAACCCAGGGCCTGAGCACTGTCATTTTTTCTTCATTGCTCACGGCTGGAGCTCTTCCAATAGAGCCACAGCTCCACTTTTGGCTTTTTTTGATGGTTAATCAAAGATAAGAGTCCCAGGGATTTTCCTGTCCAGGTTGACTTTAAGTTCAGAGCCCCAGAGCTCAGCCTGTGGCGTAGCTAGGATTACAGGTCACCAGTGCCCCTGCTCAATGCAAATTTTTAAAGATGAACTTTCATTGGGAATAATTTTGATTTCTGGGAAACCTGAAAAGATGCTCCTAGATGCCATTTATCCGAGTCTTACCTGTAGTGTCTTACATTATCATGGTATATACAATTAAGAAAACACCACTATGGTCTTGCTTTTAATTGCATATCAATTTCCAGTTAATGTGCTTTTGCTGTTCCAGATTCTGTCCAGGGTACCTCAAGACATTTAACCATGTACTGATTTCTAATCTCTGCTCATCCCCCCTACTTCCCACCCCCTGCTCCCTCCCACCCCGCTTTCTATCCCCTTCCTTCCCCTACCTCTTCTCCCAGGTCCATCCATGCCATAATCTTCACAAAGACCTCACCAATCATTCCTATGCTAAGTAATATTCCCCATTTTCTACTCCAGAATCATTCTGATTTCCATCTCCACTCAGAACATGGCATACACTGACCTACATTGCTCTATTTTCATATTTAATTTGCCAATTTGCATTTAAAGAAAAGATGATATCCCACTTGATCTCTTGTCTTGGCTGAGGAGGTCCAAGTTTTGTGTCTGATAACAATTAATTAAATTATTAGAATTTATAGTTTATAATATAGTAAATGTAGCTCAGCCAGTTATAATAATGATTACCACTGAGTGCCTGCCATAGGCAAGACACCTAAAATGTTTTCTAGGGAGCATTGGGGTTAATTTCCAGGAAATTTTATGTGATAGATACTAATGAGGGTGCCACTGAAGATAAAGTCATTGACCCCAAACTACAGAACAAGAAAAGAATGGTGCCTGTAAACTCCTGAACAGTTTAATGAAGGAGTTGGATGTAAGGGAGGCATAGATGTCACACAGGTGAGTCTTGACTCAATGCCCGAGGACAGATTGTTTAAAATAGTGGCTTTGACCCATAATATTAAAAATGATGAATTATAAAATAAATATAGGACTCATAGATAACTTTTAGGCGGGCCTTATGGCATGTCATCCATTCCTAGCTACTGGGGAGACTGAGGCAGGAGGATCCTTTTGAACCACCCTCGTCAACAGAGGGAAGATAGGTGTGTCAGAAAATAAAAACAAAAATAAAAAGCAAAACAAGATCCTTTCAACTTTCCAAGTATACAGAAGAATAAATACAAAAAACAATGAACTCTAAGTCCACTTTTTAGAGGAAGCCACTTGTGAAACGTACTATTATAAAACCTCCATACGTTGTCTAAGCATATGAGATCTTTTGCTTTTGCTTGTGACTGGAATAGACTCCTGGCTCACCCTGTGGTCCTGATGTGTCCAGGTGTCCCAGACTTCTCACACCATCACCTTCTCCCTGCTCCCTAATTTCAGCCACACTCATTTTCACGACAGCAACCAATCCGTTTCCTCTTTCTTACGCCAAACAGTGAGGGTATCTGGGATTTTTATTTATTTGTTTTATTTTTTGTTGGTCATGGGGCTTGAATTCTGGGCCTGGGTGCTGTTCCTGAGCTCTTCAGCTCAAAGCTAGTGCTCTACCCCTTGAATCACGGTGCCTGCCACTTCCCGTTTTCTGGTGGTTAATTGAGGTCTCCTGGACTTTCTTGCCCCCCCCCCCCCCCCCCCCCCCCCCCCGCTGCCTCTGAACTTTGATCCCCGGATCTCTGCCTCCTAAGTGGCTAGGATTACAGGTGTGAGCTACTGGCGCCTGGCTGGGATTTTTTTTGGTGTTGTTGTTGCCAGTCCTGGGGCTTGAACTCAAGGCCTGAGCACTGTCCTTGGGCTTTCTCAAGGTTGGCACTCTACCACTTGAGCCACAGCACCACTTCTGGCTTTTTTCTACGTATGTGGTACCAAGGAATCCAACCTGGGTCTTTGTGCATGCTAGGCAAGCACTCCACCACTAGGCCAAACTCCTGGCCCCTGGGATTTTATTTTTTAATCTCTGACTTTTATCTTTTTTTCCCCCTTTGATTCTTCTCATAAATTCTCCCATTCTGTGAAGTAGTTACCATTTTTCTTTGCTTTATACTCATGCTATCAAACTTCTTTTTGGAGTTGCTTGGCACACACACACACACACACACACACACACACACACATTCATTCCTTAGCCCTTTCTGGTCTAACTTGTATCCATTACTCCAAATCGCAGTTGAAAGCTTTGTAAGGCACAGAAATTCTC
This sequence comes from Megascapheus bottae, assembly GCF_031878675.1. Lineage (NCBI taxonomy): Eukaryota > Metazoa > Chordata > Mammalia > Rodentia > Geomyidae > Megascapheus > Megascapheus bottae. The sequence continues at coordinate 25,226,595 of NC_143531.1, forward strand.
TTCTCTCTCCCATGGGTTTGGAGTACTATAAACTCTTTTCTTTAACACTCCTCCTGTGATCAGAGGTAGTTGGGAAGTCTTAGCTCTCCCCCTCCCTTAACACCTGCCTCACTGCTAACCACCCCCAGGGGTCTTTTGTTCCTATCTTGCTCAGGGATCAGCCTGGGGGATATCTTTAGCTCCCAAGACCATAAACATGTTGATTCCATCTGACTAACTAGAACTAAGTCTCTCAGGGTTCACAGTCCAACTAACTGCTTGTCATATTTGCAATTTCACTTACAAGTTTGCATATTAAAACAGAGGACACGCCCTTTTCGCTGCTTGGGGCCAGCATACTGACCATTCTTCTCTCCCGAGTCCATTCAGCCCCATCAGGGTCCTTCCATCTCTTTCTCCTAGCCCTGCTGCACTAGCCCACTTTACAAATGCACTAGTAGAGCCTTCTTGTTTCCCCTTTATTGTCTGTCTACCTGGAACTTGTCAGGAATGCGTCCCAAAGCCTGGCTTTAATCATGACCTTACCTGCTCAGAAGTCTCAATGATACCCACTGCTTGTAAAAGACAGATGAGTTCTTCAGCATAGTTCTAGAAATCCTCCATAACAGGAATTCTCCAACATTTTTCTTGCAGTACTCCTTTCACTCTGAAAAATGACCGGTGACTCAAATTAGCTCTTTTTGATCTGCTACCTATCACTACTTAGTGTACTGGAAGTTCAGATGGAGCAAACATTTAAAATATTCATTTATAGACTTGAAAATCACAGTAACAGCCAGGCACTGGTGGCTTTCAATTGTCATTCTGGCTACCAAAGAGTCTGAGCTATGAGGACTGAGGTCTGAAGCCAGACCAGGCAAGCAAATCTGTGTGACTCCTATCTCCTAGTAATCAGCAAAAAGCCAGAAGTAGAGGTGTGGCTCAAGAGGTAGAGTATTAGCCTTGAGTGGAAAATCAAATGAGAGTGTAAGTCCTTGAATTTAAGCCTCTGTACCTGTATATACTCACATTCTCTCTCACATACACACCCCTACGATAACAAACTTATTTTGTATTAATATAAACACTATATTTTATGAGAAAATGACTTACCATCCAACTCAAACAAAAAAGTCTGTGAACAGGCCAGGAGTTTGGCTTAGTGATAGAGTGCTCGCCTAGCATGCATGAGGACCTGGGTTCAATTCCTCAGTACCGCATACATAGAAAAAGCTGCAAGTAGTGCGAAAAAGGCTCAAGAGGTAGAATACTAGCCTTGAGGAAAGCCCAAGGACAGTGCTCAGGCCTTGAGTTCAGTTCCCATGACTGACCAAAGAAATAAACAAATAAAAAAACTCTGTGAGGATTAACTGGTATTGCTTTACAGTTTTGCAAATTTCTAATGGCAGATTTCATGGAAGACAGTTATATTCTCATATCAGCTTCTACAGTCAATATATCATGATATCAGCTGTCATTTCCATTATATGTGTGTATGTGTGCATATGTGTAGATATGTGTGCATGAGTATGTCTGCTGGTCCTGGAGTTTGAACTCAGGGTCTGGGGACTGTCTCTGAGGTTTTGTGCTCAAGGCTAGCGCTCTGCCACTTGAACCACAGCTCAACTCTAGCTTTTTTTTGGTGTCTAATTGGAGATAAGAGTCTCCTGAACTTTCCTGCCTGGGCTGGCTTTGAATTACAACCCTCAGAACAGACTCCTAATTAGCTAGGATTACAGGCATGAATCATTAGTATCCAGACACATCTTATGTTGATAAGAGAAAGAGAATGCAAAAGCAAAGAATGTCTCAGTATTATTGGGGAAATATTCTTGACCCCAAAGAATCTTTCAAAAGATTCTACACATCAAGAACTCCAGCTCGAACTCCAGCTCTGTCTCCCTCCCTAAGAAGATTCACTGCATTCAAACCCCAGCCCCAAAGTGGCTGCACTAGGAAATGGAGCCTGTTTTTAGTCTGAATGGGCTGCTCCTTGGAGTGGGGACTTGTTCAGTAGGAATTTGGCCTCTAAAGAGAGAGGCCAGGCCAGATGGTTCATGCCTGTAATCCTAGCTACCCTAGAGGCTAAGATCTGAGCATCTTGGTTCAAAGCCAGCAGCCCAGGTACTAAAATGTTTGTGAGACTCTTATCTCCAATTCATCACCAAAAAAACCAGAAGTGGTACTGTGGCTCAAAAGGTAGGGCAGTAGCCTTGAGCTGAAGAGCTCAGGGGATAGCGCCCAGGCCCAGAGTTCAAGTCCTATGACCAACAAAAGAAGAAGAAGAAGAAGAAGAAGAAGAAGAAGAAGAAGAAGAAGAAGAAGAAGAAGAAGAAGAAGAAGTAGTGACACACCAGTTATGCATGTGTATAGAGGAAAGGCTGAATGAGGTCATTCAATTATTTCTTACCAAGAATGACAAGCCTACAACACAAGATTGATTGACTGATGCAAGTACTGGAGCTGGAATTCAAGCCCAAGGCTCTCTTCTTTAGGTTTTTTGCCTAAACTCTACTTCCAGCTTTTTGGAGATAAGGGTCTTAAGGATTTTCCTGCCTGTAGGAGTGGACTTTGAATTGTGATCCTCAGATCTCTACCCCCTGAGTAGCTAGGATTACAGGCATGAGCCATCGGTTACTGGTAAGATTATATATATATATATGTGTGTGTGTGTGTACAGATATACATATATATATGTATGTATGTACAGATATACATATATAGAGATATTCTCACTTAAGGATACCTGGTATTCCTAACCATTCCCAGACAATTCATCACCAGGTTTGTAAGAAGCTTAACATTTCCATTTTATTGGGACTTCATTATGGGAACAATCTACTCTTACTCTTGAAAGTTTCACAGAAGTACTGCTGAGGGCAATGCAGCCTGGCAGTGTAGTTATGAAGGAATGGTTGTCGTGTGCTGCAGAACAGGTAGTATTACAAAGTGAGCAGCGCAGAAGCTTTCCTGGTCTGTTGTGGCTGGTCTTAATTTGTTGCCTACAGCCATACTGCAGAACCTCTGATGTATTGCCAGAGGGGTCACTGGAGGATTGTGTTGTTGCTCAGAGGTACTCCCGCCCTCCTGTCTCTGCCCATAAGTCATAGCACTGAAATGTAAGTATTGGCAAAAAACCACTCCAGCTGCCCAGGGCTTCTTATGACAAGTCCCTCAGATCTCCTGCCATGTATCTAGTATTATGTGAGGAAAGCACATATCTCTTGAAATAACACGCATAGCACCAAGACTGGAGAATCTAGGTAAGCCAAGAAGTTAAAAAAAAAAAAATGCCCTAGCAAAATACCGGACAGCTGAGTTCTTCCTCTGTAGGCACATCTTTTGTTTACCTGGCACAAATAATTAGGATTGGTGATTAGATAACGTGAAGACAAAAGTGTAAAGATTAGCTGCAGATTCCGCCAGTAGACTGAGCCACCAGAATGCTCAAACTGCAGGCCTTCCAGTGCTCACCCCATACAGCAGGCAAACGACATGTTTTTCTAAATGATTCTGTCCATAGGTAGCACCTTCTGTGAAGCGATTGGATGAGATGGGGGTTGCTCTGAGAGGCAGTAGTCTTGGATCTGAAGCCTCCATGACTGCCTAACCCAGTGAATGACTTGGGCAGTAAAGTACAAGTGCGTTGAACTGAATGTTGATCAAACTCAGATTTGGGCTGTCAAATTCTGACCTCTCCCTCACACCCAAACTGAAAAACCCATTTTAGTTGCCTCACCAGTTTGACGACTAGTTTGCCAATTAAGCATGGGAATCTTAGGTCTATTTCTCGTATGATTCCCAAAGTAGAGATTTATAGTATGAGATCCCCAAGTGGTAATTCAGTAAGTAATGGGAAGGGCTCATCCAAATTCAACAGGGAATTTGTTTTAAGGCTTGTGCCAAATGAAGGCTGGAGCGGAATGGCTGAGACCCTCTCTTTCCCTTTGCTTTTCTACACAGGACTGTGGAATTCCTCAGGGCAATCTTTCATTTATACAAGTGTTCTAGAGAGACTGCCCTAAAGGTAGACAGGTGTTCCTGAACACAGGCGAGTCAAGCCTGGAAATGGGAAATAAAAGTTTCTCAGAAGACACTATTTAGCAGTAGGACACGGCAAAGTGGTAAAATTATTCTTTCCTTATTTCGTAGTGTTTAATTAAAACATCAACAGTTTACTGTTTGCAGGCAAATTATGGGCAAATTGGCTTCCATTTCCAACTAATCTTTCTTAGCAAGATTCAAGCACATACAAGCCGCACCTCAAAGGTGGGGTGGAGGGGGTAGTGGGGAGGTATGCCTGTAATCTTAGCTACTCAGGAGACAGAGATCTGAGAATTGCCCTTTGAATCCAGCCAGGGAAGACAAATCCCAGAGACTCTTATCTTTAATTAACCAGCAAAAAGATGGAGGTGGAGGCGTGACTCCACCATCCGTGGAGATGTGGTAAAGCTCCAGTTGTGAAAGAAAAAAAAATGACATAAGAAATGAGAGTGCAAAACCCTGGATTTAATTAGGCCCCAGCATGGCACAAGCACACAAACACACACACAGTACACACACCTTTTGGTAGTCTTAGTATTTGTCCCATTTCCTTCCTTTTTTTTTTTTTTTTTTTGTCTGTCAGGGGGCTTGAACTCTGGGCCTGGGCACTGTTCCTGACCTCTTCGGCTCAAGGCTACCATCCTACCCCTGGAGCCACAGCACCACTTCCCATTTTCTAGTGGTTAATTGGATATAAGAGTCTCTCAGTCTTCAGTGCCTAGGCTGGCTTTGAACTGTGATCCTCAGATCACAGCCTCCTGAGTAGCTAGGATTACAGACATGAGCCATTGTGCTTGGCTTCCATTTCCTTTTTTGTTTGTTCACAAAAATCTCCCTCCACACTATCCTTCCTATAATCTCATTTCAGCGTCTGGTATTTTTGTTCATGGTTTTAAAGCTGGCTCCATTGCCTTTGCGCCAGTGGCAGGCAAAACACTATGCCAGGACTATGTGGACGTACCAAACTACTCACTCCAGGACAACTGATGAGCAAAGAACAAGAGAGCCAGAGGCCAGGGTTCCACTGTTCCCTCTAACAGCCTGCTAGACCTCCTTCCCTTCTGCTGGGCACCCCTCTTCAAGATCCGACCACCTTCCCGGCTCGTGGCTGTGACCAAGTCTTAGCTTCTGGGATCATTTAAGTAAGAGACAAACCATATGGTTTCAGAAAATCTGACTTCAGAATCTGCTACATAGGCACAACTTAGACTGCCTTAGATATTAGAGATTTTTAAATAAAAATGTATTTGTTTGTGAAGTCAGACAGAGTCCAATTCCCTTTGGAAAGTGTCACCCTTCTTTTGCTCTCTCCCAGTTTTCCCCTCCTAACTCACCCACAGATTAGCTCATTTTCAACAGTGTCCAGTGAGTTCCACTGCTGCATTTGTTTATCTTTTGTCCTTCCATTTCCCTCTTCTTATAATCCCAAAGACATACAGACTAACAAACAAGGCAAAAAGAAACAAAAACAAAAATAGCAGAAGGGGTGGCATTGGGGGGGAGGGAAATGGGGACCAAGACATGAGAAAGAGTATCAATGTATATGAATTAATGCACCTTCTATCTGGTGAATATAATGTAACCCTTCTATTAATTACAATAAAATATATGAAAAAATAGCAGAAAAAAACCCTCTTATTTTCATTACCGGGAGGTCACCTCTATAAATATTGTTCTATATGATCAAATGCCATAGGCATTGTGCCTTTCTGTTCCTTTTCTATAGTGTCCTTCTTTGGTCTCACTGTGTGTGAATGCCTAGAGGCCTGTGTCCAGTCCAGGTCTCTTCCCTCCCCCTCAACCTCTCTCTATTCTAATAGTATAAACAAAGGGAAAGATAAATTTTTTTACAGTTATTCCAATTAATTTTGCTGAAGAATCTAGCTTGACAAACTTGAAGTTAATTGTAAGAACTACTCATAAATCTACTGTTAATCTACAAACATAAAATGACTATTTTTCTGTAGACATAATGTTTTATTTCATAAATTAATGTTTCTATGACATACAAACCCTTACTAAATACTAAGTGCCAGTGATTGTAAATAGAGATTCCCTTCTTAAACACTTGTTTGTTAAACTTGTCGTTTAAAATATGATGTAAAAATCAATGTTAATAAATTCTTTTAAAAAATGACTATTTTTCTTCTTGTTTGTACTTGAGCCTATTACGTGTAAAGGAATTTCATTCTGGTATTTCCATATAGGCATATAATACACTTTGATAAAGTTTATTCCTTTAATTACTCTTTCTTCTGTTCCTCTTCCCCCTTTTATTCAATTATTAGTGGGTTTTTATCATTCTATTTCCTTTTTGTTTCTCATATCTCTCCTCTCTCTTCTTCTTCTTTCTCTCCCTCTTCTTCCTTTCTTTCTTGCCTTCATAGTACTGGAGTTGGAACTTGGAGCTTTGCATTTGCTGGGCAGAGTCTCTACTTGGGCCACATCTCCAGCCCTCATTATTCTATTCTCATACATGGGCTTGAAGTGCTTTGATCATAGGCACATCCCCTCTTCCCTTCCAGTTGACTTCTACTCCAAAAGGCTTCCTGGCCTAACACTCTCCTCCCCTCTTCCTCCTCCTCCTCCCTTTCTCCTTTTAGGTTTAGATTCTGCATATGCGAGCAAACTTTGCGATATTTGAGACTGAATGATGAGATTGCCAAGTTCGTTTCCAGGTGGAGCAGCTGTGTGGCTACAGAGAGAGACAAAAGGTAATCAATCCCTTTGATCTATCTTCCTCTCCCAGAAGAAAGCTAAGTGATAGTACATACTTTTATGGCACTACTTGCCCAGAAACTTGCTTCTTTGATTTTAACATCCATTTCTACTGGAGCTGTGAGGAAGTCATGTTTTCACAACTGTGTCCTGTATTTGAAATAAAGAAAAAGTATGCTATTAATCAAGTGAGTATTGTCAAAAACTGTTTTTGGAAGATTGTATAGATAATTTCAGCATTTACAAAGATAATTATCCTGCTTGGAGAAAAATGTACACTTCAAGTGTAATATTTAGCTTGATCAAGTGCAGCTTTCTTCACAGACTGATACAAATTATAATTTGTAATAAATTGAATGCAGAAACATTCTGTTCATTTATACCTATGGCCAACAACAGACAATAGGACTAATATTTCAATAGTGAAAGATCAGTTGGCCATCATCCCAGGTATTCTAATCCATTAACAAAATAACTTCAGATCCACACAGCTAGAAACTTTGTTGTTTAGCCCTGAAACACACAGAGTACTTGCTTAGGCCTATGGATATGGTCTAGTGCCTGAGAAACTATTTTCTAAATGCCTAGCATAGGATTCATTTCATTTTTGCCACTTTATCAGTCTAGAACCCAAAATGATAATCAATAAACAACGCCTACATTTGATGTCTGGACACACCCACTCTCCAACACGCACTCAATTAATAAGCTAAACATCTGTTATTTTCCTTCAAGTTTGGGTATCATTAGAAGGTCATAGAATACACAGGGGAAAATCAAAAGCTGACAAGCAGTAATCAGCAAACTTTCAAGGCAGTCAAATGGTTTACTACCTTTTCATCTGTAAAGTTGAATTATGAAAACAGACATAATATATGTGTGTATTTGAAAGACTTCCTTAACTAATGTAGTCTTAATTAAGGTGGGTTCAATTCAGGTATCCTGAACCTACATGTTACCAGAATCAAGTTTTTAGCTTTAGGATAAGGGACTTCACTTTTGGGAGTTTAATCTGATATTAGAAATGGAGTGTTTCTAGATTTTGTATGTAGATTTTCATCGTCCACTGAAGGTGGACTATTTTAGCTAAACTCTTCAATACTTCAGGTTATACTTTAGCATTTTTATTATCTTTCAAGTTTTTGGATGTTCAGGTGAACCTGTGGGAAGTAGCCAACAGGTGAAATCTGAAAACTATTGGTAGAGATAGCCATGGTGCATCTTGTCATCTTGTCACTTACTTCTCTGCTACTCAGCATGCTTTCCACGTGCCCAGCCTGATCTCTGAGGCTCCATACCAGACACAGCTCTCTTCCTTGAAGAAGCTGCATTCCCAGGACTTTCCCCTTCAATAACCAAATAACATAGTCTGTGACAAAGAGGAAGATTTCACCTGAAATAATGAACATTTCACTAGCTATTAGGAAATAGGAAAAGTCTACCTTTGAGATTTTTTTTTTGCCAGTTGTGGGCTTGAACTCAGGGCCTGAGCACTGTCCTTGGACTTTTTTCAAGGCTAGAGCTCAACCCTTGAGCACCACTTCCAGCTTTTCTTTTCCAGGTATGAGGTGCTGAGGAATCGAACTCAGGTCTTTGTACATTCGAGGCAAGCACTCTACCACTAGGCCAAACTCCCCGCCCTACCTGTGGGATTTTTTTCTACTGAACCATTGCCATTAAAACTTCTTCCAGTAAACTAGGGGTGTGTTTGTGTGTGTGTGTGTGTGTGTGTGTGTGTGTGTGTGTGTGTGTGTGTGTGTGTGAGAGAGAGAGAGAGAGAGCTTGAACTCAGAGCCTGGGGCTATCCCTGAGCTTAAGGTTAGTGTTCTACTCTGCTAAGATTAGTATTACTTAAGGTTAGTGTTCTACCACTTGAACCACAGCTCCATTGGTGGCCTTTTTTTTTTTTTGGTAGTTTAATGGAAATAAGAGTCTCACAGACTTTTTTACTTGGTCTGGCTTCAAACAGTGATCCTCAGATCTCAGAGTCTCCTGCATAGCTAGGTTTATAGGCATGAATCATCCATGCCCAGTGTCCAAGCACATTTTTTTTTTTTTTGCCAGTCCTGGGCTTGAGCTCAGGGCCTGAGCACTGTCCTTGGACTTTCTCAAGGCTAGAGCTCTACCACTTGAGCCTCAGCACCACTTCCAGCTTTTTGCTATGTATGTGGGGTACCGAGGAATTGAACCCGGGTCTTCGTGCATGCTAGGCAAGCACTCTACCACTAGGCCAAACTCCCGGCCCCTCCAAACACATTTTTAAGGAATACATCAGTACAAATATAGGAAATGCCAAACATCTTATGGCTATTTAGTAACTTTGAATGGTTAGCAAATGAGAAAAAAAAAGGATGCCTTTCATAGACTTTAGGCCCTATGACTCCCTATATATTTATTTACATGTATAGTTAGATAACTAATTGATTGTTTTCTCAGTTCTGGAGGCTGGAAATCTAAGTTTAGGAGGCCAGCACCATCAGAATAGATTCTGCCAACATTTCTCCATGTTTTTAGTTCTTCATACCTGCCTCTCCCTTCTTCCCACATCTGGGGAAGAATGAGCATAGCGCAGTCTTTGCTTCAGTGATCTGGCAGTTCACACTATTGTTGAGTTAGACAATAAGTGTTCTGATTCTGCTCTAGAAAGCTAAGCTGGTCAGTTTGGCACTAGAAAGAATTGTTTCAGGAATGTCTCCTTTTGACCCTCTTCTGGTATTAGCTGACCCCAGCAACCAGAACACGGTATCCAGGTAAAACAACAGAAGACTCCGTTTCAAATGTCTTTCCCAAAACGGCAGATGATCTCCAGTGGAGCAATGTGTCACGTAGTTACGAGGCTGGGATGAAGTGTCAAATGGGCGAAGAGTGATCACACAGCCTTTTGGGAATTTTGGCTGCAGAACCAGGTACATTATGTGGCTCTCCATGAAGACTAACACGTTAAAAAAATGCATGAAGGGACCAGGAGTTTGGCCTCGTGGTAGAGTGCTTGCTTAGCATGCACGAAGACCTGGGTTCTACTCTCTGGTACCACATACATAGAAAAAAGCTGGAATTGGTGCAGGGGCTCAAGTGGTAGAGCTCTAGCCTTGAGAAAGTCCAAGGACAGTGCTCAGGCCCTGAGCTCAAGCCCAGGACTGGCAAAAAAAAAAAAAATGAATGAAGCCTGGCACGGTGGCTCATGCCTGTAATCCTAGCTACTCAGGAAGCTGAGATCTAAGGATCAAGGTTCAAAGCCAGCCCGGGCACAAAAGGACCTGAGACTCTTATCTCCAATTAACCTCTAGAAAAATGGGAAGTGGGGCTTGGCTCCAGGGTAGGGTGGTAGCCGTGAGCTGAAGAGCTCAGGGACAGTGCTCAGGCCAGAGTTCAAGCCCCATGAACCACAAAAAAAAAAAAAAAAAAAGCATGAAATATCCACAATAGTCAGGGCTCACTTTTCCTTGAGGAATAAACTTTTACATTTCCATGTTCTTTTACACTAAAACAATGCCATGTATATATAACCAAAACATGTCTAGTTGAGGTGCATTAAAGATTAGTTTAAGGCACTTAAATATTGAAAAAAGGGAGAAAGCATTTTTTTTGTTGGTCATGGGACTTAAACTCTGGGCCTGGCACTGTCCCTGGCTCTGGTGTGAGCCACTGTGCCAGAAGAAAGCATTAATAAAGAATATTAAATAATTTTTTCCAGATCTTTCTGCCTTTCAGTTATGCTGAATACCTTTCTTTCATCATCTCCTTTCACCCTGTAAAGTACAAATCCTTGAACGAAGATATTTGTACTTTACAAGGGAACCAGCTGAAATTCAGAAAGATGCAGTTTCTTATCCAAGGTCACACAGCCTGTAATAGGTGAAGTGCAAATTTAGATTCAGTCTGCAAACCCACTGCCCTGGCTCAGCTTCTGGCAATTCTGCTTCTGAGGAGCTGTCGATTGAAAACTTTCCAAACACAAAACTGGAAGTTAAGATCTCATTGGGAAATCGAATTGTATTTTGCCCCATTTTCTTTTAAGATAAATGACTTTACTTGCTTACATAGAAGTACATTCTCAACGCTTACATGAGACAGTGTTATGTATTTCCAAAATGCTCTACAATAGCACTTCCTATCCTCATTCACATGTCCTTGTGATTTTTTTTCTTATCTACTTATTATTTTCCATTGAATTGACTGGTTCGTCCTCTGCTTTCTTCCTAAGTTGTAACATTCATGAAACTGTAGGTTCAATGTGCTGCTTGCATTTTTCTAACACATCACACATGTCTATTATGTATACTTTCCATCAGGTTCCACAGCTTGGGGAATAACAGTTTTTTGAGTTTATGAGGAGAGAGAATCAAGTTGACCTCATAAATAGAATCATCTTTGCTTCTTAAAGTTTTTCTTTAGGCCTCATTGGTTGCAGTGAGCACTCTTTTCTGATTTCCAGATTCTAGAACCTTCTGCCCTCTCTTGGTGGAATTCACCTCCAAGTAATTATGTCTCCAAGGACCCCGAGACTTTCCCCTCATCTTTCTCTCACTTTTCCCTGTCCTCACTCAGGCTCCTTCCTTGTCTTTTGGCATCTCAGGCCCCTGCCCCTCCCCTAACCTGAGCAAGGAACAATCAGGAATGAAATTAACCTAGGTCTTACCTTTAAATTCTCTTTCTCTGTTGAGTCATCTCTTCAATGTCATCTATTCCCATCCAGGATGGGCCAAGTGCAAAATTAATGAATGATGTAGCATTCTCTCAGGTCAAATGCACACACATTAAGATGAGGACCCCACTGCCCAGGCCTGACCACACAGGCCCAAAGGTGGAGCTCCAGGTATTTTGTGAGAGGCTCAGATCAGCAAATCAGGTGTGACAACCAATCTCCTCTATGTAGCTATCCTGGGAGCCTGGGATAACATGGCGGGGAATGGATTTTCAGCTCTGGGACATTGATTTGCCTCATTGTTTTGTTGATAAAGATTTTCTCTCTGTAGAGGGATTTGAACTTGGGGTTTCACAGTGGCTAGGCAGGTACCCTACCACTTGAGCCACTCTGTCAGGGTTTTATTTTCAGGTAGTTTTTCAAGTCAAGCCAGCCTCTGCTGGCTGGACTTCCTAATGTTGCTAGGCATGTTCCACTGTACCCAGCCATTCTACATCCTCCATAAGTTGAAATGACAGATGAGAACCACTGTGCCAAGCCATCGACTGAGCTCGGCTCTGAAGAATCTTCGTGTTCAGGCTGGACTCAAACCACAGTGCCCTAATATCCATCACTCAAATTACTGGGTTTATAGGGTTAAGCTACTATGCCCAGAAGGGTCTCATTTTTTTAAAACAGGATTTTCTCCTGTCACTATCTCTAGAAAAGATCACACTGTGTTGGAAAATTCATCATTTTGTTCACTACTCTAAAGCACATTTTATTGGGAATTTTTTAAAAGAGATTTTTCAGTATGATATTATTATCAATATCTACAAATATATATGCAAATAATAATTATGTATCACTGAGCAAAATACAGTTGGCCTGGTCAGCTCCCGGGGGCTGTAGTATACCCAAATTTTAAGCTTGAAGAAGAATAAAATTATCTCCCTTCCACATGGAAAAGAACCCAGGTCTTGTTCTAGAATAATCTGTGAGGATGAAGACAATTTCACATTTAGTCTAAAAAAAGAAATAAAAGGCAATAAAATAGTGTTGGAAAATCCGTGAGACATCCGACACAGTTGGGGAAAATCTGACACAGTACGGTCCATGTTCTTGATCTGTGAATTTGCCTTTATTTATGTGCTTGAGGCTCAACAGCTGCTTCCACACCTAGCAGAGGAACTGTCGGAATGCTGGCTCCCTCTCCTGCTGGAGGGCTTGTCTATTCCACAGGTTTTTTTCTATTTGTCTCTCCGTTGCTACTAAAGAACATTCACCAGGGGTGGGAGATGGCTGACCAAACAAAGTTGGCACTGATCCCAAATGCTTGACCATGTCTTGGCACCTGGGGAAGGGCAAACTCTTTTCTTTAAAAAAAAATTTAAATTAAGGATAACAGTGTTCTCATCAAACATATGTGTCCTCAGGCAGCTGTGTGTCCTGGGAAACTACGCCTGTCCTACCACCTTTCCTTCAAACAACCCAGATCTGTTTTATTCAGTTCTCCCTTCCTGCAGAACACTGATAAATTTTGTCCAATTTTCCTTTCCTAGCTGTGAGCGTGTATGTGTAAGGTGCTCAGGCACATCTTTTCCTCAATAGAAATCTCCCCATGTGCTCTCACCTGCAGAACCAATTCTCTTTCCTCAACTACCATCCTGGGAAACTATTAGTTACAAAAAATGTCTTTCTTCATAATAATCTTCCCTTTGGAATTACATATTTGGGACTTATGATGAAGGACTGCACATCACACCAAATGTCTGTTGCCACATTTTTTTCATGAATATAACTGATTGATTCTTTTCTTCTTTTTTGGTAGGTCATGGGACTTGAACTCTGGGCCTGGACACTATCTCTAGGCTCTTCAGCTCAAGGCTACCACCCCACCCCTAAAGCCACAGCACCACTTCTGGTTTTCTGGTGGTTAATTGGAGATTAGAGTCTCATGGACTTTAGTGACTGGGCTGGCTTTGAACTATGATTCTCAGATCTCAGCCTCCTGAATAGCTAGATTATAGGCGTGAGCCACTGTGCCTGGCTTTGATTCTTTATATACATTTTTTTTACCTTTGTTCACTTTCCCCATAATATAGTTTGAATAAATTTTTCTTCTCTCTTTCTCTCTTCTCTTCTTCCCTTCATTTTCTTTTTGCCCTTCCCTTCCTTTTCCTTCCTAGTAATCCACCTAATTTTGAACATGGCCATAAATGTCAATGTTTTGGATACACTTCTAGTGCCCTCCCCCTTACCTTTGCATTTTTGATCTGTTAACTCTGAGAGGTGGTGGTAAGCAGACACAAGAGTTCACTAGACTACATTGAACTGTTGGCAATCCCTGATGCTTGCTCTTTTTGCTTTCTCCCTAATGCAGACTCCACTTCCATCTTTATTCCTAAGAGTAACACACACAAACACTCATCCCTACCTTAAACAAAGCTGTTTTCCTTGTGGAAAATTCATTTTTTAATCCACAAAACTACTTCCTCTTGAAAACCTTCCTCACAGCAGATGAACTAAGCTTCAGAACTATTTTACCTAAGAGCCCAGAAATAACTTGTCATTTGTGGTATCTTGTGTGTTTTTCTATAGCACTCCCCATTCAAAACTCACCTTATCACAATGGAATTAGATCAAAAATGTTACCTCTGCCTTACCTTGCCTTACCTGTCAGGTGCCTGAAAGTGATGATGTTACAGAAATATTAGAAAGACAGAAATGCCACAGGTCAGCAGTATTTGCCCAGCCATGACACTCTATCTTATCAAAACCAAGTATGGGGTCCATATCATGACTCCTATTGCCTCTCTCAGTAGATGAGGTCATGAAGCCATTGTGAGAGTTGACAATAATAAAAGAAAATAAAAGCTAGTTTTCAAAGATAATCCCTGTAAGCAGTAGTTTCCTCCTTTAAAGAATCTCTTATTATATCACATCATAGCCTGTAGGGTTCATGTTGAGATATGTTTGGGGCACTGATCTTATTTTTAAGAACTTCATGTGAGGTTTCATATAAGATAACTACAATAGAACTTGGCGCTGGCTTCTGGAGCTTATCCAGTTGTGCAGTTGTGTTCTGCAGCAATTTATCTGTTTAACAAGTACCATGGCTGAGAATGGCAGAAGAAAGGATTGGAGCTTAACTTAGACTCAGTCCACATGCATGCTTTCATTTACTTGGATAACACAGCCTTGTTACCCAGTGAGTTAGGACTCACTCCCTAAGCCCTTGCCTTGGTACCCTTTCTACTACAGGACCTAGGGAAAGGTCGAGAAAGCACAGCGGCAATACCTGCCCAATCTGCTTTGTGTCAGATAAAGTGAAGGGCAGGGTTAGGTTAAAGTCAGCTTCAGAGGCTACACTGTAGATGAACCTGAGACTACACCTACTTAGAAGCTATTAATAAATGAGAAATATCACTAAGTTTGAGCCTCTATTTTTTTTTTACAATTTCATAGTCACAGTTCATTTCTTTGCCTTGATGTCTGCCATAATTTGTCTTCAGTGGTCTTCAAAGGTCTATATATTAGAGTGTTACTATTGGGAGGTGGCAGAGGTGGAGACTAATGCAAGGTCTTTAGATCACTGGGGGAATGGTCTTAAAGATTTGGGGAGACCAGTCTCTTCCTCTTTCTCTCTTTTTGTTCCCCATGTGCCTCTGCCACGCCAGGCTGCTCTACCACAGGCCTAAAAACAACTGCAAGTCCTAATAAGTCTTTTCTCTTTATAGCTAATTACAAACAGTATGATGTCCCAAGATGAAGTCATCTGGAAGCAGCCTTATGTGTGGGGAAATAGAATCTTTGCTGTGTAGTCAGCACTCGATAGGCATTAATTTTTTATTTTTATTTTTTGATGGGTCATGAGGCTTGAACTTGGCCTGAGCACTGTCCCTGAGCTCTTGAGCTTAAGGCTACCGCACTACCCTTGAGCCAAGCCCCACTTCCCCTTTTCTAGTGATTAATTGGGAGATAACAGTCTCAAGTTCTTTAGTTCCCAGGATGGCTTTGCACCTTGATCCTCAGATCTCAGCCTCCTGAGTAGCTAGGATGACAGGCGTGAGCCACCTCGCCCGGCTTTTGACAGGCATTATTAATGGCTCAAGGAGCTGGCGTGGAGGAAACGCTGTGTACACACAGAGGTTAGCACAGTGCTGTGGATGTCTGGATCATTTTATGCAGCCTGCACATCCTTATTTTCTGTAATGAAGTATAAAGTATAGTAAATATGAGTTTCATAGGCCATTCTTTTTTTTCTTTCAGTCGTGGGGTTTGAACTCTGGGCCTGGCCATTGTCCCTGAGGTCTTCAGCTCAGAGGCCACTTCCTCAGAGGCCATTCTGTCATTGTTCCAAACACTCAAATCTGTGGCATGAAAACAACCACAGACGAGAAATGGTCCTGGTGACCCTTTGTGGAGCCCTCACCTGGCGGCTCAGAGATGGCCCTGGATCTCAGTTCTTGGCAAAGGAAGCGAGTGTGGAGGATTGTGTGGGACGTGGCTAGGAACCAGCTCCACCATGGAAATGTGGACAAGAGCTCACTTCCCTAATCCCACCATACTTCAAGATAGTCTGGAAATAAATCATCTAGGTGTAGGTTCAGAAGGAAAAGTAAGCAAGGTTTGGCAATACCCTGCTTCTCCTAATTCGTTCTTCTACTCACTAACAGTGTTGCACAGGTAGCACATTCAACCTCCCTGCAATAACCCTAAGCCCCACATAGTCCTTGCAACTCACTCCAGGTCCAGGGTATATACTCAGATGCTCTGGTATAAGTTTCCACCACTAGGTCCAGGTTAGGAGAAGACAAATCACTTGTCCTTCGTCTTCTCCTCTCTCTAACAAGCGACTATGGAATAGGATAACACAGCCACAGACAAAATTTCCATTTGGAAAAGACAGCAGTGAAGACAGAGCAGACTCTGGTTCATAAATTTATGAAATCCCATTGTATAGACCTTCGGAATGCTTTCAAGTTTCCCCTTTTCAGCTCTGTGTCAAGACCTTTCTTTTCTACAGTTCTTCCTAACTCTACCACCTCTTGCCTAGTGTTTTCTTTGACCCCATCTGCAGCAGGGAATATTTGTTCTTACAGTCCCTGGGCCTTTGAAAATTGATTTCTGTTGGATCAAAAGTTGTTTTAAATAACTTTAAGGTGGCCATGTTATCTTTGACAATGAACTCTCTTTAAAAGAGAAGTTTCTAGCCAGTTCCTTGTACACATGGAAGAGTTCTTCTTATAGACACATTAGACACATAATTCTCAGTTGCTATACTTCTGCTTCTTAATTCTAGGCCCTGCTTTATCAATTGGATGGTCCCTACTTTATGTTCATCTGAAACAATGAACCAAGATACTACATTCTAATCTACTGTTAGCCCTAAGATGGAATCTTTGGTTTAATTGAGAAGCACCACTGGCTTTTATTCCTCAAAGTTGTATTTTTTACTATTTGGGAACACAACCTATCACCTTTCCCAACACCTCAATGTCACATTCCTTGATTCATTTTGTGTATATATGCATGTATATATATATATATATATATGTATTGGAGATAGTCTCACTATATGTTCTAGGCTGATCTGAATTTGCAATCCTCCTGCCTCAGTTTCCTGAGTGCTGAAATTAGAGGCATGTGTTTGATTCTATTTTTACTTCAACTTGCAAATCAGCATTTTCTGGGCTTATTTCAAACCAGTGTAAGTCAATGGCAGCCAAGAGACACGAGCAGTCAAATGATCTCCAATCCCTTCCCCTAGAGCTCTTCCATTCGTCCTCAAGTTACATTGGGAGGCCATTTTTCCTGAAACAGTAGCCAATATTCCAGCCAGAGCCTCACTCTTCTTTCCAGTCATCATCTTACCACTTAGGTCTCCACTTCAAAGGCACCAACATTACAATGATTTAAAACCAACGTCTTGAGCCGGGTACTGGCAACTAATGCCTTTATAATCCTAGCTACTCCGAGGCTGAGATCAGAGGATCATGGTTCAAAACAAGTACAGAACTAAAAAACAAAACAAAACCAAAAAACAGCCTGGGTGAAAAAAGACTCTTTATCTGGAATTAATCAGCACCAAGTTGGAAACGGAGGTGTAGTTCAAGACATAAAGTACCAATCTTAAGTGAAAAAGCCAAGTGAGAGTGCAAAGGCCTTGAGTTCAAGCCACAGTACTGCCACAAACATTTTAAAAGACAAAGAAAAAATGATCTTTTGATCTAAAACCACCCAACAGGCGGTTGTGTTCCTGGTATCTTTCTTCCTCCTGACAACTCAAGAGCTTGGGCTTCTTCATCTTTTAATCTTAAAGCTCAGCAGGCCAGCATCTAGTCATATGGTCCCACCTAACAAAGGAAACCGGGGAAAGGAAACACAAAACAAAAGAAAAGCAGCTCTCTTCCCCGGGTGGGGGAATAATGACACCAGTGAAAAATTAGTATTGCCTCTGAACAGCTGTTTATTTGGTACAATTTTTCTGATTGCAGGCAGCCACTGAGTCATCAGGATTAAAGGAAACTGCTTTGCCTGTCTCCATGTTCTGAACAAGAAAAGAAGGCTCCGAAATGCACTGAGAGACACCATGTGGAACAGACACAGTGCGAACGCCAGAGAAGAAACTCAACTGTCAGCCTCTCAACTGACAGCTGAAGCTGGGGACAGCTGGACAAAGGCAGCCCCTGTGCTAAATGGCTTCAATCTGTGAACATGGTCCAGGGATCTTAACACCATGAGTTGAAAAATAGTTGAAACTTTTTCTCTGGATAAAGAAAGCTAAGGAACTAGATTTAGCTATGATTTAATAAGAGTTCAATAATAGAAGGCTAGTTATTTATAGCTAGACATTTATGGGTCTTTGGATAATACCCTTTATTTTTTGTTATGGCTCATGTTTTTCATTTTAGAGCTTATTTTTAGAAATCATAAATCATGTTGTGAACTTTTCATTCTTTTTTTATTAACCTCAAAGAAACCCTGGTATTGTTAGCTATAATCATTAATCGAACGTATGTGAGGATGAAACTAGATAAATTGAAGGGGTGGATGGGTTGGGTGACATGAGGGAGAATGGTGGAAGGGGTGACACAGCATGGTACACTGTACTTACAGACTGACATATTGAATTGAAAGTCTTTTGTACAACTAAAGATAATACCAATTAAAACTGAAAATCCTTCATTGATGTGTCTGTTACTATAACAAACACTAGTGCTAGTCAGTTCATAAAAAGAAAAGGGTTTCACCAGCTGTCTTCATGTTTTGGAGGTGTGGGTAGCATGTTAAGGCCCATCATTACTTCTTCATGTATGATGACACAGCTCATCGCCAAGGGTAACGCATGATGCACTGCAGTTACTCAGCCCAAGACTCAAGCAAGAAAGAGAAGAATGGATCATGATCCCACAATCCCCTTCAAAAGCAAGTTCCTGAAAACAAGCATACCACGCATTGTGCATACACAAAGGTGGAACTAGGAAACTTGAAATGTGGAAGGGAAAAGGTCTCCACATTATGCTTTTCTTCTACAACAAGGATATGGGGGGAAAAAAAAGAGTTCAACATCCCTAACCACCAGGGAAATGCAAATCAAAACTCTAATGTGATGTCATCTGGCTCCGCTGGAGTGGCTATTATCAAAGGAGAGAAACCATCTTTGCTGGCAAGGACATAGAGAGAACTCTTCAGCACTGCTGGTGAAAATGTAAATTGGGACAGCCATTATGTAAAACAGTATGGAGGCTTTTCAAATAACCAGAATCGAACTACTATGTGATTCAACAATGCCATTATTGGTCATACATTCAAAGGAAATGAAATCAGTTTGTTGAACAAACATCAGAACCCCTCATGCTTATTGTAGCACTCTTTCCAGTAGTTAAGAAATGGGTTCAAACTAAGTGTATCTGGGGTGATAAGTGGATAAAGAAAATGGGGTATTCAGAAAGATATCTTATTTAACTATAAAAGGAATGGGACCCTGTCATTTGTGACAGTATGATTGGAACTGGGGGATATTATGTCAAATGAAACAAGCCAGCCACAAAAAGATCAGTATCATATGATCTCACACATTTGTGGACTCTAAACATCTCAGAAGCTGAAAATAGATAATGATTTCCAGAGTCTGGGAAAATTAGGCAGGAAAAGGCAACAGCGCAAGACTGGTAAATAAGCTATTGTTAGAGAAGAGAAACAAATTCCGGCGCTCAATGGCATGGTAGGTAAATTACATATAACAATAATGTGCTGTGTATTAAAAACCTAAAAGAGGGGCCGGGAGTTTGGCCTAGTGGTTAAAGTGCTTGCCTAGCATGCACGAAGACCCAGGTTCGATTCCTCGGCACCACATACATAGAAAAAAAGCCGGAAGTGGTAGAGTTCTAGCCTTGAGAAAAATCCAAGGACAGTGCTCAGGCCCTGAGCTTAAGCCCAGGACTGGCAAAAAAAAAAAAAACCCCAAACAAACCCAAAAACCTAAAAGAAAGCACTTTGATCGTTTACATTATAAAGAAATAATAAATATTGCAGAAATGGATAGGCTTGCCTTGACTTGAATACCCCCATACATGTATATCACTGTATATTGATTAAATATTTACGAATTTTTAAAGCTAAAAAGAGAAATTCTTTCTGGGCAACAATAAATTTCCTTTTTCATTTATCCATTTTCTTTCCACTACCTGAACTTAGAGGTTTATTTAGTTTCTTCTCCTATTTTTATAGTACTTTATCTCTCCCCCCCTGTTTCTATTTCTTTCTCTCTCTATCCCTCCCCTCTCATTTTCATAGATTCAGGGTGGTTTCTTTGTGGTTATTACTTAGCTTTGAATGAAGGGAATTCTTTATGGACTATCTGCAGTTGACTCACAGTGCACAGGCAGTAAAGTAAGTATAGCTCTGACTACAAATGACAGCTTTGCGACAAAGTTGCCTGATGTTAATAAAGTAATAACAGCATTTATCTCATTGAAGTGCTATGAGGACAAATACATGAATAAGTATGTGGACAAGACACAGATAGTAAGTATTCAAGATGATAAATACCATCTTCACAAAGTCACCTCACTGGGCGGAGTGGTGCATGCCTATAATTCTGGCACTCAGGAGTCTGAGATAGAAGAGTCACAAGTTCCCGGCCGCTTAGGGCTAGGTAGCAAGACTCGGCTTTAAAAATGAAAATGTGTTGATTTCACGGTATCTTTTTATACCTCCCCTTTATCTTACCTATATTTGTCATATCTTCTTTACTTTTTTTTGTCAGTCCTGGAGCTTAAACTCAGGGCCTGAGCACTGTCCTTGGACTTTCTCAAAGCTAGACCTCTACCACTTGAGCCACAACACCACTTCCAGTTTTTTTTTATGTCTGTGGTACCAAGGAATCGAACCCCAGTCTTCATGCATGATAGGCAAGTACTCTACCACTAGGCTAAACTTCCAGCCCCTCTTCTTTACTTTTTATAGTTCAAAGTTACATATACCTTTAAGATCTATGTAAGATGAAAATATTTCTGGGATTTTTTCCCTCCTATTTTTAAATTATTTTTTGAGAAATGTTATGTACTTACCATTTCCTGCTATATGAAAAGATAAAATAAGCATCTGATGCTAATTATAGTTGATTCTAGGTTACGGAATTTTGGATTAGTTTTTCCTTTCTTTTTTGTATTTTTTCTTATGTACACTCTATATTCAAGACATCTTTTTTTAATATAAAATTGGACTCTTTTTGATGACCAGGCTTTATTTATATTTTTTAAAGAAGATATTTCCAAAATATCCAAATCCAAATAACAATAGCTTTTCTCTAAGTTTATATTTTCAGGTGAAATGTTCCATGAACAAAAAAGAAAGAACAACTAGTTTATCTTACAACACAGTCTTGAAAGTATTTTAGTTTTTTTAAAGAAAAATTATTGTAAAGGTGATGTCATGAGGGGTTATGGTTACATAAGTAAGGTAATGAATACATTTTTTTTTGGTCACTGTTACCCCTTCCCTCATTTTCTCACACTCCCCCTGCCCAAGTTCCTGTTCTGCCATGCTAGGCAAGTACTCTACCACTAGGCTAAACTCCTGGCCCCCTATGTTTAGTTTTTTAAAGGACCTCCATACTGCTTCCCAGAGTTGTTGAACAAGTTTACATTCCCACCAACAGAGTAGTAGAGTTCTCTTTTGGCCACATCCCCACCAGAATGTGTTACTACTAGTTTTCTTGATAATGGCCATTCTAACAGGAGTGAGGTGGACTCTCAATATTGTTTTGTTTGCATTTCTTTTTTATATATTTTCATTGTAATTAATAGAAGGGTTACATTATATTCACCAGATAGAAGGTGCATTACTTCACAAACATTGATACCCTTTCTCATGTCTTGGTCCCCATTTCCCTCCCTCTGCCCCCACCCTTCATCTTGTTTTCCCCCCTTCCCTATTCAATTTCAAATAACCAAATACGCATATATACAACATATCAGATAACAAGGTGAAATACTGTAACAATATGAGATAACCAAGGGACAGCAAAAGAGATGAGAGATAACATAGTACATTAAGGACAACAATCACTCATTATATGGCTTTTGTTTCTATATCCTGGAGGTCCTTTCATTTAGCGTCATTCTTTTTTTTTATATATATTTCTATTGTAATTAATAAAAGGGTTACATGATATTTGCCAGATAGAAGGTGCATTAATTCACATACATTGAAATTTAGCGTCATTCTATATGGCCTTATGTATCTAGGTTTTTCTCTATTGTAAATCTCTGCTAGGAGAGCCCAAGGTTTCTACTGATTATGACAAATGAGGGAAACCATTGAGCCTATGTTCCTTTGAGTCTGGCTGACTTCACTTAATATGATTTTTTCTAAGTCTTTCCGTTTCCTTACAAATGGAGCCATGTTGTTTTTTCTGACAGCAGCACAGAATTCCATTGCAGGTAAATACAAGACATCTTTTAGTGCTTTTGTATGTACGTACACTGGTAACACTGGTCCGAGGTCTTGAGCTTGGGGGCCTGAGCACTGTTCCAGAGATTTTTTTTTAACTCAAGGCTAGTGCTCTACCACTGAGCCACAGCTCAACTTCTGGCTTTTTGTTGTTAATTGGAGATAAAGAGTCTCATGAGCTTTCCTGCTCAGGCTGGCCTTGAACTGGATCCTCTAATCTCAGCCTCCCAACTGGCTAGGATTACAGGCATGAGCCACCTCGCCCAGCTATTTCAACAGAAGAGAAGAAAACTGTGAGAATGTTTCTCAAGAATATTAGAACCCTGGGGTATGCTAACTTCAGACGGAGGGGAGGGGAAGAGAGAATAAGAATAATTCCTCTGAAATAAAATAATAAAAAGGGCCGGGAGTTTGGCCTAGTGGTAGAGTGCTTGCCTAGCATGCACGAAGACCCGGGTTCGATTCCTCGGTACCCCACATACATAGCAAAAAGCTGGAAGTGGTGCTGAGGCTCAAGTGGTAGAGTTCTAGCCTTGAGAAAAGTCCAAGGACAGTGCTCAAGCCCTGAGCCCAAGCCCAGGACTGGCAAATAAAATAAAATAAAATAAAATAATAAAAAGATAACTGGAGATTTTATAAGATAAACATAGTAAGGGTTACATAGAGCCCCACACCAGAGGTTCAGATGACTCTCTCACTTAAGGAAAGAGATAAAGTGGTTTCCAGTGGAACCACTCTTTCATAAGAAACATCACAAAGAGCATGGAGTCTACGTCTGAGGCAATGGAGCGTTTGGATCTGAGCTGTAAGTGGCTTGTTAGTTTTCTGACTTAATTATTGCATGCATTAGATAAAGATAGCCATAATGGCACTGGATAAAACAGAAGGAATGAAAATGCAAGAAGGCAGGAACATGTAGGGATGACGAGAGAGAAAGAATACACCACTAATATAACGGCAGAAGCTGCCATTTGTTGAATGCACATTCCATGCAGAGCAAAAACTAAATGTGCTCAACATGTTACCTCATTTGGAGATCTAGCGTAATTCTAGAATGTTCCAGAAACCTATCTATGGTCATGCAGCTAGTCAAAGACAGATATGGAATCTGAACCCAGCCTGTTTCACAAAGAACGATGGACCTTTGATTTCTAAATAAGAAATTGGATTTACTTTTCCTTCACATATTGACTTCTTCAAATAGAGCTCTACCTAAAATTGTGTAAAGCACTTTTCTTGAGATTTCTTTTTGTTTTCTTAGATATATTAAAAGAACATATTCAAATGCCCTTTGAGTGTTTTCTGCAGAGTGAAGATTGAGTTTCCTCTATCTTATTACTTTACCTCATATTACTTTCATTTTTGCAAACTCCATTTCTTCCCAAATCATTGGAATGGCACCTTTGAGCCCAGCCTAGAAAAAGTATCCATCTTTATCTCCTCCTGTTTGGTAATGCGACACCCAGACATGGATCCAAGACTTCAATTTCAGTGCTGACACATTTTTTGCCTTTGTCCTTGGCCCATCTTTCTGCCCCCATCTCCTCTCATAAATAAGGATAGCAGTGAGAATTGCATTCTAGCATACCTAAGGCCCAGTCAATTTGTTTTTAAGTATTAGATAAGTCTCTAGAAAATGTTGAAATGTCAAGTGTTACCGGACATTTTTTATTGCTTCAAAATAAGGTAAGTTTGTTAACATAATAAAATAATCCAAATCAAGAAGAATAATTCACTAAGGAATTTGTATCTACTACACAAGTTGAAAACACAAAGTAGTCATTTTCCCTGACAAAAGGGGCCTCAGAGTGCGGACACAGGAGGGGAAATTCATCGTCTAAAGCACACTGGTCCTGCCAAGTCACTGGTGGCTCACACCTACAATCCCAGATAGTCAGGAGGCTGGATCTGAGGGTTGCGGTTCAAAGCAGGAAAGTCTTGGATCCTGTTCCTAACATTTTCTCTTGTTCGTTGAAGTAATAGGCTCCAGGGGGCAAAGGCATGGGCTGGAGTCAGTGGGTCCTAGGAAACTTTGGGGACTAGCTAAAATATGGAAGGGAAGTCCTTAGTTTTCATTGCCAGGAAAGAAAGCATGTAATGGCTCACCATTTAATTAGTGGGGAAACCGATTCTTAGCCAACATCACATAGCAGGTAGCCTCTGAGTTCTGACAGGACTTCATCCTTTCTCTCCTACCAAATCCTGTTTCTCATTTTGGGAATAGATAACTGTACTTAGAGCCTGCCAGTACTGTTGAACTATGAATTCAAAGAATATTAGGCTAAGTTCGAATGCCCAGGTGATAGGGAAAAAGCTGGAGGCAAAGCTATACCAACCTTACCCTGTAAAGTGCATGGGCCATTTTCCAAGCTCTTCTTTTAGTCTCAGTGGCTTAGTGGCTTTGCCTTCATCTCAGTTCCTCTAACATAACATGAAGAAATATTTTCATGCCTTCTTCATTGCTCTGCAGTAAAGATTAATTGGTCCATGCTTATTGTTTTCTTTGAAGAGGAAAAGCTTGGGCTGGAATTTTCATCCTCATTCCATATTTCTTGATTCTATTCAATAGATCTGGAACTGTGAATTCTCTACCAGTATCCTTTTAAAACTGGTTGAAACTAGGAACCAGGGGGGATTTCTTGAGCTTTCCTAACTGGAAGTGGTTTGAAGGGTTGAGTTGTTGGCTGGGATTGAGGAGAGGGAGGGAAGAAAGAAGCTTGACTGAATGGAAACTCCCAAACATTCCGAGGTCTGCACCTCCACCTGGAATTCTGGGGTTATTTCAGTATTGGCTTTGACCTTGGCTGGATATACTGCTTATTTATAACTTCTTTCCCTTCATGTCCCCTCCTTTCTTCCAGCCCCTTCCTCCTGCCAAACTGTGCAGAAATGACACACATAGGACACTCCAGCCCACCGAAAATGTTAGCACATATCACATCCACATACAGGTTGGATATCCATTATCCAAAGTGCTTGCAACCAGAAATGCTTCAGGTTTTGTCCACCTTTTGAATATTTGTGACCTAGGGTAGGTAGAAAGGTCACGATCACACCCAGGAGCTACAGAGCAGCTCCAGCACTGTATCAGAACATTTTGTCAAATATCCAGTTTCATCACTCTTTCTCATGTAGCCATCCCCCTCACTGAGGTCACATTTTTTTTTTTTTTGATCAGTCACCAGCGCTTGAACTCAAGGCCTGGGCACTGTCCCTCATCTCTTTCACTCCAGGCTAGCGCTTGACCATTTGAGCTACAGCACCACAACTGGTTTTCTCGTGGCTAATTGGAAATGAGTCTCATGAACTTTTCTGCCCAGGCTGGCAATGAAAAGTGATCCTCTGATCTCAGCCTCCTGAGCTGCTAGGATTACAAATGTAAGCCACCAGAGCCCAGCTCATTTCTGGAGGAAAGAAAAAGAAAAGCTTAATCTCCAATATACATCCCCAGTGCACTAACAGATATCAATTCAGAATGGAGCCTGGTTCATTTGTTGGCTAGAGCGTTCCAGAATCAAGCTCTTGGAACCTGGATGAACCACGAACTGCATTTTGTGGTCCTTGCCTGGTCTTTTTCATGTTTCCACTGCCAAGGTAAACAATCCCAGAAAGTCTCCCTTTGCTTCCCAGACCAGACCAATAGAATGTGATAATTGCAGTCAGCTATCAGGACTGGGCACTTCCACAGCTCATTTACATAGGTGGACCAGAACGAAACTGGCAGGACCTTCCAGTATTTCTCTATAGAAGGGGGCACTTCCTGTGTCTCCTCTGGAGCAAGCACTTTCCTTTTATATGGAAGACTTTCTCCCCTGTTTTGCAGTTGTTGCTTTCTTCTTCTTCTTCTTTTGAATATGAAGTCTTCTCTTTTATCTTGAAGTCTTTCCCAGTGAATTTTTGTTCACAGGGGCATAGGAAGTTTTTCTTTGGGGGATTTCTGGCCAGAGAAACCCCTTCTTACAAATGCTTTTCAAACAACCCCTGGCTTTCTATAAGAGCCCATTCTTTGGCATGGAGTCGGTTGCAGGATTTGGTGGGAATTCCACAGTCCTGGTGTACAATGGCAGGGTCAGACCCACGCTGCGTGGAAACTCAGCCTGCCTACCCTGCAGAGAAGCTTCACAGGGAGCAGGCAGGCTGTGGAGTTTGAAGGTTTTGTTGGTAAATGCACATTTACACCTTAAACAAGAAGGCACTCACCCTCTCCCTTGCCCGGTGGGAACAGTGCATGCCAGTTACTTTGTAGTCACACAGGTCAAGGTTCCCATCTAGGACTGACCCAGTGACCCTGAATGACATGGAGACTCCTTCAACAGCCCCTCTGGCCAGGGGCCTGCAGCTCATTCTAGTCCACTCATAGTCTCCAACCCACACATTGAGTGCCATTCTGTCTTGCCCAGACTACTGCTCATCTTCTCCTCCGATTCCTCCTCTTCTTGTTCTTCTTCTTCCTTTTTTCCTGCTCCTCTTCCCTTGCTTCAGAAAGGACAGCCTTGCTCCCATGCTGAGATCTCATTCCAGTCTTACTAGCCATAGTTCAGTGCCTTGCTTAAATGCCATTTCTGTTTCCCCCCCCCGTGTTGTTTTGAGAATATTCCTTGTCTATACCACACCTTTTGAAGATTTTTCATAAACTATCAAGGTTGTTATTCAATTATTCATTTATATTATATATCTATATACGAAATAAGTCTTTCATTTAAGAACAGGTCTATCTGACCTGTGTGTAGAAAGCTATTCTATAAATATTTATGAATTATAAATCGTTTAGAAGTAATTTTTCATGATCAATCCACAGGTTCACCAAAGGTATACTGAATTTTATTCTATGTCAGCTTGTGTTCCATAAATCTTTTGTTTCCTTCTCTCTCTTGTATTTGAAAATGAGAGGGTCTCTGAGCCATGATAAGAACAACCGATGCCTCTTTCTACAAACAGATTTCTTCAAAAACACATATTTTTGTGAGAGAGAGCAAGGCTGGGTTCCTGTTGTTTCGGCGCCATGTTGCTTCCTCTTTAACACATATTTTTTTTTAACTGACTACTTTTGGGGATGGAGTGGAGTATGTGCCACTTTATCAGAATGAAAACAAAATGCAGTATCTCCCCATGAGAAGGAAAATGGATTTTTTTCTTTGTAATTCTCACAGTAGGAGATAATTCTTCTTACTGTTATTATTCTATCTTATTATTACTTTCATTATACCTACTGTGTTCCAGACTCTGTGCTGAGTACATGTGAGATTTCATCTGGTCCTCACAGTAGCCTGCTGAGAAATTTCATGGGTAAATTATGGGGGTATCAACTGTTTTGACTATACTTTGAGCCCTAAGGAGTTAGAATGCCTGCTTGCAGATTGCAGGATGGAAATGTATTTGAGGGAAGCAGGTCATGACCAGGAGTATTAGAAAACACTCTTAGGAAAACTAGAGAGCACGGTCTAAGTTGGAAACCACAGCAAATCTATATTCACAAATCAACTCAGCCTCTTCATCTTCCCATCATGATACCAAGGTGCAGATGTGATGGAGAATCATATTCCTTTGTTAGTAGTCCTGAGATATCCAAATCACACAGCCCTACACTTAGTAAATTCTGAGAGGAACCAAATCAGGACGATATGCATTCCCATTTTCTTCTTTCTTTCCTCACATTTCCATTGATCTTTTTAATCAGTACATCAAGAACTAATTGTAAACATCTACCAATAAAGGCAGGCACCATATGGATTCTCTGACCCCAGAAGAATTTAGAATGTCCTAGCAAAGACCAGAAATAAGAGCAAAGCAATAAGGAATAACCCCAGTGATGTCTCCAGGTGGTGAGCAAATGTGTTACCACCACTTCAGAGGAATTTCAGATCAAAGCCAAACAGGCTGCTGTGCTCTCAGATTTCCATTTCTTCAGCAAGATGTGACTTGAAAACCTTGAAAGAGAGGTAAGATTTAGCTACTTAGAGGAGACAAGAGCAGACAGGCAGTTGATGTGATAGCTACAGAGTGAGCAAAGGAATAGAAGGATTCCCAACTTTGCCTTCCCTTTTTCCGATTTCCCTTTTACCTCATCCCAAAGATGATTGGAATTATGTTGTTGGTTTGTTTTTTTTCTTAAGGGGTGGGTGGGTGTGGACTGTTGTTCTGACTGAATAAAGAAGGAGATTCCTTTTGCGTTTGGACCATTCCCTTTATATTTTGAAATACTAAATGATATTCAACTCTGGCTTGGGAATATGTCAAAGAAAATACTATCTATTTAGCTAGTTAACTATGTCAATCCTGGGGCTTGAACTCAGGACCTAAGCACTATGAACTTTTTTTTTTTTCCTTGAACGTATCAATCTATCACTTGAGTCACAGCTCCACTTCAGCTTTTTTTGTGTGTGGTTAAAAGTGTCACAGCCATTCCTGCCTGAGCTGGCTTCAAACTGTAATCCTCAGATCTCAGCCTCCTGGCTAGCTAGATTACAGATATAAGCCACTAATGTCCAGCTATATCTATTTTTTTATTGGAGCTTGAACTAAGGGTCTCATGCTCTGGCTTAACTATTTTTTTTCCTCCTCAAGCATTCTACCACTTCATCCACACATCCATCTGTACATTTTTTCCCCTGTTTAATTGGAGGTAAAAGTCTCTTAATTTGTCTGCCTCGGCTGGCTTTGAACTAGGATCCTTAGATCTCAGCCTCCTGAGTAGCTGGGATTATAGGTGTGAGTCACCAATGTCTGGCTAGGGAAAAATACTAATTAAGGAGCAGAAATGACACCTTACACAAAGTATTAGGCCAAGTGGTCTTAAAGTTATAGCAAATATAACTAAAGTGGCCTAAACAATAAATCACATGTATTGCCTTGTGGGAAATGAAAAGGATAGAAATATTGTTCCGCGTGGAATAATGCACTCACTTGGTTCTGTCCAGTTTTCCGCCCATCCCCATGTGTATTACATTTGTCCTCAGACTGGCTCTCCACATGGTAGCAAGATGGTGGCAGACATGAGATGTCCGCTCAAGACATCTGGATTTATGCCTCTACTTAAAAGTTAAAAAAAGAAGAAGAAGTCATGAAGCCTCAGTCAAGCCTTGCTGGACATGTTCTTTCTAAGACTGGGTCACATGTCCCTTATAACCCACTCACCACTATGACCAATATGATTGCCATGGGAGCATCAAACGAATGCAGATGGACCTCTGTGTTACATCATAGACGGAGAGAAACTAGAGAAAAGGCTTCTGGGGGGAGGAGGAAGAAGAAAGGAAAGTAGAGTAGTCTGCTAGGTAGAGGATGCTGTAAAACCCCACTACAAATTCTTGGATATGCCTACCAAGATGGTGAGCCTAATTCCTTCCCTACATTAGGTGTGTCATACCCATCACACAGCTAATGGAAAGGCAATATCAGGCAAGGAATAAGGCCTCCTCTCAGCAGGTGTGTGGGTGAGGGCGCCATCTTGGAAGTGGCTCCTCTAGGCCTGTCAAGGCCAGTGAACTCCACCGACACCCTGACTGCAGGTAAACGAAGGACCATGAGCCAGGGCTACCCAACAAGTCACTCCTGAATTCCCCACAAACATTGTGAGACAATGTTTGTTGTTCTAGACCACAAAGTTGTTTGTTTGTTTTTTTTTCTTGTTACTTCAGAGAGATTTATTTCAGCTGAAGATTTATGATGTGTGCTAACCAGGGTGATAAAATTACAGAATCCAGGAATTAGAACAGTATATTCCAGAATACTAGAATTCTAACAGATTGGGTTAAATCAGAATTTTCACTGCTGTCTACACTCTGCTTATTTGACAGACACACATGAGTTCAAGTTCTGTCTATTCTCAGTTGCTGGACACTTGACACATTACTAATTTCTCTATGCCTCACTTTCTTCCTTGGTGCAAAGTAGACCACAACGTTTTAAGGTAATACACAATAGATTAGGCAACTAACTGTAACAGCTTGAGTAGTCACTCATTTGGAATGTGGAGCTCAAACGAATGTCTTTAAGATGTCTGATTAAAGTGCGAAGGAATCATTGCGAGTCTGAATAAAGTGGAAAAAATTGGATTTAGGCCAACCCAATTCTGGTCCTACCTCTAGTACCATGAAACTCTTTTAAATGATGTTTCTTCTTGATCTACTGAGCATAAAGGAACTTTATTAAATACTACCTGATGCCTCTTCCAGCTCTCTCAGTTCCCTCAGACGCTGAAGTTTTGCTTTGTTTTAGCTGATAGAGCACAGAATTCAAAGCTCCAGTTCTAGAATGAAATGCTTTGTGTTTAAGTCACAGTATAGTTTCTTACCAAGTTGAAGTCATGATGCTTGGATGAGTATGTTCCTCTTTTTAAGCCTTGATTTCCTCAGAGCTTTGGAGAGAGGATCAAAGGAGATAGTTCAGGTATTTTTAGCATACAGTTAGTAAGTGCTAAGCAAATGCAAATCATCATGTTATTTATATTATACAGCAGCCAACTTTTGAAATGGCAGACCTGTGTTTATTGTATCATTAATAGATGGTTTATGGTTTATTTGGCTTTAACCTCATCAATATGCAGAGGAAATTCTATAGGATCCTGGAAGGCTCCTATTCTTTTACTATGACAGAAATGTATCTACTGTGTTTTCCCTTATCATTCACTGTTGGTTTGCCGCAGATCGGGAAGCCAGCTGCCTAGTCCAGGCTCGTGCTATCAGAATGATGGAGTCTGTGGCCCTGATGATCTACTTTTTCCTGGGTTCCAGAAATTTCTCACAGTAGAAAGTGAAGCATTTCTATTTGCTTGATTATCTCCAGAACACAGCCTACAGTTGGCACTATATTTTATGTGCTTCAGCTAGCAAATAGAAGTCTCTGCTGTTTCTTCTCACATCTTACAGTGTGTTCATTAATGTTTGAGTTTATTGTCCACCAGATGCCAGTACCTGGCGGTGCCAGCTTGGAAAGCCTGCCTTCCAGGTCTCCCTGACTCACACTATGGGCTGGACAGCCCACAGTCTTTTCACAAGTCCCAGTCCTCCTCACACGCATCCGTAATGCTAAATCCCCGTTGGCCTAGCTCAGTTTTCTGAGATAATATCCAAGATCAATATCTGATGTTTATATTTGCTCTGGCACCTGTTGCTTGACTTAGGTAGGACTCATTTTGTGGAAACAGGCTTAGAATATTCTGAGATTTCTATTTTCTTCTTGCACATCCAGGGTCACCTGAGGTTTCAGACTAACTCTCCAGCTGGACGCATGGGGTATCTGGGGCTAAATTCCGTGCCAATGCGCCTGAGTAAGGCCAGGGCAGTGATTCCCTGTGCTCAGAGTTTAATATGCTAAGGTTTAAAAATAGAAATAACTTTTGTTCCTTATTTCTGTACTGTTTTGTAGCCTAATTCCATCCAAGCCACAGGGTTAGCATTCACATTGTGTTTTTCATTCAAAAGTCTGCTGTTCTTTTTACAGCCTTAAGGGGACTACTCTAAATATTCCTGACGGGCCTTGTTGTGATGTGTAGCACGAGTTATCTGAACAAGTTGAGATCTTGTGTGTATGTGGGGGGGCAGTTCTGGGGTTTGAACTTAAGATCTCAGCCCCTCATATAACTTTTTAGCTCCAGGATCATGCTTCACCACAAGAACCATGCCTCCACTTCTAGAAGTATTTTTTTGCCAGTGTGGGGCTTGAACTCAGGGCCTGAGCACAGACCTTGGGCTTTTTTTTTTCTCAAGTCTAGAGCTCTACCACTTGAGCCACAGCACCACTTCCAGCTTTTTCTATGTATGTGGTACCAAGGAATTGAACCCGGGTCTTCGTGCACACTAGGCAAACACTCTACCACTAGGCCAAACACCTGGCCCCTGGAATTTTTTTTTTTTTTGCTGTTTAATTAATAAGAGTCTCATAAGTTTGTTTTCTTGGGCTGGCTTTAAACCTTAAACAATCAGCTCTGAGCTTTCTGAGTAGCTGGGATTATGGGCATGAGCCTCTGGTGGCCAGCACAAGTTGATATCTTAGCTCAGTCTATTTTGTGGCTATTCTCTTGTTCCTCTATGCTTTATTATTTTGGTAGGTTTTAAGGTATTCTCTGCTTTCTAGCCTAGAATCATATCTTTCACAGTATTAGCGCTGTTCAGTTTGCATCCCATTTGCGATGTTAGGTGCCTATTTACCTCAAGACGTGTACTTTTCTATTGACTATGCCATCAGGAAGTGGGAACTCTGTCCACAGGGTATTATTTCTGTTTGTCTGTCTCTCCACAGGTACTATGAAAAGAATATTCTGCTTCTAATAACCATCAATAATTTAATGAGGCAACTTTTACTCAAAACACTTGTTTTCTAACAAGTCATATTAAAGTCTTGTTATCAAAACACAGGCAAAGGAGGTAAAAAACTTGTTTTATGGTTTTACAACTCAGATCAGATAACATTTAACCCATGTCAGAGTCCTGTAGCAAACACCCTCTGCTCGCCCTACGATATATTGTTGTGATGCCAACAAAAAAATCAACCTGATTGTAGATGATAGATTTTAAAATACACACACACACACACACACACACACACACACACATGCCTTCCTGCCTTTCCCCCCATATTCTGATGTGTCACCATCAACTATGCACATTTATGTAGTTGCAGTCAAATCTCAATTGTTGTGTGAGATTTAATAGCTCTATAGGTGATTTTTAATGACATATTTAAAATTGCTTATATGTGACTTCGAAATATATTTCTGGAATGGCATTTGGCAATAGAATTAGCTGACATTCTGAGAATTCGTTTCAAAGACAGTACTAAATATTTACTAGGAATTATTGATTCCTTTTGTTTCCCATACTTACTTCATCAGCTCTTCCCAGCTCTCCATTCTGTGTTTTCTCTCTGAAGGCTGAATTTGCTGAAACTTTCTTCAAGTGAGAGATATGTAAGTACTTAGGTATCAGAATTTTTTCACTTACAAATAAATTAAATATCAACCTGCAGAATAGCTACTGTCCACAGTGAGAACCCAAGAATCCATAAAGAATAACAAAGAATACATATATATATACATATATTATATATATTTGTGGGTCATGGGGCTTGAACTTGGCCTGGGCACTGTCCCTGAGCTCTTCAGCTCAAGGCTACCACCCTACCCTTGAACCAAGCCCCACTTCCTGTTTTCTAGAGGTTAATTGGAGATAAGAGGCTCAGGTCCTTTTGTGCCTGGGCTGGCTTTGAACCTTGATCCTCAGATCTCAGCCTCTTGAGTAGCCACCACGCCCGGCAACAAAGAATAATTTTGACAGAGTAATGATAAAAGAAAAGAAGAGAAGGCTTAGAAGGAAATTTGCTCTAGTCTAGCAATGACTGCTGTGCAATCAGGAAATACTGGCCTTGCCTTCTCTTTTATCAGCTGCCTGATGTCTACAAGTAACTTAACCTCTCTGACCTTCAGGTTTTTCTTTGTATACAATAGGAAGAATGTATCCACTTTTGAGCACTGTGTGAGGATTTGGTATCTTTGTAAAGAATGTTGATCAATGTTATTTATCGGAAGACCTATAAGAGTACTTAAATAGAGTAATTGAGGGATGTTCACCATACCACACACCCATAATCCCAGCTGCCTAGAAGATAAGGAAGGAGGATCTTGGTTTGAAATCAACCCCAGAAGAAGTTAGCAATACCTTATCTCAAAAAACAAGCTGGGCCGGGAGGTTGGCCTAGTAGTAGAGTGCTTGCCTAGCATGCATGAAGACCTGGGTTCTGGTTACCAATTCCTTGGTACCACATACATAGAAAAGCCAGAAGTGGTGCTGTGGCTCAAGTGGTAGAGCATTAGCCTTCAGGAAAATCCAAGGACAATGCTCAGGCCCTGAGTTCAGTCCCCAGGACTAGCAAAAAGAAAAAAGAAACAACAACAACAACAAAAAAAAACCCCAAGCTGCACATCATGGTTCACACCTGCTACTCAGGAAGAGGCAGTACAACTTCCTATCTGAAAATTTAACTGAGGGATAATGGCTCGAGTATAGAAAACTTAACTAACAAGTGCAAGGCCCCAACTTCAATCCCCAGTACCACCTGGATAAATTAATCAAATATAGCTAAGTATTCAGTGAATATTTATTGAATAAGTGGTAGCTATAACAATGATAAGAGTTAAGCTGGAAAAATTGTTCTAAAGTAAAATTATTACTGTTGTAAAGCAATTTAGAAGTAATATGGGTTCTTGCTATTTGTGGGCTCGGGGTAGGATTAGACGTGAAGCACTAAAAGACAAGCAGCTTCATTTTAATACAGACAGAATCTAGTGCATCCTTTGTAGGGAAGACGTGTTATCCATGATTGCATTGTTTAATAGTTACTGCTAAAAAAAAATATTGGTGTTTTAAAAGAATTCCAGGAAACCAGAAGCTTCTAGGTAATATATGAATCATAGGGAAAGGAAGCCCCATTTTCTGGCTAGAGTTTGATTCTCTAATGTTAAAACAATGTCTGCAGGCCAGATATTCCATTACCTTAACTTCAATTAACCTCTTCTAATGGCAAAGCATCCCCTGTGACTCAGGCAAACCCTCAGGCCCAGCCTCAGGAATGAAGCTCAGAATGTATCTCTGCTGTTGACAGAGATCTCTTGCATGGCCTTGAACTCCTGGCTGCTTCATTTTGCTCTAGGTCTTCTTTCTACAAAAAAATCATTCTTTAGCCATTTGTTTATTTCCATCTTAATTTCATTAGGGGAATTCCATGCCCTCTGTCCTAAGATTTCTGTAACCAGAAGTTGTATGTATGCACCAGCGTGTGTGTGTGTGTGTGTGTGTGTGTGTGTGTGTGTGTGTGAGTGTGAGTGCCTCAGTGTGTTTTAGTCCCTGGCTCTACTAGTGGCTGGAACCATGACCAAGGCCCAGTGTGGACTTGGTGTGGAGCTTCTTCCTAGCCCAGAGCTGAATGCACTAATCCCAGGCTACTCATTTTCCAGCTTCTTCTTCTTTATAACAATGACAGCGAGTATCCACATCCAAATGATGAACGAGACGTGGGAACATTCCCCCATTGGGCATCTGCTGGTCTTATAACCTTCAGAGGTGACGAGGAGAAGAATCAGGTGGATGAGACACACAGGTCTGTGACACGGGGCCCTGATTGCTGAGTGGGGGAATCTTGGAGCGTCACAGCCAAAACAAAAACAAAAACAAACCAAACAAATAAAAACAAATCTCACATTTGAGTGCATCTCAATTCTTACAGGAGCCACAAGGCTGAAGGCCTCTGCCCCGAAGCCCCAGGCTGCCTGCGCTGAGCTGCACTGTTTGCTTTCATCCTTTTCACTTCAGAATCCTGCCTCCAGCGAGGCAGTGCACTGCAGCCTGAGAGACCAAGGCGTGGGGAGTATCAGAACCCTCTGTCCACTCTAGGAGCTGACCAGAGGCCCCACTGGAGCTCACTGGCACAGGTACTGGCCTGTCTTGCAGCTGCAGCCAAGGTCAAGCCTTTCCTCATTAGTTCTCTGTGGGGAAAAGGTCATCCCCTGCTACTTGTTAGACATTCCTGCCCCCAAGACACCCAATCCCAAGGATTCCCATGATTAAACTCTTTCAACTCTGCCCAGGCCATTTCCCAGAATGCAGCATGGGTTCCTGGAGTGCTTGGCCAGTCAAGT
Source organism: Megascapheus bottae (assembly GCF_031878675.1). Classification (NCBI taxonomy): domain Eukaryota; kingdom Metazoa; phylum Chordata; class Mammalia; order Rodentia; family Geomyidae; genus Megascapheus; species Megascapheus bottae. The sequence goes on from NC_143531.1 coordinate 25,262,552, forward strand.
TCCCATCTTACTCTGCAGGGATGGACTTGTATGGACAACATCTGAATTTGGGCTCTGCTCTTCTCCCGGAATAATAGCCAAGTCACCCTGCACGTAGGTGACTAAGCAAGGCCACTGAAATGGCCCAAGCAAGAGACGTCTTCCCATAGTGACATACCAGGACACAGGAGGCTGTTCACATCAGCCTTGTGTAAGCGTGTGGATTCCTAAACATTTCTGCCCCTCGGTCACCACACACTGAAGCAGCTGCAGACTTCTGCCTCGGCATTGGGAAGAGCAGATGCAAATGTTCACGAGGAATTGTACGGGGTGGAGGGGTAACAGTTCCATACACGATCCACGGACAGACACTGTGATGCTTTTTAATTCCCTCTTGTGTTCTGTGTATTTACGTCTCAAATCCTGAACATGAGACACAACAGTAACTCTATCTTTAATTAGTAAACATAGCAGCTTATTTCAACAGATGATGATGGAATACACACACACACACAGACACACTCACACACAGACACACAGACACACACAGACACAGACACAGACACACACACACACACACACACACACACACACACGTGAGGCTTTTGCGTATTATATATACCACTGCAAAAATCTGGACTACTCTTTTCCTTTCCTCTGCAGACAAACCTAAAAATCACAATTCTCATCTTTTTGAGGGGTGGGGTGATACTGTCTTGTAAACTCAGAATGTAAGATTTATTAGGCAGGCACTCTGCCACCACTCAAGACACATTTCCAGCTCTTCTTGTGTTAGAGAGGGCCTCACTTTTGGCAGAGGACCAGCTTTAGACCACCAGTCTCTTACCCAGAGCTGGGATCACAGGCTTGTGCCACCATACCCAATTTGATGGATATGAGATCTAACTTTTTCCTCTTGCTGGCTTACACTGAGCTCTTCTAGATTTCTGCTTCCTGAGTAACGAGGACCAAAGGCATGGTCAACTGTATCTGGCTGACTTTTGCCTCTTAGTGACAGAAAGTATTTAACGTAGGAACAAGGAAAATATATTTGTGCTGTGGAGCCAATATTATGGTACATGTCTACTTATGTTCTTCAATGCTCAGGAAATGTTGGTCATATGCTAATAGGAAGCAGGGAGCTATGGCTTTCTCCCATTATGAGACAGGTGGAGTCTGAAAGGACTTACTATACACTGTGTGCAAGTGGAGGGAGTTACATGACTTTGATGTTAACACAAACACCTAGCCTACAAGCTAGGACATCTCTAAGGGAATTTTTACTGGGATCTATATTCATCTGCATTTTAGAAGTAACAAGTGAGAGTTCCCTTCTCACGCTTCTGCCACCAGCCTGTCAATGGGGATAGTTCTGGGTCTCCTGGCTGGCTTAGAGCCAGAGTGACTTCAGGGATTTCTTGGCTTGGTTGAAAGCAGTTGGTCAAACCCAATCTGGAAGACTGAGCCAATGGGATCCTGCAGGCACACATACTCTAGCTTTCGGTTTCTCTAATGGGTTTGCTTACTGGTCATTTCATGTTTCTTGCTAACCTTCTTGTTTCTACTTCCCAGCCCACTTCCCAGAACATGTAAAGGTTGAATCTTTTGCATTTGAGAATGAAGACTGGACAGCGCATGAAGACTAAATGAATCACAAGCAAATTTGCATCTTCCTGTGGTCTGCTGGAATGGGATTTACTTGCTATGGCCTGGTGAGCTTATCTCCATCCACCTCTATCCTACAATGTTCTAGAACATTTTCTCATTCCATCCTCTAGGGTAATATGTAAGATTCCCCAAGAAGTGGATGATACCAAACCCCAAGAATATATGTCAAGTCTGTTGGTTGATCATAAACCCAAACATCTACTTGTGGGTACAACCAATTGGCTCTAAAGAGGAAGGAGTGGCCCCCTGCTCTTGAAATCACACAATATTAAGTGGATGACTTCTTAAAAGCCATTAATAACTATCAGGAAAACCTCTCCCAAAGCTTGAGCTGGCAGCGAGAGGTTTTATCTGAAGATGGGTTGCATTATATTATCACAGCAATAATTAGGCAGAGACATGTCGTTTCTATGCCAGCAGTGACACTGATGTGTTTGAATGTCAATATAAATAGACATCAGCATATGATGCAAGGGGTTGAAAATATCATTGAGAATGTGGGCGTTTTGTTGGCAAAATAGAGACATTGAAATAAAGACACTGAGAAAGCACATATGTTAGTCTAGTAAGCCACAAAAATGGAAGCTCATAGGTGCCAGTGGCTAATGCCTGTGATCCTAGCTACTCAGTAGGTAGAGATCTGAGGATTGAGGTTCAAAGTCAGTCCAGGCAGGAGAATCCATGAGATTCTCAAGGCCAATGAATCACCAAAAAGACAGAAGTAGAACTGTGGCTCAAACGGTTGAGTATCAGCCTTGAGCTAATAAGTCAAGTGAAAATGCAAGGCTCCGGCACAAGGTCTAGTACTGGCACAAACAAACAACAGAAGCCTAACGACAGAGGAGCATGCTTCCGGCAGGACGTGAGGGGGCTTTCTTAGTTGTCTTTCCTTGGGAACAGCTAATTCCTGTCTGTACAGGTACAGTCACACATTTTTTCTCTAGGGATGAGGTGTGGGAAGGAAAATAAGTGTTTTAGATGAAGAGGAGACAAAAAGAATTCATATTTATCACCAGCAGCCTGTTTCATTAAAAAAAAGACCTTACCATTTGTCCAGAGAGTGAGGTTTTCAGCCAAAAGTAAGTTAGAAGATGAGAAATGACTGCAAATAATTCGTGACTTTGGAAATTTCTTTAAAAATGTTTTTGAGGCCGGGAGTTTGGCCTAGTGGTAGAGTGCTTGCCTAGCATGCACGAAGACCTGGGTTCGATTCCTCGCTACCACATACATAGAAAAAACGCCAGAAGTGGTGCTGAGGCTCAAGTGGTAGAGCTCTAGCCTTGAGAAAGTCCAAGGACAGTGCTCAGGCCCTAAGCTCAAGCCCAGGACTGGCAAAAAAAGAAAAAAGAAAGAAAGAAAAAATGTTTTTGAAAGGAATTTAAAATGAAGATAGGGTTTTTTAAAAAAATCATTTTCTATTCTTTTCCATTATTCAGAACCGCAAGCAGAACTTGAGAGGTAAAGATACCCAGAGTTAGAATGCTTGTTTTTTGTTGGAGCGGAAAGTCCTGGGAAGTGGAGAGACTGAAAGGGTATGGTGCTTGACTTTTTGACCCTTGTGGGAAAAGCGTCTGCATAGGTGTGAGCTGAGCCCTCCAACCATTAAGAGCTTTAGGGCTCGTTGCTGGACTGGGATGGTTGTGTCTGTTTGTCAGGAGTGTGTAGACTCCCTCTCTCCCGCTCTTCTTTAACAAGCACATATTACCTATGTAATATGTAAATACATAAGCAATTTCCACCAATACACAATTCAAAATCACCACGTGAAATTAATTGTTGGCAAAAATCTACTATTGACTAGCCTCCCACAGTCTCCCCAAAAGGAGACATGAGGAAACTTTACCAAGCTCCTATCCCAGGCCTGAAGCCCGGCAGACACTGCCTCTCCAGGCATCCAAGAGAACGGCGGCCATCAATCCCAGCCCCTGAGCACCAAGAGTCAGATCTTTACACTGTAACTCCAAACTGCTCTGAAGGAATAAGTAACGGGACTGTAGAGGTGCATTCTCCTTCACAAGCTTTCTCTTCAAATTCAGCAAAGCCTTGGAACAGCCTCTTTAGGCCAATTACTACGCCTGGTGAACACTGTAATAATATGTAACGGGTTTATAACTTCTTTAAAATTGTCTTCATGCATCTTAATAACATATGAATTGTGAAATGGTCAGCTCACATACTGTAATGGTAATGCACAGCTACTATTCTATCTAGATATTTACGGATATCAATATCTATAATATGAAACGATATCTATTTATAGATATTGACATATCTACATTGATATCCATAGATATATTTAGTTTCATAGTATAATTTATATTATAGGGGTTTGTTTTTGCCTGGGACTTGAACTCAGGGCCTTAGGCTTTCTCAAGGCTAGAGCTCTACCACTTGAGCCACAGTACCACTTTTGACTTTTTCTATGTATATGGTACTGAGGAATCGAACCTGGGTCTTTATGCATACTAGGCAAGCACTCTACCACTAGGCCAAACTCCTGGCCCTATAGTTTTATAATATTAGTTTCATATTATATATACAATATGTATAGATACACATATAGAACAGTAGTGTTTTCCAGAATATGATATATGTGTGCCTGTAGCTAACCCTCACCTAAACTTCTTCAATGGCCACTCTATATGCCAAGAAGAGACCACTTTCCTTAGATTCATTGTTACATCCAGGTCCTAATTTCAAAGGATCTAAAGAGTTTCCCTCCCTGTCTTCCTTCCTTCCTTCCTTCCTTCCTTCCTTCCTTCCTTCCTTCCTTCCTTCCTTCCTTCCTTCCTTCCTTCCTTCTTTTCTTCCTTCCTTCCCTTTCTCTTTTTCTCTTTTTTTTGGTCAGGTCAGCCTGTAGGTACTGTGATTTTTTTTTTAACACTCTACCACTTTGAGTCACAGCACCACTTCCAGTTTTATGAGGGCTAATTGGAAACAAGGGTCTCACAGACTTTTCTTTCCAGGCTGGCTTTGAACCACAGCCTTTAGACCTTAGCACCCCCCCCCCCAGTAGCTAGGATTATAGCTATGAGCCACAGGCACCCACCATGAATACATTTCTCTACCATATGCTCTTACCATGGTGTGCTTATCCCTTCCAGAGGCTTAGGATCAAGACATGAAATCAAGGATGGACTAAATTCTCTTTAACTATGATTCAAATAAGCCTTTTCTCCTTATAAGTTGATTTTCTCAGGTAATTTGCTGCAGCAACAAAAAACTGACTAATACAAGGCTTCTTTTTTTTATCAATAACATAACAGACCAGCTTTTCTTTTGATCTATTTGTGGATCAAGAAAATGTGGTTGTATCTACACAATGGAATTTTACTTATCCATCAGAAAGAATGCTATGGTACCATTCGTAAGGAAATGGAGACTTCATTTGTGGTAGGTAGAATGTACCTATAAGTCTATAAGGACACACAGCGGGATGCATGCAAGTGGTTACATGTGAACTGAAGTATAATCGCCTGTATGGAGAATTCAAATAACATACATTTTTAGGAGGACTAGGTCAAAGCCCAGCAAAATCAGCACCAGGAAATGGGTACATGCGAGAGGGGGTGGGGCCAAGGGGAGAGGAGTAGGTGGGAGAAGGAGGGAATAGGCCAGGTGGTACATAGGGAGGGGGTGAGAAGGCTGAAAGAGTGACACTGACCAAGATGCATTATATTCATAAACTGCTTTGGTAGATGGCATCTCCTTTGTGCAGCTACCGAAAGATAATAAGAAAATTAAAGAAGCTTACATCTTATTTTTTTAAACCCCATATAGCTCCACATTCTATAAGGAACAAGTAGCTTTTTTGAAAGGTTCCCATGCAGAGTAATCTTACATTTGGTTTTGGTCCCCATGTTTCAAGGTGTCAGAAGGGATTTCAGGTCTAAGTTTTCCTATAGACTTTGGGTAGGTAATTCTGAGGGGCAAGGGTGAAGATGGAATGTGCTGAAGCTGAGTGTTCAATTCTGGTTTGCTCTTCGCGTTCAGTTGCAGGTTTTGTTTGTCTTCCTCCCCTGGTTTTGTCCTTGGGTCACAGTATTCCCATGGCGAGGCTGATCCTGGCAGTCACCCTTTGGAATAAATTACATGTTGGCATAATTGTTAATAAGGAAATACAAGCTAAAATGTAAGTCCCTTTATTGCAAGAGCGAGTAACGTCCTTTGGCTGACTCCTCCTCTGGCTGAGCTTGGCGAGGCCCGTGGTCCTGCCACAGGCTGTAATTTACAGGACTGTAAACTTTCCTCCCCTTCATTTCCTCCTCCTTTCCTCACCCTAACAACCGCTGTTCTTAAATATAGAGCTGTCCTTAGGGTCATGGTTCATAGCTAGTTATAGCAAGACTCTCTTGATATCCAGCCAGTGTTTGATTTTTTTTTTAAATTTAGGTACCAGTTAAGAATACTCCAAGTTAAGAATAAATTCCTGCACAAGTTCAAAGTAAAAACTCTCCCAATCCCTTTTCCCATAATTATTAAAATAAAAGATAGGAAGTTATTTCCCTCCATCTCTACATAGTTTGCTTCAGAATTGCCCTTCTTGGGCCAGGAGTTTGGCCTAGTGGTAGAGTGCTTGCTTAGCAGGCACAAAGACCTAGGTTTGATTCCTCAGTACCACATACATAGAAAAAGCTGGAAGTGGTGCTGTGGGTCAAATGGCAGAGCTCTAGCCTTAAGAAAGTCCAAGGACAGTGCTCAGGCCCTGAGTTCAAGCCCTGGGACTAGCAAAACAAATTGCTCTTCTTGGTCTGGTGCCATGGCTCACACCTGTAATCCTAGCTACTCAGAAGGCTGGGATCTGAGCATGATGGTTTTAAGCCAGCCCAGTCCAAAAAACAAAAAAAAAGTCCCCAGGAGAGTGTTATCTCCAACTAACCAATCAAAAACTGGCGGAGGAATTTTGGCTCAAAGTGGCAGAATGGTAGTCTTGAGCAAAAGAGCTCAGGGACAGAGCCTAGGCCCTGAGTTCAAGTCACATGACTGAAAACAATTGCTCTTCTTCCTAATGTTTGAAATTAGCAGTGGATATTACTATGGCATGCACTATTGGCTGAGGAATAAAATAGGAAAGAATGAGGCATAGGAGCAGGATGGGACAGTGCAAGCAGCACTCCACATGCAGAGGTAGTGAATCCTTGCCAGCCAATGGGGACTCTGAGGTAAAGAGGTACCTGTGAGAGGAAAACAGTGTTGGGTGAAAACAGCCAGGCTCCTGGCTACCTCCATGTGCAGACAGTCAGCCTCCCTTGTTCAGTCATGACTGGCTCTCCTGAGGAAAGGATGGGATGACCTTGATCTCAAAACTGACCTGGATACTCATGGAGGTCATTGCAGGCCATTCTTTAGGAGGATCTGTCATGCATTACTTAGCCATTGGCACACAGGCTAAGAAAAGACATGTTAGGCGGTTTTAAAGTTGCATGACTGTCAGGATATATGTACCTAAGCCCTGACAGTATGGCTTATGGCATCTAGGCACATGGTAGAGGTACCATCACCACGTCATTCCTTGTTATTGACTGAACTCTTGTTACATAACACCTAATTGTATATCTGCATCTGCCACTGTACGATTCTCCTATTGGCCTTATATTCTAGTGAAGGAAAGGGACAGGAACCCATGTTTTCTGTTCTCTATGGAATGCACAGCAGTGTCAACTCAGCCCAAGCAAATGGTGGGAGGCAAGACAGTTCCCCAGGGTCCTCACTGCCCTGAATATCAATCCCAGGGCTATGATCATCTCCCCCCACAAGCAAGCATGTCAACGTGAAAGATTAAAAGAAGACCATCTCGTGTGTATTCACAAAGGGCCAATTTATCTTTGGATTCTTAAATGAAAATAACTAAAACGACGCTTGGCATCTTCCAGCCACAAATGGCCAAGTAGTTAGCCAAAGTGGATACTAATTTGATTTTTCATGGAATTCTAAAATAAAGCCAAGAACATGTCTTGGTGCGGAATGTCTTATGCTTATTTGATTTTAAAGGTTTAGTAGATTTTTTTCTGACAATTCCCCGAAAGTATTTATTAAGTGAATGCGCTCAACGTGGCTTGTGCAAAACAAAGATACTTAACTGAAGAATGTCTATGGAGTTTGGAGTAGTCAATAAATCATTCTAACATCTAGATAAACCATCACCCAGAAAAACCTTTATTCCATTTCTCCAAAATCCACTGCCACAGTTCCTGTAAATTTAGTGAACTTTTCTCCTTCATTGGAACTCTTAAATTACAGAAATAGGAGGTACTTTAAATAAAAAAAATTACAAAAACAATAACAGCATCCTGCACTTAGAGCAAGAAGACAAGTTTTCTATTTCCCCAGAGGTTTTTTTCTAGATGCCTTTATTTCAATCTTAGCAGCCTGTTATGCCTTGTATATGAGAAAATATTACTAGATTGACATTCATACCTATTTATTTAAAAATCCACTGGAACATGATAAATTCCACACAGAGTGAATGAGGATGTTCTTAGGAAAGTATTACAAAGGTGCAATCGTCACGCGCATCTGAACAAATAAAATAACGTGCATCAAAATGACCTCCAGGAAGTGGAAACAGAGGTATTTTTTTCCTTTAACTGTGTTTTGGTTGTCTTTTCCTTTTGCCTTGTTTGTTCATTTATCTGTCTTTGGGAGGGGAAGGGGGGTCATGGAAATGGTGGGATAGTGAACAAATGCAGCCATGAAGGGCACCAGACACTATGTTGAAAATGAACTATACAATTTGTGTGCGGGGATGGGAGGGAAAAACCGGGAGAGAGCAAGGGAACGGGGGGAGGGGCATTGCTCAAAAAGAAACATGTTCTTTATGTGATTTATGCGACTGTAACCTCTCTGTACATCACTTTTACAATAATAATAAAGAATGCCAAAAAACTACTATTTGTGCAAAAAAATCATAATTCCCTATGATGACTGAAACAAGGACTGCAGTATACCAAGAAGGAGACTAATAATCTCCACGAATCTGATTTTAATTAGTCTTTATCATGAACCTTTTGAGTTTAACTATTAACTCACCTTGAATGATTCTCTATAGAATATATTATGAAGTTTTTCACAAGTTGATTTCACAGATGTATTTTCCCTTATGGTCTACTGTACAGAATATACATATAGTCTCTATGTTTTACAAGTGTCTATGGCTATAAATATATTGCTTATTCAGAACAGGTGCATAAAGAATTCCATGCTCGGGCCGGGAGTTTGGCCTAGTGGTTAAAGTGCTTGCTTAGCATTCATGAAGACCCGGGTTCGATTCCTCAGTACCACATATAGAAAAAAGCCGGAAGTGGTGCTGAGGCTCAAGTGGTAGAGCTCTAGCCTTGAGAAAGTCCAAGGACAGTGCTCAGGCCCTGAGCTCAAGCCCAGGACTGGCAAAAAAAAAAAAAAAAAAAAAAAAAAAAACAACAACAAATAAAAAGAATTCCATGCTCTTAAAAGATAGAAGGAGTTTGACTTTTACATGGAATCACTAAGAAACACTTCTCACAAATAAAAACTATAGTTTTTTTGTAAAGCATGAATATTCTAAATCAGTCAGAAACCAGGGTTCCATGAGTATTTATTTTCTTCCCAGAATCTCTGAGACCTGCTTCTTAGAGAAAATGCCTCTAAGAGTCTTTAGCCAATGTAATGGAAACCATCAATTATCCCCTTAATTGTATAGTCAACAATAGAAATTTCCCAGCCTTGAATATTCGTCTTGACTTTAATGCGGAGGGCTTGTCAAATGGTGTGCAAGCAACTCCTGTGATTCTACAGGGCCACATGTTCAGCGGGGTTTGATTTAGTTCATCTATCAAGTACTTCTGTGCAGTTTCTTTCAGACACATGGTTTTGCTTCTCTACTTTTCAAGTGAGTTGTGTTTACTTAAGCAGATGTTGAAAATTAGTTCTTAAAATATTGCAAATGAAGTAAAGAAATCCTTTATAGCAGGTCTTACTATAACACGAATTTCATTAATGACTAATAAAGTCAGAACAATTGTAGAATTCCATGTGAGTCCTTGAGAAAAGTCATCATTATCTTAGGAAAAAAAAAGGCTCCCCCTTTGCTTTTTTGTCCTTTGCTATATATTATTTTTATGGTACCTTATGTGCATCAGATATCTGGAAGATGTTAAGCTCAGATTCTTTTCTTTTTCTTTCCTCTGTGTGTGTGTGTGTGTGTGTGTGTGTGTGTGTGTGTGTGTGTGTACAGGTTGTTAACTCTGGGCCTTGGCAGCATCCCTTCACCTTTTCACTCAAGATCAGAGCTCTACCACTTGAGCCACACTACCACTTTTTGTTTATTTTGGGTGGCTAATTGGAGTTAAGAGTCATGGACTTTCCTGCCTAGGCTGGTTTTGACCTGTGATCCTTAGATTTCAGCCTCCCAGCTAGCTAGGATTACAGATGTGAGCCAGGTCTGCCAAACTACACGATCATTTTTAACTGCAGGAAAAAAAGACAAAAACAAGTTACCTTTAATCTGTTCTTTATTTCTGCAGTTATTCCATAAATCTAAAACTCCATCTATAAAAAGTGCTATTAAAGTATCCACTTAAACTTTTAGTTGTAAGAATGTCATTAATTAGACAAGTAGCAAGACTTATAGATTAATCATAAGTTTACACTAATTGACAACTCTTAAATCCACCTAACATTTAAAAATTACTATTTTGATAACATTTATTATGAATAAAAATATTTTAGTGTTATGCAATAAATTTGTTTTGTTTTCTCTTTAATCAATTTCATAAAAATGAATAAACTGACCTTTTTTTTTTAAAAAAAGATAGGAATTATTTATTTTTGCTCCATTTTAAAAGTTTGCTCAAGGTGGGAAGCGTGGCAGAGTGGCTTGCATCACATGACAGGAAGGAGAGAAAGAATGTCTGTTTAAGAAAACTAAATAAATTACATCTCAAGTTCCTCTGTTCACGTGTCAGCCATTCATTCAGCTGATGCCTTACTCCAACTTTCATTGACCCAAATAGTCCATACACCCAACCATCTACACAGTGTCATGGCCTGAGTAGAAGTAGTACAGAGTACTTCCTCAAGAAAGAACCCCACTGTTGGTTATACTGGGGTGGGAACTGCTCCTAGCCCAGACCCTGGCCACTCCCAGGCTGACATGAATATCAAGAGTCCCAGGATCCAGTTAGAATGCCGAGTTTCATCTGACCCCACTTCTCCTTCACCATGGTCCACCAGTCACCAAGATAAACATGCACCAGCCTCAGAAGCAGGATTCCCAGGAACAAATTAAACTCCTTAATACACAAGGCAATGATTTAAATAAAACGGCAGTAAAAAATAATCAAAGAACAAAAAACAAAACTAGTGATCCGAATGATCAATAAAATAAAGGAGACAATGGTTAAAAACCTGAACAAATTTGAAGAGGATTCAGACAATTAAGGAATTCAGTTACAGGGCTGAATGAAATAACACAATGCAGGATATGAAAGATGAACCCAGTAAAGCTTTAGGAATCTTGAAAAAAAAATAAACTCAAAAGTCTGAGAATAAGAAGCTCAGTAGCCCTGAACCCCAAACAAACAAAAATCTCAATTGAAAGCCTAACTAATAAAACAGAACAAAATAAGTATCAGGGATTGAAGATAAAGCAGACAATCAAAAGACCCTGAAAGAAAATTAAGAAAATACAGTACAAAGCCAGGTGCAGTGGCTCACACTTGGAATCCTAGCTACTCAGGAGGCTGAGATCTGAGGATCAAAGTGATCCCGGACATTAAAGTTCATTAGACTCTTATCTCCAATTAACCACTACAAAACCAGAAGTGGCACTGTGGCTCAGGGGGTATGGTGGGAGCCTTGAGCTGAAGAGCTCAGAGACAATGCCCAGGGCCAGATTTCAAGTCCTATGACCAATGACGAGAGAAAGAAAGAAAGAAGGAAAGGAAGGAAGGAAGGAAGGAAGGAAGGAAGGAAGGAAGGAAGGAAGGAAGGAAGGAAGGAAGGAAGGAAGGGAAAGAAAGAAAAAGAAAATACAGTACAAAACATTTCATCAACAGAACAAACCTAAGAATGAGGGGTATAGCAGAAGGAAAAAAGACCTAAACCAAAGGCATTGAGAATCTATTCAATAAAACAGCAGAAAAGATTCTCAATCTCAAGGACAGTTTCATCCAAGTGGAGGAGGCTTACAGAATGCAAATATTCAGGCAGAGAAGCACCCTTTAAATGCACAAGAGCCTTTCCGTGTGCTATTATTCCATTTTACAAACAAGGACCTTACATTCAGAGATCACAGCCCAAAGCAACAAAACTAGAAAGCAAGTGAAATGATCAGACCCTGAAGTCTATGTATTTGGTTCTAATTTCATGTTTCTCATACTTTGATGTCTATATAGGTTACCTGAGGATCCTAGAGCTGTGGTCTAAAGGCCTCATCCTTCATGCATCCTGCAAGTCTCACTCCACAGACAAATTTAGTCCTGGAACTTCCTGTTAAACTACTCCAGACATGGTCAGGTCTCCATTATGTCCAGAAGATTCCCTCTGTCCAGTCTTACTTCTATTTCTCATTTATTCTCCAGCACAATTTTTGTGCTGTTAATTCTACCTGAGTTCCTTCTGTCCCAAGATCTCAACTTACAATGTGTTTTGTGTGCGTGTGTGTGTGTGTGTGTGTGTGTGTGTGTGTGTGTGTGTGTGCTGGTATTGGGGTCTGGGTCTGAAGACTGTCCTTAAGCTCAAGACTAGTGCTCTACCTTTGGAGCCACAACTCCTCTTCTGGCTTTTTGTTTCTTAATTAGACTTTCCTACTTAGTCTGCCTTTGCACCATGCTCACATGTCAACTTTCTGAGCTGAACTACCAGTGCCTAACTGCAGTGATTTCTGAAACCAGTTTACTTATCTGTCATAGTGCAGAAATGCACAGATATTCAATTTTGTCCTGTTGAACCAAAACAGTTTTATTCTATGGAAAACTATATGCTTGGCCAGGGTTGAGTTACATGGCAGATGAAGGCACAGTTTCTCTTCTACTTTTTGTACCCATCTTTTGCAGTTTAAATAAAGAACAACTTAGAGATTTGAACACAACAAGGATGATGATGCTTTGGTTGGCTCCTTAGTTAATAACATGAGACACAATCTAATTCCTCCAAATTCTTTGCAATTTCCTGAGACAGAAAAATTCCCAACCTGGGAACAGATGATGGATGCACTTCTATTTTGTGTTTACATCGTAAGGAATTTTCACCAAATATATTTTGCAAATAGCGAAGATATATTCATCCTAGCCAGTCACATTTGAGATGCAGCCTATAAAGACGAGGCAGTTAAAATAGACCATCAGCTCCCTCCAAAACCACATAAAAGCTGCCAGGGCAAAGCTTAAGCCATGCAGGCAGCTGCCAGAGCAATCAGTCAGTGCTGAGAGGCACACAGCACCTCACATGGTGGCTGAAAGACTATTTGAAAAGTTTGGTAAAAGCGGGTGGATTTTTCTAAAGGGGCCTTTAAAAAGGAGAAACAACAACAAAAAATGATTGAACTCAGCTACCCTCAAGTTTCCTGTGTCACGCTGTAGATGGCTTTGCAACTACACATAATGCTTTGCTCCTAAGAAGTGGTATAAATAGCATGGCTCAAATGCACTCCATAGGATGAGAACAATCATGATAGTAACTCTAGACAGATCAAAATGGTCTCGTTCCTGGTCAGAACATTTAAAAGGAAAGAACTCAGGCCCACTAATTTCATTTCAGAGATGAGAAGAAATGCCCCCAACACGTTTCCATTGGGTATACTGATGACGGTTTCCATCATCTCCTGGGTCTACAGTCTTGCTTATCTTATTACCCAGACTGAAAATTAGAAATCTGCACGGGTAGCTCATTTCTATAATCCTAACTACTTGAGAGGCTGAGATTAGGAGGATCACAGTTTTAGGCCAACCTGAATAGAGAAACTGGACTCCATTTCCATGGAGAGAAGCGGACTACAATCACACATGCCTGGAATCCCAGTAACGACAGGAAGCTTATGTAGTCTGATCATATCCAAGGATGTGTAAGACCCTATCTCAAAATACCAGCAAGATACATAGATGGAGGTCTGCCTCAAATGAGAGTGCACCAGCCTAGCAAGGTCAAACCTAGTACTGCCAGGAGGAATCTTGGAAAACTAGTATAAGTTCTCACTATACCACTTTTATTTGTACTGAGTCTCTCCCCCCCCCCCCCTCTCTCTCTCTCTCTCTGTAGTTTTGTGTTGTTCTGGGGACAGAGAGACAACATAGTTGACTTTGTCTAAGAAGAATTTTTCCAGGTGTCCATTCACATACTTATTTGTACCCCATTTACATTAACCACAAACAAACCCTGTAGTGTGTTGGCACCTTAGACAACTCTTACCATATGTCTGACATAATTCTGGAAATGATGTTAGCTGTTGATCTGTCATGTATAGGCTTTGTTACTTTGAGGTATGTTCTTTCTGTTCCTAGCTTCTCCAGAGCTTTTTAACGTGAATGGATGTTGAATTTTGTCAAAGGCATTTCTGCATCTGTTGAGCTGATCATGCGATTCGTGTCGTTGGCTTTGTTGGTGTTATTCATATCTCAGGAATGAGAGTAGCAGAGAGTGGTTAGGAGAGTTAACCAGATACTACATACAATTTTTTTTACTGTACATGTTCTGGGCAAGGATAATTTAGAAGATATATCTCTTGCAAAATAAAGAAACTTTCCTTGAGTGCTTGGCATTTATTCATTTGCTCAATTACTGATGTGGCTCTGAGCAGAGCATCTATCTAGCAATGAAGGGAATGGATACAATTTTCTCTCTTCATGGTGACTAAATTCTAATGGAAAGATTCAGCAAATTTGTGGGTGTCAAATGCCATGAAGAAAAACAAGCACAGGTATGGATGGATGGGAGGAAATAAAAGGGTTTGTACTAAAGGCTGAACTTTTAAACAGGTGGTTAGGGGAGAATGGCCTAAAGATGTCACCCACACATAGTCAAGGGAGGTAGGGTAGCCATGTAGAGCCCTGGTGAAATGGTGGTTGGAGTAAGGTTGACGGGTTTAAGGAGAATAAGGAGGAAGTATGGCTGAGAATGTGGGAGAATGAGCATGGTGGGTGGGTGAGATCAAAGTGACTTGGGGCCAGATCATAAAGGAATTCACAGGCCACTGTAAGAAATCCAGCTCTCCTGTAAATAAAGAGCCACTGGAAGGTTTTAAACAAAGGAATAACATGGATTTTCAAGGGAGCTGGATTTTATGCATCTCACTTGGGCTATAAGAGGGGATAAAATAGGAAAAAACACCTACAAGTGATTATTATAGTCCAGTGAGAGGTGGCTGTGGCAGGAAGAAAGCACTTGATGCAATGTATAGATCCTGCTTAGATCTTAATTGGAGCAGAGAAAGATAAACATTGATTGGTTCATCTCATATAAGTCATTTGATAATGAAGGAACTTTTTTTTTAAATCACCGAGAAGTTTTACTTATGTATAATCCATAAAAAATATTAAGCAAAATAATAGCAAAGTACCCATAAAACAGTTTTAAAATCATACACACATACACACACACACACACACACACACACACACCCCACAATGACCAAGTGAGGCTTGTTGCAGACATAGAAGAACAGTTTGACATGAAAAATACGTTATGGGGGCTGGGAGTTTGGAGTAGTGGTAGAGTGCCTGCCTAGCATGAAGACCCAGGTTCGATTCCTCAGTATCACATACATAGAAAAAAGCTGAAAATAGTACTATGGCTCAAGTGGTAGAGCTCTAGCCTTAAGAAAGTCCAAGGACAGCACTCAGGCCCTGAGTTCAAGCCCCAGGACTGACAAAAAATACATTATGTCCCTCACATATTTCAACTTTGAGAAGGAAAATGGTTTCATTATTTTTATAGATGTTGAAATTTTACTTGAAAAATGATGATTAAAAATTGTCAGAGGATTAAGGTCAATAGATATTTCTTGAGCATGATAAGCTGTGTCTGTCTCACACAAACAAAACACCTAGAAACCTGAAACACTGTAACGCTAAAAGCATACCCAGCCAGAAATTTTCAGCATGGCTACTATTCTACTCTGCTTGCTGTTTATTACAAATATGATTGAGCACAATTAGATAAGACAGAAATCAGAAATAAGAAGGATCACTTACTTTTCAGATAATATAATTTTGTACTTGAAAAATCTAAGATAATTTCCAAAAACCTTATAAAATATAAACATTTCAACAAGGGGTAACATATAAATTAATATAAAACATATAAGGATTTATATAAGCCACAACTAGATAGAAGAAGTACTATATTTAGACCAAATATATGGAGATAAATACCTAAGAATAAACTTAAGGATATGTGAAGAAAATAGGCAAGACTCCAGGTCTTAGGAAAATAAAAACGATGCTGAGATATAGGACAGCTGAACTTGATAGCTGATCTTCAGGTCCACTGAAAATATTACAAAAAGGAAGGATTTATTATAGCATCACATAGTCATAGAGCAGGAAGACTGATTCAAATTCATCTGATTTGTGTAACTTTGTAAAATTGTCCTTGACATTGAGAACATAATAGAAGGAAATGCTTTCAGTTCATTTCCAGACTAAGATCTTTTCTTACTACTTGACATTGTGCTTTAAAAAAGGAATTTTTTTTCTGACATTGCTTTTCTTTCACTATACTTCAGGTGTTTTGTGCAGGAGATGGAGTGACAGGTAGGTGAGGGAAGGAATGGAGGAACAGAACAAGAGTTGGGGGAAGTAGGTTCAAGGTATGAGAACTGCGGAAGGAGATGCAGGAAGGGCTGCGAATGGCCAACAGTCTCTTTTGGAGGTAGACGTGGCCCTCGCACTCTACCTAAATGAAGGAACTCTTGTTAAGTTGAGAGGATATGACATTGGTATTAAGATTGGCCTTTTAAGAGTCCCAATCTTTTTTGCCAGTCCTGGGCCTTGAACTCAGGGGCACTGTCCTTGGGCTTTATCAAGCTAGAGCTCTACCACTTGAGCCACAGCACCATTTCTGGCTTTTTTTTTTCTATGTATGTGGTACTGAGGAATCGAACCCAGGTCTTGGGCTAAACTCCCGGCCCATGAGTCCCAATTTTTGATAGATATGTTCTAAATTATTTACTGGTAAATTATTACTGGTGTCTAGGACTTGCTTTGTCATAATTTAGTGGTAGAATGAAAGAGGACCATCACTGGCAATTTTTATTCACCTTACATTTCTTTCTAACTTAATATACATCACAAAGTTTATATAAAAAAGAATAGGGGACAGGAGTGTAGTTCAGTGGTAGAGAATTATGCACGAAGCCATGAATTCAACCCTCCTCCCCCCAAACAGTACAAACAAACATACATTTTTGGTATGTATATATATGTATATATATATAGGTATACATAAGTATATATTGCACTTATATATAAGTACATATATATTTATATTTAAGTTTGTATATCTACTTATATGTGTTTGTAAACACACACATGTGGCAATGTTATAAAAGTACATAAAATTGATTGCATTAGTTGCCTTAAGAAAGAGGTGGCTGGCATCCGTAATGAGAGAGGCCTTTTTCTCTGTCTTGCTTCTGGGTCTTTCAAACAAAATATATGATCTATTCATGGATAGATACAATGGAAACTCAGCCAGCGCTGGCAGATGGTTGGAAGGGGCAACTTGTCCAGAAGAATGAGTCTCAGGACAAAGTATCCATGACCCACTTCTAGGTCATTTTGTTCTGGTCACTGGCTGGTTGTCCATGACTCGTCATCTCAAGGAAATGCCTAATTCAGCAACATGTATGCCAAGGTAAGAATGACTCAGAGAGCAGACCTCTGGGTGCTGAAGTGTACAGCATTATGAAGCACCTTTTTTTCTATGTGTATTTCATCAGACGGCTTCAAAATCAGTGCCTGCATTTCAATTGCCATTTGACTGTGGATAGCAGCCTATTTCTCAGCCTCTTCCATAGGCTTACATACAGGCACTAGGTTCAAATGCATGGCTGCTGTGTACATTGTAAGAACAACTACTTCAAAAATAGAAGGAACAGATTAAAGTGTATATCAATGATAATTTTGTTTTTATAAAACTAAACACCATTCAGACTGACTCCATTAGCTTGCGTGTCATTTTTTTTTAATGCAAGAACTATAAGATGGGGGCCAGGAGTTTGGCCTAGTGCTTAAAGTGCTTGCCTAGCGTGCATGAAGACCCGGGTTCGATTCCTCGGTACCACATACATAGAAAAAAGCTGGAAGTGGTGTTGAGGCTCAAGTGGTAGAGCTCTAGCCTTGAGAAAGTCCAAGGACAGTGCTCAGGCCCTGAGCTCAAGCCCAGGACTGGCAAAAAAAAAAAAAAAAAAAAAAAAAAGAACTATAAGATGATCTGGACTTCTAGGATTCAGAGACCAGTTTATGACATAAATCAGTCTGAAATGTTTTCCTTGATGCTTTACAAACTGTACAATTTACACACTGTGTTTTCAAAAGCTGTGGTACTAAGGATTGAACTCAAGACCTCCTGCTCCACCACACAAACCACACCACGGGTCTTTTCGCTTTCCCTGAAAGTATGATCTCATGCTTACTCTGCCCAAGCTGACCTCCTAAGTCAATATCCCAAGTTGCTGAGATTACAAGCATTCACTACCATCATCAGCTCCTAGCTCTAGGGGTCTAAAATCGGTTAGACTTTTTTTGTTGTTGTTGTCGGTCATGGGACTTAAACTCTGGGCCTGGGCATTGTCCCTGAGCTCTTCAGCACAAGGCTACCTATCACCCTACCCCTTGAGCCACAGAGCCACCTTCGGTTTTCTAGTGGTTAATTGGAGATAAGAGTCTCATGGACTTTAGTGCCCAGACTGGCTTTGAACTGTGATCCTCACATTTCAGCCTCATGAGTAGCTAGAATTGCAGATGTGAACCACCGTTCCTGACTTCAGTTGGATTTTTACTTTCTTAATTTCTTGGTCTAAGATTGTAATCACAAAATAAATAATACTGAATAGATTAATTCACAGGAAGACAACTTTTTTAACCCCAATATAGTTCAGGTAGATTGAAGTCTCTATGCTTCAGAAATGAAAATATTTTGCTTCCACCTTCCAATTTAGACATAAAATATATAAAGCAAAGTTAGGCATATGTCACATTTAACTATTTGTGTCTTTTTTATGTGTGTGCGTTTAGTATAGAACATTAATACTCAGTTTGGCAAAGAAATTAGGCTATTGTCTTTGAAACATAAGCTGTACAAACAAAAGCAAGTATAGCAGCAAAATCTCATAACTGGTAGTCAAGTGTTCTGCCAGGTTGTGGTTCACATGTATAATTCCTGCTACTTGGGAGACAGAAATCGGGAGGATTGAAGTTAATATGAATCTACCTCAGCAAAAAGTTCAGATGAATCTACCACAACAAACAAGCCAATGATGGTGGTAAATGCCTTTTTCCTGGCATCCCAGGCAAAAAAATAAGACTGGACCCAGGCAAAAATGCCAAACTGTGTGAAAAATTACTAAAGCCAGTCTGGGGGCATGGTTCAAAAGATAGAGAACTTATCTAGCAAACTCAAGACCTCATTTAAAACTCTAGTACTACCACTACCAACGAATAAAAAAAGTAAAAAGAAAAGAAGAAAGTCTCTGCTTTAAACTAGCTTGATTACCCAGCCTCTATCCTCTTCAGTTTTACATACTACAATTTAGAAAATAATGATGTACATAAAAGTCTATTAATACCTCTTAGTTTTACTGTATCACAAAAATTTTTATAAATTCCTAATAAGTGAAATTCTTTGATAACTACTATTAATATTCAATTACAGTGGTCTGAACATTTGTACTCCTCCCCTCAAAAAAGAAACAAAAACCACAAAAACCATGGGCCTGGAGTTTGGCCTAGTGTTAGAGTGATTACCTGGCATGCATGAAGACCTGGGTTTGATTCCTTGGTACCATATAAATTAAAAAAGCCAGAAGTGCTATGACTCAAGTGGTACAGCTCTAGCCTTGAGAAAGCCCACGGAGAGTTCTCAGACCCTGAGTTCAAGTCCCAGGACCAGCAAAAAAAAAAAAAAACCCAACCCCTCATGTGTTGAAATTCAAGATTCCAACATGACAAGAATGAGAAGGGAACGAGTGGGAGGTCATCAAGTCAGCTGGGATTAGTGAGTTAAACTTTAGGCCAAGGGAACTGTCTGCCTTTCCTCCCACGTGCCATCTGTCCCCAGAAAATGGGCCTCAGTGTTTTGACCTGGTACTTTCATGTATCTAGATTGATGAGAAATGCTTTTCTGTAGCTCACAAGCTACCTAGTTTGCTGGTATTTTATTGGAACAGCCTAAACAGAATAAAACATCATTCAGTATTTCCAATTCTTTTTTTACTAAGAAAACTCTGACTTAATATGTCCCAACAGTGTGCCTAGCTAAAATAATGTACTTTTAGACACCCTTTCTGATGAGATCATGAGATAGAAGTTGCTGGGGATTGTCTCTAGTAACATTTTTTTTGTTTGTTCGATGTGTGTGTTTTTTTAATAATCAATCAGATTCCCAAGAGAACAAGATAAATAGATTATGACAAAATATTTCTGAGATCTTATCTAATCAATGATGGCTATCCAGAACATACAAAGAACTCCTAAAACTCAGCAATAAGGAAACCAATGACATGACTTTAAAATGGGTTAAAAAAACACATGAATAGACATAAGGCAAAGAAAATATATAGATGAAAAGTAAGAGGTACAGCACTAGCCTTGAGATGAAGAGTTCAAGGACAGTACCCAGGCCCAGAGTTTAAGCCCCATGACCAACTTAAAAAAGAAAGAAAGAAAGAACATCTATACCAAAATGTGCAACATTACACATCATTGATGAAAGTTAAACTAGTGGCCAATCTACCAAAATGGCCAAAATCCAAAGTGCTGACAGCATCAAATGCTGACATAGGCATGAAGCAACAGGAACTCTCACTCACTGCTGTGGGCAACTTGAAATGGTGCTGAGTCTAAGAATAAGGCACAAACAACAGCTAAACCTATTCTTACCACACAATCTAGTGAAAACACCTTGATATTTGCTCACATTATTTGATAACTTATGTCCTTATAAAAAAAAAAAACCTGCACCTTGATTGCATAGCAGCTTCATTTTTAAGTGACCCAACGTGGAAGCAGCCAACATGTCCTCTAGTAGGTAGATGCATTAACCAATATCCAGACTGTGACATTTTATTTAGTCCTACAAAGAAGAAAGGAGCCATCAAAGCATGAAAAGACAAGGAAGGACAGGAGGCAGTCTGAAAAGACTACGTACTGTATGACTCCAAGGACATGATATTCTAGGAAAGGCAAAATTGTGGAGATAGTGAAGAGATGTGTTTGCCAAGGGTGAGATGGAGGTGGGAGGAATGGGTAATGAAGCACAGAATTTAAAGGGTGTTGGACCACTTGTATGACACTGTAATGGTGGGTACTTGTCAAGCCCGTAAAGCATACATCCCCAAGAATGACCCTTCATGTGGATTAGGGACCTTAGAGGACAAGACAGTGCCAATGTGGGCAGACAAGTTGTAATATTGTAATAAATGTACCCCTCTGAGAGGGCATATCCATGGTAGGGCATTCTGGGTGTGAGAGGCAAATAAGCAATCTGTACTCTGCTTCATTTTGCTGTCAATTTTAAATTGCTAATAAGAAATAAAACCAAAAAAACAAAAGGGTCCATCCAGGTGTGGTGACACATGTCTGTGATCCAGTTACTTGGGAGGTAGAAGCAAGAAAATCACAAGTTCAAGGCTAGAATGGACAAAAATTTAGCAAAACTCTATCTCAAAACAAAACAAAACAGGTCTGGGAAGGTGGCTTAGTGATAGATTGCTTGCCTAATATGCATGAAGCACCTGGGTTAATTCTTCAGTATCACATACACAGAAAAGGATAGAAATGGCTTTGTGGCTCAAGTGGTGGGGTGCTAAACTTGCACAAAAGAAGCTCAGGGACAGTGCCCAGGCCCTGAGTTCAAGCCCCAGGACTGGCAAAAATAAACAAATAAAATAAATAAAAAGGCTGAATGTGTGTCAGTATCACAAAAAATGAACAAACTCTATGGGAGGGAGGGAGGAAGGAAGAAAGGAAAGAAAGAAGGAAGAGAGGGAAAGGGGAGGGAAGGGAATAAGGATATATTTATAATATTTATGGTGGGTTTTTCTTAATCCTTCACATGAAATGCTAACTTTGGAATAGGGAAAAGAGAGGGTAGGTGCCCTTTTCCATTGATTTTATTTTGGGCCTGAGACTTGGACACAGTGCTAACAATGAAAAAGCCATATGTAGTTATGAGGCCAAAGGCTTGGAAGAGCAAAAGAAATGTAAGAACTTGGACTTTGTATTAGTTTCCTATGACTGCTATAACAAACTTCTAAAAGTGAGGTGGCTTAAACCTCACACTTCTAGAAGCCAGATGTTTAATATCAAGGCCTTGGAAGGGCCCTGCTCTCTCCAAAGCTCCCAGGGAAGAATCCTACCTACCAAGGCCCCTAAATGAAAGGCCAAGGTGCACCTCCAGTCTCTGCCTCCACATTCAGGTGGCTGTCATCTTTTTCTAGAATGGAATCCTACTGGACCAGAGTCCCCCTACTGAACTCATCCTCAGTCATTTTCACCTGCCAAGATTCTCTTGTTTTTCATTCATAAGAACCAGGGACAAGGACTTCAACATATCTCTTGAGGGAGACACCACTCAACCCAAAACAATCACAGACAGACATTTGGACTTGCGTTGCTGTTCCTGGGTTGTCTACCTCTGATTTCATTATAAGAGAAAAATAATGCCCCCATGTCATTCCTTCATGCTGTTTAACGCTAACGCTTCCTTATTGTTCAGTCATTTTTTTTTTTTTTTTTTTTTGCCAGTCCTGGGCTTGAGCTCAGAGCCTGAGCACTGTCCTTGGACTTTCTCAAGGCTAGAGCTCTACCACTTGAGCCTCAGCACCACTTCCGGCTTTTTGCTATGTATGTGGGGTACCAAGGAATTGAACCCCGGTCTTCGTGCATGTTAGGCAAGCACTCTACCACTAGGCCAAACTCCCAGCCCCTTGTTCAGTCATTTCTAAGTGAGGGTTTTGGAAACTTAAAGGTGATCGGCCATGAGGTGTCTCCTCATCTGGGGGAAATCTTTTTAAAGATAAAGGTCATTATTCTCTTATTTGGAAGTGTTTGGGAGGGACTCAGCTGTGATTTTTTTTCGAGTCATAATTTAAAGATCAGACCTGTTTTCAAAATACAGTGTGCCAGAATCCTGAAAAGGTCAACGGACATGTTCTCAGTTGCCAAATTTAGGTCTCAACTCTCCCCAAGACTCACACCCATCTCAGATAGATTGTCATTAGTCACCACCGTGTACCTCAGTGAAGAAGAATCTGAATGCAGCTATTGTGCTTGTATTACCAGAAGCACAGCTGGCTTGTCCAAGACAATCATACTCAATTTTACGACGCCATCTCTCTGCCAGGTGTGGAGCTTGGAATGACGTGTGCCAGAAAACACTTCTCAGCATCCAACATGGAAGTCTCTCTAAATTTGCAGAGTTGCTAGGAATTTTCAGCCCATTTTTGTGGCATCCTTACTGGAGACATAACCATGATTCATTTTGCTTATTTATGGGCTCTAGCAGCTAGGACCAGCAATTGCTTCCACTGTCTCTGTTAGCCAGAGTCTTCCATTGCTCGTTTTACTGCTAGTGAGCTCCATAAAGGCTGACATCACAATTAATAGGCTTTCCTATCACTTCTCCTTAAAGACAACAAGGACTGAGATGGTAAATTTCGACTTTCTATCTTTCCTGACATTTTTCCAAGGAAGTACTCATTTAGTCTCCAACTTATGCCAGACCAATTGCTGGCACTGGAAATTAAACAAGCACGGCTCTGTTCTGGCCTTCAAGAAGCCTAAAGTTTAGCTACAGAGACAGACAAAGCAATAGAAAAATTCAAGAAGGCAACAGATGATCTGTTTGATTTAGGAACTGAGGCAGTGTGGAAACACACAGGGCGGTAAATGCTTTTGGGGGAGTCGAGTAGGAGTTCCCATGGATAGTAGTGATGCCATAGAGGCCTGCAGGCACATAGCCCAGGAGGCAGACAAGTGAGAAACGCGGGAAGAGACCCACAAGGGAGAGAGCACAGCACACACTGGAGACTTGCCTGGAGTTTGATGTGGTGGGTTAAGATCTGTGAGGTGGGAAATGTACAAGGACATGAAAACATTTTAAATAAAAAATACTCCAATTACCATCATAATAAAAAGCAGGAGGTTCCACACAAAGAGCAGATGTTTGGTAACTACTAGAGGCAGAATGAGTGGCTCCTGAACATGGAATTATGTGGGTTCATTGAGGTGGTACTCACAAATCACAAAGCACAGTCTTCAGTGGTTGGTGGTTATGACAGCATAAATTAGCAGCCCAGATCCATCCTCTGCATTATTCTATGCACAAGGCCTCTGACCAGACTGCATTTCCCAGTCCTCTTCTGGTTAGTGCAGCCATGTGAAAACAGATACTAAAAGTACGTGGTCCGAAATAGTGAGATGTCTTTCTTATTTCCTGACCCCTAAAATCCTTGCGATTTTTGCATCCTCAAACTTATAAGAAATTTGTTTCTGGTTAGAATCATTTCAAATGATAAAAGTTAATAAAAAATTTTAGAGCTAGATTTGACTTTGGTTGGCTTTTGCAAAAAGGGAAATCAAGGGCCAGGAGCATGGCCTACTGATAGAGTGCTTGGCTAGCATGCACAAAGATCCGGGTTCGATTCCCCTATACCACATGCACAGAAAAAAACCGGAAGTGGTGCTATGGCTCAAGTGGTAGAGCTCTAGCCTTGAGGAATGCCCACCGACAGTGCTCAGGCCTCGAGTCCAAGCCTCAGGACAGCGAAATAGAAAAAAAGAAGAAAGAAAAAGGGAAATCAACTAAGTAAACTGTGTCCCAATCAACATTAGTTGTAAAACAGGCATGGTGTATGTAAGGTATGCAAGGCACTCTCTCAGATGTCAATCTCTCCCTTGTGAGAAGGCCATGGTTTTTGAAATCTAGTGGGGATGGCAGATGTAAAACTAATAAGAATTCATGGTAGACTAAAAATGAACTCCAAAATATTTGTATAAAGAAATTACATTCAGGCCATCTTGGAAGGAGGAGTCAGTATTATAAATCTTGAGGAATGCAGAGAGAAAAAGAGAGAGGAGATAGAGTCTAATTGCAAAGAATATACTGGTATCTACCTTACCCATTTCTCAATCCGGGAAAGTGAACTGGGAGCCCTGTTTTGGGAGGTGGTGGCTGTAGCTCTATGGCAGGATTTTTGTCTATCATGCACAGCCTCTATGTTCAATCCCCAATGCTGCAAAATAAGTACATGAAAAATAAAATAGTAATATCAAAAGCATTGTGTTATCCAGTTTTCCTGCTTCAGGATATTAATACCAATTTACTCTTGGAATCTGATTTGTACTGATATTTAGGTACTTGATAATGTATCACAAATTAATTGTATTGGAAATTAAAACCTAAAGGAAACATTTTCAAAAACGGGAAGAGATTAGGTCCTGTCCGATAGCAGAATATGGGACTTGGACACTTACAATGACATCAATAAGCAGCTGGACTCCAGACAGATGTAATCAATAACTACATTTGGGGTGTTTCATTAGAGATCAAGTATCCTGAACTTTCCTGACAGATTGGTTTTGAATTGGTACCCTCAGATCTCAGCTTCCCGAGTAGCTGGGATTCCAGGTGTGAGCCACCAGTCCTGGCAACTGTCTATTTTGTATTGTTCTCTTCCATTCCCCAGTATTATAGGGGACAGGTAAGTTTCCTCTTCTGGAAAAGGCGAGTTCTAAGTAAGGCCAATGAAACCTGAGCTAGAATTCTTCCCTTTCCCTTCAGAAGGAAACTTGCATTCCTGGAGGGCTGGCATTTTAATGTTGTGGCTTGAGATCTGCTTACCTAAAGCCAGTTCAAATGCTTGGGAATCAGATGACAGGTGACTAGTGACTTTTTCTCACACACCGCAGAAGTGACGTCAGTCCCACAGTTCCGCTGGCCTATGCCTCATCTCTAACCCTTCCTGCCTGGGAACACGTGTGGACAGATTTATAGACTCAGCATGACTCTCCCTGCACTCCAACCTCCATGACCTTGGGGCAGTTCCTTGAACACACAAAACCTGGTGTTGGAGCCCTGGTCCTACTGCTTTTCTGCCTCAAGAGTTTGTCCTTCATGTAAGCTCATGGCCACTTCTCACATGCCACCCTCTTTCAAAAGCTTTCTCAAACTACCCCGCTTCACACAGGATCCTCCACTCTTTTCTTCCTCCGTCATTTGTCTCCCTACAATTTACTGCTACCTGAGGCAATATTATAAACTTACCTTGTGTCTCCATGCTAGAAAGTCTCCCAAGTCAAGGATTTTGATTAGTTCACCACTGAATCACCTGTGACTAGATCAGTGACACTCCCGTAGTCTATAAAATGAATGAATGAATGTTAGCCCATGAGTGTTAGAGCCAGCAGATCCAGGTTCAGGTTCTCGCTCTTCAATCTATAAACTGCCTGAATTTTATCAAATCTCTTCATACAGCTAATGGCATTTTTATATTGATAGTGAGGCAATATTTAAGAGCCATTTAGCAGAATAAGCAGGGTTGCTTGTCCGCCATTCTGGTCCTCTTCTTTTATGGGTATGGACCCAGAAGAAGGCTGTGGTGGAGGGACTGGGCCAGCATCTCTCCTATTGAGGAAACCATTTGCACGGAAAGCGGCCACCCTCCAACTACCTCCATGAAGACATCCTTAGGAGACACTGAAACCTTTACATTCATGAATTGACTTTGACTCAGCAGTTTTATTTCTGTAAACTTATCTTAATAATGACCTAAGTGAGCAGAGATTTAGCTACCTAGATTTCTTTTTCTGGGCCTCATTTATAATAGAAAGAAATTAAAAGTACACTAAATGTCTCATAGGGAATTGATACAGTGAATTATGGTACAGCCATATGATGTAATATTACATAGCAATTCAGGATGGAACTGAAGTAGAGTTAATAACAGGCGAAAACGTTTACATATGCTGAAATGGAAAAGACTACACCTGACAAAAGATCTGCACGGTTAGAATCAGGATCAACTGGATGTTCATCTTTGTGTTTCTCTGCATCTTTCTCGTTTGAAATAAAAGACATTCTCTTCGAAACTGATGTTATTAAAATTTTAAAGATCATAGCTGGCTGACCTCTTTACAATGGAGTGTCACTACATTTTTATGGAGAAGGCAATAAGAGGAGCCTAAACTTGGAAGTACATACTTCCCTGGTTCTGAAGGAAATTCTTAACCCCTTTGCTGAAATTTACACGTTTCAGAGAACAAGCCCCCCAAAGGCCTGGGCATGCAGCAGGTGCCAAAGTATTCTGGTTCCATGACTGCATGTGACAGAATACCTCTATTACTCCATATTAGAACATTTAACTAATGATCCTAGCTGTGTTGCATTAAAAAAATGACTTACAGCATTACTCATTAGATTTAAGTACTGGGATGATTCAGCATTTACAGTACATCTATTAGATAGATGACACTGCAAAAGTCACCACTGTCAGCAAGGCAGGCCTGCCTGGAAATTAAGAATGGGGAGGGAGGGAGGGAGAGAGAGAGAGAGAGAGAGAGAGAGAGAGAGAGAGAGAGAGAGAGAGAGAGAGAGAGAGAGAGAGAGAGAGAGAGACCTATCTGTGATTTGAAATGTAAACTTAGCTATGGCAAGTATCTGAGCCTGGGCCAAAGAGGCTGGAGGCCTCTGCTCCATGTCTAATATTAGCCTGGATCTCCTCTGGAACCAGTTAATGTCTCGATTCATAAAGAAAAGTCGTGCACGTGAAAATACTTTAAGGACGATTTCCTTACTCTTTAAAAAGGTATTCCTGGTATAACCTGGCTGTCCATTTGATACTTGTAACAATTGTGGAGTCTCTGTTGGCTAAATATAGTCTTGAGTAGCAGGCATGCTCACCCCGGGGCCCTGGCTCGCCAGATGTTATTCTACTAATACTGAGTGAGCTCATCCTTGGTGTGGACGGTTATTCATTCGGGAGAGAATAATGAAAGTGAGACAGCCATGACGTCACCCTTTCCTGTACATTATCCTCCCCTGCAGCTAATCAGGAAAAGATGCTGCCTCGTGAGTTGTGAGCTCCGTTGGAGATCTTGCTCGCACAGACTTACATAAAGGGAATCAGGGATAATTTTTGCCCCAAATGAACTTGGAATCTATCATCTGTTCACTCCCATCTGGAGTGTGGGGATGTGGGATGGTTGCCAGGGAAGCCACAAGTCTCGGATGGGGTGATGTGTGACTTGAGCCATTTCCTTCCAGGGGCAGTGTCTGTCCTCTTTCCACTCTTCCACTTGGCTCATTGTCCTCTCTAGAAACATTAAGACTTCTGAATGGAGTCAACGTTTTAAAACAATGCTCATGAGAGCATGTCTTTTTTGTTGTTGTTTGAATGACTCATGTGGGCTACCTAATCAAGCCCCAAGCTGAAACTCAGAATAACATTACTTTATGGATCCAGTAGTGAAAAGGGCAGGAGGTACTTAATATAGGGTGTTACAGTCACACATACATGTAATCCTTAATATACATATGGCTATGTAGTTATGTATATTTTTACTTAAAAAAACACTATTTTCTGGAAAAGTAAGGCTGTTTAGGAAAGCACACATTCATCTGTTAAGAACTTGAATTTCGTACTGAATTTTTCTTTTTTTTTTTGGTTGTGGGGCCTGGGCTCTGTCTCTGACCTCTTCAACGCAAGGCTACTGCCCTATCTCTGGAGTCACAGTGCCACTTCCAGTTTTCTAGTGCTTAATTGGAAGTAAGAGTCTCATGGACTTTTTTTTTTTGGCCCCAGTCCTGGGGCTTGAACTCAGGGCCTAAGCACTGTTCTTGAGCTTTCTCAAGGCTAGAGCTCTACCATTTGAGCCACAGCACCACTTCTGGCTTTCTCTGAGTATGTGGTACTGAGGAATCGAACCCAGGGCTTCATGCGTGCTAGGTGAGCACTCTACCACTAGGCTACGCCCCCTTCCCACCCCCACCTCCCATCTTCCCACTTGAGTCTCATGGACTTTAATGCCCGGTCTGGCTTTGGACTGTGATCCTCAGATCTCTGTGATCCTAAGTGGCTAGGCTTGCAGCATGAGCCACCAGTGCCCAGCTAGTCCAGATTTCTTGCATTTTAAAAATAAGCATGTTTATAGAGGTAGTACAAGTACTAAAATGCAATTTTAATAAGAATCAACTGATTTTCCCAGAATAGACACTGACCCAGATTCTATTTGCCCTGGTGGGCCCCACCCTCAGACAGTGGTTTCCCAAGCTAGCCCTGGGCTTGGCAATGAGACAGCTTTGAGATAAAAGCAGATATGCTGTACATAGACATTTAAGTCAACTCTTTTTTTTTTTCTTTGTTGGTACCTGGGGCTTGAACTCAGGGCCTGGGTACTGTCCCTGAGCCTCTTTTGGCTCAAGGCAAGTGCTCTATCACTTGAGCCACAGTGCCACTTTTGGATTTTTTTTGAGTAATTTGTTAGAGATAGAGGTCTCATGAGGATTTTTTTCTGCCTGAACTGGTTTCAAACCACAGTCCTCAGATCTCAGCCTCCTGAGTAGCTAGGATTATAGGTGGGAGCCACTGGTGTCCTGCAAGTCAACTCTTTTCTGAAGCACATGTGTTTGGGTTGGAAACGAAGGCTCATCTTTCAGGAGACATTCACATTTCTCTCAGCCAAGACAATGGCAGGAAGAAAAATGAAGGGGTGGGGGTGGGGTCATGTGCAGTTGGCACTTTTAACGTATTTTTAATTTACTATCATCTGAAAGTGCAAAAGAACTCTGCTTAGTTCTTCAGTAATTAAAAAAGAGGAATCGATATACCAAGACACATTAAGCTGAGTATTTTTCTTAGTGAGTGGCCTTGCAAGCAAGCAAACACACACACACACACACACACACACACACACACACACACACACACACACACAATGGCTCTGACCCAACTTACCATATGGTCCTCATTTTTCTGCATCTATTTCTATTTCTATTAACTCAAGAATTCTGCCACAGTCAGACAGCTAACTAACCTTTTGCCCCTTATTTCCTCTTCCATTACACAGAGGACTGAGTCAGGAGCATTTCTTGGGGTGCTGTTTTCTTTTTTCACAGGGGTAAAGGGCTTCAAAACTGAGTTGCTACTAAAAAAGAAGTGACACAGTGGTGATAGTATTTTCTTTAATGTGTTGCCCTATATGCATTGGTTGAGTCAAATTACTTTGGAACTTTGTTTATTGAAGGCCGTTTCTTTTTCTGCCAAGGAAGAAACAAAGAATCCAGAAGGAATCTGTAACTAGTCAGGCAACTACTGAGAGAGACCTCTTCTGCCTCCCAGCCTGGCTTTCTACTGGACATCTATCTGTGCTTTCTATGGAAGCTGAGAAGTCCACTGCCCCGGTGTCCACCAGCTCTCCAGCCCTGGGAGGGACAGCAGATTGTGGTTTAAAGCCAGTCTGGGCAGGTAAGTCTATAAAACTCTTAACTCCAATTAAGAAGTATGTGTGGTCCAAGTGGTAAAGTGCCAGTGAAAACACTAAGAGACAGCAGCCAGACGGGAGTTCAAGATCCAGTACCAGCAAACACAGACACACACACACACACACACACACACAGACACACACACACTCACACAGAGCTGGTGCCTGAGAGGAAACCCAAGGGATGACAGAGAAGATCCAAGAGCACAAAGAGCAAACCTTTCCTGCTTGCTTTCCTTACTCAACTAGGAAAGACTTCTTCCCATTTGGTAAAAGAAGAGAATGAAAGACAAAATAATAGTGGCTCTCAGGAACATAGGCTGTGTGCCCTACTTTCTAGGCTGAGCACTGAGAAGTAAGCCAGAGCCAAACACTCAGCAAAGGAACTACGGAACCCACTAGCAGAAGACATCTATGGCCCAGAAACGTGATTTTTCCATGCTCTTAGCCTCCAGGTCTGACCATCAAGCTATGAAGGTGGGATAACAGCAGCACAATCTTCAGGCATCCAGGGGAAGCGTGGAAGTCAATTAGACAGACTGGCTAGCTGTGCAGGGCAGCATCGATGAGAGGAAAAGGTGTCTCCATAGCAACCTTTATGGACCAAGGAGGAAAAAGAGACCCCTTTTGGCTCCTTAGTAAAGACCAGACTTCCTCCACCCCCATGCCACCACTGCAAATGCTTAGGGAACTGTCCAAAGCACAGAACAATGGAAGTGTCTGTGAGCTACCCGAAGTCAAAGCTCGGTTATAATCCGTAGAAGAGAGAAGGCTGGGCCAAAACTGGGAGAGATGAAGTTCCTGCCATTCTCATGCAGCAGTGATCAGAATATAAATTTAGCTTATGTATAAGAATAAGGCTAATATGCTTCCTGGGGACCTAAACCCGTGGCCTGAGATTCATGCCTATTACACTTAGTATGTTTCTCAGTGTCCTATGAATCTGAGAGGCTCATACAGAGTAATTTAGATGGTGTATATATGTACAGCGGAACCTCAATTTCCTCATTGGAGGACTTTAACACTCAAATCATAAGGTTAATGGGAGGATGTAACGTGTTGTATATAAGCTGCCAGGACCAAGGTAGACACTTTATAAATACTATTTCTCTTGTCTCAATACAGTTACTTCTATTGACATCCACAGGATATTAAAACTTCCAAGTTTATAGCTAGCCAGACATTAATTATGCTTCTTGATGGCATTTTAGCATCTTAATCTCATCACTAAAATGTCCCCAAATCACATGGATGTCTTCTGGGAAGGATCTCTGTGGCCAGTTAGTTCCACCCGCAGCGTGTGGTTTCCAGTAAGCCTCACTCAAAGAGAGTGGCCCTGCTCTGACCTGAACGTGCTGTCATTTCCCAGTCCTCTGGCCACAATCATTCCAGCGTCCTTCTTCTGGCATTGTCTGTCTGTCTGTCTCTCTCTCTCTCTCTCTCTCTCTCTCTCTCTCTCTCTCTCTCTCTCTCTCTGTCCCTCCTGAATAAGATGAGGTTTTCCCTGCAAGTTCTGAGTCCAGGAAGTGGGTGACTTTGCAGTCTCTGCCCCTGTCACTAGGTAGGGACCTAGATCCTTCACTATATCTCACTTAGCTGCACTTTATGGAGGAAAGCTAGGGTTCAGAGCAGTCAAGAGATTTCCCTGGTATCCAAGATGTCAGAGCAAAGCTAACAGCTAAATCTAAAGGGCTCCAAAGTCCATGATCTTCCCATCATGGAGGAAATGGTAAAACAAGCACGATGATGGTTGACCAGATGATATAGCCAGTAAGAAGAGATAATTGCCGTAGTCAAATAAATGAGATAGTAGTGTATAATCCTGGGCCAGATAGGGAAAGCATTCAAGCATCTATCACTGGGCTACAATCAAGGTGTTAATGGACACTTAGTTGGATAGTAGTTAGCAATCATGAAAGTAGCACTTTGTATATCTAGTATTTAGCTTCTAAAGTATTTCATTTCCATTCTATGATTTAATTCTAGCAAAATCCCTGGCTAGCAATGTAGGAAGTCCTCATTATTCCCATCCATTGAAGGAGAAAAGCAGCACCGGCAATGTCAAACCAGAACTGGAGTCTCAGGTGGCGTTTGTGGTTTGGGTGGGTACTTGGAGTGATGGCTGGAGATACAGGACAATGTGAAATCCCATTCCTTGATTCAAAAGAGAGAGCAAGGGGTACCACCCAGAGCCTCAGCAGGACCGAATGACATAGTTGCATGGCTCCTTAATAAAGACCATTTGCAAGAGAGCACACAGGGTGTGGGACCATGGGAGCCCGTGAGGCTCTTTACTTAGTGCCCAGTTGGTCATTCTCCTTCTTAGAACCAGAATGGCAAGAAGCAATGATGGTCACTACAACCAAGCGGGGCTGAGCCAGGCAGGGACAGCCTAACAGGAGCTCTGGTCTCTGAGCCAGCAAGGCAGCAGCCCTCAGTGACCCTACATGAAAGTGTCCTGAAGAGCCTTAACTGAATTCCTTCCTTCTCCCTGATCACCTTTCCTTTGGCCAAGTCCAGCCGGAAGTCAGAGGCTAGGATGTAGATGGGTGTGGTCACTACAGTTTAGCCTCAGAAAACAGAGGACACAGATCAAAGGAGTAGAGTGGATCTGGAGGAGCACGTGGGAGATATCTTCTATGAGAGGTTTTCTCCTGAGCTGGTCATCTCAATAAAACAGAGTATAAGTTCACTGGGTAGAATTCAAAGGAGTTACTAGGCAGACTTCAGGCCCTGTCAAATCAGGAAGCTGGCTCTCTGCTAAGTTGTGAGATCTGTTCTTGTGTGTCCATGTGCTCAGGCTACATAATAACAAATGGCTGCAGTAACACCTGACAACTGTACCTGTATGTCACACTGACTGCTGACTCTTATTTTAAAAATCCCAGGAAAAGTCCTGGTATATTGTGTATGCTGTAGACTTGGTTGTGGACCATATCACTAGACTATTGAAGGTACCGACTGGCCTAACTGAGGTAAAGCATTTTACCCCTGAATATGGGCTAACGTGACTTTCCGTAAATCACATAGCTGCTGGAAGAGAAGTAGCAGCTTTGTGAAGCCACTGAAAGATGTCCACTCAAGTAGAACTGCAATTCCTCCACTAAGAGCAAAGGGAAATGACTGGAGCAAAGAGGAATGCTGCAGCCCACGGTGTAATAAAAAAATAGTCGCCTAGCCTAGCACGACCAGCGGCTCACAGCTGTAATCCTAGCTCCTCAGCAGGCCATCATCTGAGAATTTCAGTTCAAAGCAAGCCTGGTCCATCCCATGACTGTTATCTCCAATTGACTACAAAAAGCCCGAAGTGGAGCTGTGGCTCAAGTGGTAGAACACCAGCCAGGAGCTAAAAAGCCAAGGAACAGCACTTAGGCCTTGAGTTCAAGCCCCAGGACCAACACAAAAATTAATTAATTAATTAATTTCCCAAAGATCTAGAGAAAGGCTGAGATCCAATCACGGCAAGTTCAAACTCTAGTCAAGCATTGAATATAGCTTCCTACAAAGTACAAGCAATTTTCCCACCTTTGGTATATAAAACTATTGGGATAAAACCATACTAATAATTTATTTTCACATGCCAATGAATGGTAAATGTCAACAAGTATCATGGCTGCCACCGGCCTTCAATGTGAAGTAGAAAAGGAAGATAATGCAGTCACTTTCTACGGACAGGAAGCAGAAGAAAAGTGGCATCGGTGCCCACTATTGGAGCCTCTGTTCTTCCTCCTCCAAAGTACAACAGCTTTTCTTCATCTTTAACTGATGAGCTTGTGTCTAATCATACGGAAAATAAACCAAATGAAACAGCAGGAAGAATGTCTAATCTTCTACCACCAAACACACCAACTTTGCACTTGCCCATCCCTATCTTAGCCACGTTTCAGCCCTGTGGCAAAGCAGCTAAGAAAACCAGCTGAAAGGAGGAGATGGCATTTGGCTCACAGTTTCAGAGGTTTCAGCCCATTGCTGGGACGAGGGTAGAATGTCGTGGCAGTGGGTGCAAACCAGGGGGTGGGGGGACAGGCGTTTCAAACAGGAACATGTAGGGAACCTTTTATGTTTTATGTTTGAACCATGGCAAGGGACATATTTTCTTATTGCTTACCCCCTCCCACCTCATATTTCTCTTTTATTGACCTTGCAGATCACTAACTTTCTCTTCAACTGTATCAGAATTCAAATTCTCTAATGCTTTTATATGCCATTGATGTTACATCTTATTTACAGTTTCTTTCTCTCTTTTTTTCTTTGCTTATTTTTGTTCTATAACTTCTTGGTGTCCTTATGCTTTTATCTGTTTGAATGCCACAATCATATTTATATTAAGCTCTTATTGAACTGTTCCACAGACAAAATTAATAGCGATTGATTTTGCTGGCTTTCTTTGTAAGCATGAAACCTAATTGTGTTTTGGGATTTCGGTTCACAGGCTCAGATGGAAGCATTTGGATGCTTTGAATGTTTTTCTTTTTCCTTTTATCTTTTCCCCATGCCTGCAACAATGAGTTCATCCTGTCAGCAGATCCTCAATCAAGAACCAAGTCTTGGAGCAGCAGCTTGTAATTCGTGCCCCAAGGTGCTATCAACAACCCACAGGCCCATTTGCAGAGCAATTGAGCAGCTTGACTTGATTGTTGATTGTGAGATTAAATCTTGGTATCCCTAAAAATCTGCACAGCTTCCTAAAAGCCATGTCTGGGAGTTGGAGTCATCTGGAATTTTGATTTCTTATTTTTCCAGCCTCACTAGTGAGAAGGAAAGAGTTCGGATCTAATTTCTCATGGGATACTTTTAGGTTCCTGTGCCTATCAGGAGCTGAAACCCTTCCTGGCCAGTACTTACTTCATGGATTTTTTTTCATAAACTTCATGACTTCTGCCCTACAGTAGGCTTAGACTTGTTGTATTCTGTCTAGGAGATACCTTAGTATTTTTCCCCTTTCAGTTTTGCTCTATTATTGCCATGCATTGGGATGAGAGTGAACTATTAAAGCTTAAATGCAGATCAGAGGGTGTCAGCCATATGCTGAGGGATGGAACAGAAACTTAGAAGGAGCCTGCATCTCCGGTGATGTGTTGGCTGTGGACAGCTCCTTCTGACTCCTGATGTGTCAAAGCTTTTGAAACTGGATTGCAACGCTCAGCAGTGAGCAAAATGTGTTAGTGAATAGATGCTACTAAAGCCACATCACTTGATGAGCTCACCAGGAAGAAAAAAAAAAGAGTCTAGCATCTTAAGGAAGAGGATGTAGGGAAGGAAATTGGACATGAGAATTCAATTGAGTGGTAAGAGATCCAAGATGGTGAGGTATCCTGACAGTCAGGTCATCTGGCCGAGTGAGAGGGGCTGAGGCTAAGTTGGAGAGAATTAATTTCTGAATTTCACAGTATGGAGGTCATTGGTGACCTTGCTAGGGAAAGTTCAAGGGCAAGTTCAGGGGCTGAATTGAATACATATACGAGAAAGGTTGTGGGAAAGATAGAAATTAGAAAAGAGGGCCTAGAGTTTGGCCTAGTGGTAGAGTGCTTGCCTGTCAGGCACGAAGACCCAGGTTCAATTCCTTGGTACCACATACATAGAAAAAGCCAGAAGTGGTGCTAAAGCTCAAGTGGTAGAGCTCTAGCCTTGAGAAAGCCAAAGGACAGTGACCAGGCCCTGAATTCAAGCCCCAGGACTGGCCAAAAAATAAAATAAAATAAAAAAGAGAGGACACGCAGATCTCTCAAGTACAGTTTTCAAGTAGTGGTTGGAGAAGGAAGTTCAAAGACACTACCTTTACCTCAGATGAGACATTGAATTTAACGATCTAGGAATGAAAAGGTAGAACTGTTGGTTGTAATGTCCTTGTTTAAATCAGTTTACTCTCTGAGCATAATTTTTTTTTTTGCCAATACTGGTTCTACCACTTGAGCCTTCCCTCTAGCCTGACTTTGTGCTGGTTAGTTTGGATATGGAATCTCAGATTTTTTCTGCCTGGAATGGCCTTGAATTGTGTTCCTATGGCTCTCAGTCTTCTGAGTAAGGAGGATTATAGACACAGTGTGTCCAGATTATAGTGTCCTGCTGAGCTTAACTTTCATAATCCTTTTATTCAAAATCTTCTTTCTATCATTAGCTCTCATAGAGCTGTTTTTTTTTTCTGGTTCTTATGTAGTGTGGTTGCAGCTAAAATAGATTAAAAATGATTTAAATAATTGTAGAAAAGAATTGAAAAAGGAATGCTTAATCTAAAGTAACTGAGTTGGACGCTGGTGGCTCATGCCTGTACTCCTAGCTACTTGAGAGGCTGAGGTCTGAGGATTATGGTTCAAAGACATAAGACTCTTATCTCCAATAAGCACCAGAAAACTGGAAGTGGTGCTGTGGCTCAAGTGGTAGAGTGCTAGCCTTGAGCTGAAAAGCTCAGGGACAGCACCCAGGCCCAGAGTTCAAGCCCCACTACTGACAAAAATAAATAAATAAATAAATATTTTAAAAAGTAACTGGACTATATTATAAGTCAATCTTATTTTGGTAGCATCATTTAGATTGGCTGTACATCCATCTTTGTCAGGAGGAAGTGGAGGGTGAAAACAAAATCAAAGTACAGAAATTATATTTTTGATATATTTACTTTTAAAGAAAGGAATCTTGATTTGCAGTGCATGCAGCATGATTTGGGAACTGTTTTATTTTCCATAGGAATTAACAAAAGTAAATCAACAAATACATTTGTGAAATAAACTTTACTGGCCTGATGGGCCAGCCATAGTTATGCAAAAACAGACATGGTTCCAATGTGAATATTGAATCTTAAGAGTATATAGTGCTCCAGAGAACCCTCTGAAGGAAGAACAGAAGGGGGATTCTTTAATATGGTGGCCAGTAGTGGAACTATGTGGCTCACTGGGAAGGAACTACAGTGACCCCTGCTGGCAGGATGAAGTACTGGTCTCTCCATGCAGGCCAGGCCTGGGGTTAATTAGGGAGACACTTGCAGAAAAAATCATACGAGGAGGGTTTAGAATGAGGAAGAAACACAATTCAAGATGAGATAATTAGGCACAAAAGCCTGAAGCACTTGAGTTTCTGATAAAATGTGAGCAAAGACAGGACAAAAGTCTAGGCAAGGAAAGAATCATAGTAGGTGAAATTCAGACAGGGAAACTTGGTGGAGGGTTGTGTTTTGGGTTTTGGCTCTAGTTTCAGATGCCTTTTGAAGAATATGTATGAGTTCCCAGAGAGTTCACAAGAGAAGAAAGTATTGTCTGTGCAGATAATATGACTTGATGTACAAAAACCCCTGGAGAGATTTGCCATGATTTCAGAGAACTATTGGGGTAAAAAGGCAAGTTTAAGGCGAGACGCGGAGATGGCAAAGGACATGCAAAACCTGGGGAAATCGCTTTTCTCCATGGGTCATCCATGTCCATTTTATAATTTGATATTTTGAGTCTGATTATTTTGTCTTACTAGAGATGTTAAATTATACTTAACAGATCAAGTAGAGGTAAAACTGGCTAGGTAACTATTTAGTACCATAAGATGAAGACTTGATAAGGGAGGTTGTTGGCCCAGAGTTAATGGGTTAGACCAAATGTAGCTTCCAAAGGATTGCAACCTGGGGAACATAATTTCTTCTTTCACAACTCCCCAATATTTACAAATTTGGAGGCACCTGGATGAACCCAGGCACAGGAGACTGCTCAAGTGTGCAACTGACACCAGGGTCAGGGACAAGACAGCAGAAGGCTGGCAGTACTGTTCAGACACCAGCGGTAAATACTTTGCCTTACAAGGAAACTAGTAACATCTCATACCAAGACAGAGGCTGCAGCCACAAAGGAAAGATGGAAGGGAAAATTCATTTCATTGGACTTTTCACCAATGCTTACAGAGTTCAAGAATATGTAGATAGGAAGACAGGAAGCAATTAAATGTGAATCCTTAGGTGGTTTTAACTGGAAGTATAAATGTTTGAGTATGTTATATTATTCTTTGGAATAAAATTAGTTAAAAGGTAAGAAATAATGTTTTCCCTTTACCATGTATAGGGGTTTGCTCTGTGTCCAAGTCCAGCTGAATAAAACCATGAACTCCTATGAGCTCATAAATTCTTAGTGTAGTGAAATCAGACAGTTTTCAAGACCAAAAGCTATTCTCTGTTCCCTGGACTGCAGCTATGCCTCAGGATAGACTGTAATGTATGTGAGCCAAAGATGGCCTCTCCATCTTGTCTCCTAGATTTATTTCCTCACTGCAGACCTGAGACCTATTCATTCAAAAACCTGCTGGCGCCAAACAGAAGGTTTTACACATCCAGTTATTTTTAAAACATAGCCTAACCAATAAAAATTGTAGCCTCTTAGAGCCTGCCTGCTCTGTACACCTGGAACAAACTCTTCTAACAGCTGTTACATTCTGATAAGATAATGCCTTGCGCTTCTGGAGTCCAAAACAATGCTGCTCTTTCAAGTTCTCTGAGCCACAGACTCCAAGAAGCCCTCTGTCCCATAGATCTCACGGTGCTTCCTGGCCTCCTCCCTGGCCATTAAGGCTCTGGGTGGTCTCAGGCTGAGGGGGACATCCCCTAGCCAAGCAGCATTCAATACACTCATTTGTCCTGCTTGTGGTCAGGCTTCCTCTCCATCAGCCACAAATTCCTCCATTCCCTACATAGCTTAGATTCAACTTCAGTGGGAAGTTATGAAACCTGGTTAGTTGTGATTAAGGCATAATTGTAGCAAACAACAACAACAACAAAAAGCCACCATTTAAAGTCCATTTACTGTCATTTTACGTGATAAAAAAGAGAAAACATACGGGAATTTTACCCGACTCCAGCAGCTACGTTCATGCGGAATAAGCAACTTGAATAAACTCTTTCTGCAATGGCAGCAAGGATAGTTCTGGCCATTTCCTAGTAATGAAAGCTTGGGTAAACTTTTCTTAAAAAAAAAAATCTGGGCTTGGAGTGTGGCCTCGTGGGAGAGCACTTGCTGAGCACGCATGAAGCTTTGGCTGTGATTCCTTGGTACCATATACACAGAAAAAGCCAAAAGTGGCACTGTGGCTCAAGTGGTAGAACACTGCCCTTGAGAAAGATCCAGGACAGTATCCAGACTCTGAGTTCAAGCCCCAGGACTGGCAAAGAAAAAAAAATACTCTGAACTTCCAATTCTGAGCCAATAGAATGAAGATAATTACGTTTATTTGAAGCTAGTGTGGGTTATTGTATTATTGGAGATTGGAGATTTTTTAAAAAAGTAAGGTATCTTTACTAAAGACCCTAACAGGTTTTCAACACGTTCCAACTCTCCTCTAAATAATGCTGAACAGATGCACCCACTACCTGACAAATGTAACTGTAACCCCTCTATATATCACCCCAACAAATACAATTGAAAAAAAAAACTACTGAACAGATATATTTTTCTGTGAAAAGATTCAGAGCACTGTCACATTATATCATAAATGTCATTGCTGGTTATAATTAGCAATCATTTACTAAAGAATAAGTGAACTGCTTAAAACATAAATGAAGTAGAATTACTTGCCTATATTAAAAATGTCTATTCTTATTGTTTCCCCTCCGTGCCTTAAAGTTTTCTCTAAAGCAATCAAGGGAGTAGAAGACCTTTCTTCTTGCTCTCGATGGTACTTAAGTAGCTACACAAAATAAAGATCTTTGAGCCATCTGATTCCAAAGGAGCCTAGAGGTGGCTAGGCACAAAGTCACCAATCTGAGATGCTGGCACAGTCCCTTGACCTCTGAGCCCCAGGTAGAGTCCTGACAGCAGAGGAAAATACGCTAAAGCTAGAGGGATTCTGTCTCTCTGAGTATAACTACTCTTAAATAGGTCAACATAGCTTGAGAATTTACCCAAGCAAACAAAAAACAAAGTGTTTTCTAGCAACACAAACTCTAAACCCAGCAGTATATAATGGCACTTAAATTATTTTTGCTGATAAGCACTGATTTCTTGACTTATGGGCCCACGAAAAGCAAAAAGCAAGAGAAAAAGCTTGATTTCCTGTGTCTGCTCTGGGGCATTCTTCCAGTCTCCTTGCAAGCCACTTGGCCTAAAAAGAAACAGTTGATTGATAACATATTTACAAAGAGGGATGGGGGACCTGCCCCCAAGGAAGGAAAATGCCAGGATCTCCTCAGGAACTATAGATAATAATGGCTGTGCACTGTGCATGTGTGCGTGCGCACACACACAAAGTTTTTTAGGATTTTTGTTCCAAAGTATCTAACTTAAAGCAAAAACTTAGAGAATATCGTAGAAAAAAATCAAGGGACAGATTTAGTCAGAGGAAGGCCTGGATACTGGAAGAGGCATCATAATATCTAGCTTATGTATTGATTTTTAGGTCTTCGAAACCTTCAGTAATATGCGTGTATACACACACACACACACACACACACACACACACATACACACATTGAAAAGCTCTGTAATACATGCTCAAGGATCTAATGCCACCTAAAGGCAATTATAGAAAATTGCACCAAAAACAAAACCAGAAAACCTAACTTTTCAATGTTTCTCTGACCATCTGTGGCCTTCCCCTGTCCCAGCTTTCTACAAATTTCCCTTAAACCTGACGGGGCTCCCCAAAACAATATAATTGCCTCTGATCTTACTGAACCTCTAATCAGGGAAGATTAAATCTTCAATTTCAGGAAGGAAGACCAAAAATCAAACATCTTATCTAGAACCCAGAGATCCTCTGTTTCAGGACATTGTCTCTTAATGACTCATTCATCTCCAAAAAAAAAAAGTTTTTTTCTGCTCTTCACTCTAATTTTTTTTTTGCTCTTCACCTCCTCCACACTCTGCTTCTCTCTTATTCTGCCCATCTATCCTGTTCATTCTACCGGATTCTATCTTTCCCCTTTGAAGAGGGTTTTTAAACCTCTATCATCTGGGCATTGTCACTGAACTTTTTTGCCCCAGGTTAGCGCTCTAGAGCTCTACCACTTGAGCCACAGCTCCACTTCCAGCTTTTTGAGTAGTTAATTGGAGTTAGCATTACAGTCACTTTCCAGCCGTGCTGGTTTTGAGTTGTGATCCTCCAACCTCAGCCTCCTGAGTAGCTAGGATTGCGGGCATGAGCCACCAATGCCTGGCCATCTCCTCCTATTTTTCTGAATTTTGTAATTTAATATTTAAAAAGAAGGATGGGGGCTGGGTGTGGTGGTTCACACCTGTAATCCTTGCTACTCGGGAGGCTGAGGGCTAAGGATCACGGTTCAAAACCAGCCCAGGCACAAAAGGGCCTGAGACTCTTATCGTCAATTAACCACTAGAAAACTGGAAGTGGCAATGTGGTCCAAGGGGAAGAGCGGTAGCCTTGTGCTAAAGAGCTCAGGGACAAAGCCCAGTCACAGAGTTAAGAATAAATAAATAAAGGAGGATTCAAGGAGAGGAATTTATCTATTTATCTGCTTTTTTCAGTTTATTTCCTGGTTTTAACTTCTGAGTTTGTCTGTCCCTTTTGTTTGTTGAAAAGGATATAATTTCTAGGGGCCAGGAGTTTGGCCTCATGGTAGAGTGCTTGTCTAGCATGCACAAGACCTGGGTTCAATTCTTCGGTACCACATACATAGAAAAAAGCCAGAAGTGGTGCTGAGGCTCAAGTGGTAGAACTCTGGCCTTGAGAAAGTCCAAGGACAGTGCTCAGGACCTGAGCTCAAGCCCAGGACTGGCAAAAAAAAAGAATATAATTTCTAGAGATGGATTCATCACCTTTCTGAAGATGATAGACATATCTTTTTGCTTGCTTAACTCAAGGTCATGGAACATGTTTGCCAGCTTAAAATAGAGAACAGAAACACTTTGGAGCATGCTCAGTTTGTATTATAAAGATGGCGTGTTCAGCTTCCTGCAAAGGTTTGGCAGAAAGAAAAGACACTTGGAAGGTAAGTTAATATAGGAGTTTGCCTTTGAAGAGGCCTGTATCAGTTGGCAATTTGCCAGCGGCCAAATCCTCACATTGAATTTCTAGGGCAGGGTACAGTGGAGTAAAAAGAAGATAGCCAATCCAGCCTCTTTCTCATCCGTCCAGTTGTTGAATCACATGCGAAGTGGCCGTAGCTGTGAGGATGGAGTCTCTGGTGAAGTCAGCAAGAGTGATTTCCCTTAACAAACCTGAGCTCCCCAGAGCCACTGCTGAGTGCCTGGGCTGCCAACAGAAAAGGCCAATGCTGGACCACTAATGTGGTGCAGTTTCCAGGGTGAGCAGTGAGGACTCACCAGCTACTTTGTGGCAGGCAGACAATGCCGTGCTCCTCTCCATCACAAAAGGAATGAATTAGACACATATGCACAGAAGGAACAAATTAAACACATATTCAGGGGCTGTGTATCTGCAGTCAGGTCCCCCAGCACAGCCATCTATGGGCTTATGGAAGAACTTA
Source organism: Megascapheus bottae (assembly GCF_031878675.1). Taxonomy (NCBI): domain Eukaryota; kingdom Metazoa; phylum Chordata; class Mammalia; order Rodentia; family Geomyidae; genus Megascapheus; species Megascapheus bottae. The sequence goes on from NC_143531.1 coordinate 25,305,281, forward strand.
CTTAATAACATGGTGTTCTATATAACATGCTACTTCTGTAAACAATTTTACAACCAAAAAAAATGGAGCAATTCATACTTGTGGAATTCCCCAGTCTTACTACATAAATCATCCCTCAGGAGCAGCTGACCTGATAGAATGAAGAAACCGTTACTGAAAGGAGTTACACCATCCTATGGAAAGGCAACCTTTTGTGCAGTAGTATGTAGTAAGCAGTTCTCAGGGAAAGCTCTGTTCTTTTTGCCGTGGCCATAATGCTTGGGAGAGGCCAAGAAGGAGAAATGGAAGTGTTTCACTGCTGCTCATATTCTGTCAACCTTTCCCAAAGATTTTCTATCTCATTCTTACCTTTGGACTATGGTAGTTTGGAGAATTTTGTTTCCAAAGAAAAATGTGGTCAGTGAAGAATCCAATACTGTCCCATCAAATTAGAAATGGAGGCTGCCATCTACAGGCAGAGAAGAGAGTGACCTTGACACTGTAGGAAGACCCAGCCTAGAACCCTGGGGATTCTTCTGGGATGTTTCATGACTCCCCTGTCCAATGGAAAGTAATCCAATAAGACCTGGACTCCTCTCTGGGTATAAAGTTCGTAGTTACCCAATCTGGTAAAGACTCCAAGCCAATCAAGATGCTGGATCCGGAGCAGGAAACCGTAGTGGTGGAAGGAAGCAGTATCACCCTTAACCTTTAATCCATTGCCAAAATAAGGAGCCCAGCAGCTATGTATTTTTAAAAAAATGTATACCCAATGCTTAATTTTACAACTAGAAGAACCGCATTCTGGGAGGATTGCAGGTTTGCTTATCATGTGGAACAGCTCCCAAGACAATGATGAGCTTTACCAGGACGTTGTATCTCCCTTTGTGGAGAGGCAGATGGGCGTATCTTTTTCCACATGGGTTTCTTTCTCCCAGTAGCAGAATGCCATTGCATTGGCATAAGGATAAGAATGGCCAAAGACTGAGACTCACACAGTGCATCTCACCCTTTCCCATTCTGTACTCGGTCACAACTCCTTGATTTCTCTGCCTTCCAGGTAGGTTTGGGCCAACAGGAGACATGGCAAGTCCAAGACTACTACACATTGGACTCTGTCTTGAAAGACTAACGAACCAAAACGACCAAGTTAATCATGTTATAAAATATAAATTTAAAAGCTTTGTCCTTATGTAATCTGGGCAGAAAGTCCATGAAACTTTTGCCTCCAATAAACTACTCCTAAAAAGCTGTAAGTGGTGCTGAGGCTCAAGTGTTAGAGTGCCAGCCTTGAGTATAAAGAGGCTCAGGGACAGCTCCCAGGCCCAGAGTTCAAGCCCCAGAACTGGTAAAAAAATGAAAATTAAAAAAAAAAAGAAGTCCCAAGTTTTACATTTTTTCCCAAGCCCTTAAATATGTTCTTTGTAGCATTTTAGGTTATTTTCCTCCTAAATTTGCATTGTGAAATTGTACATAACCCAGATGTTACTGGTTTGTTTATATTTAACTAATCAGATTGTTTGGTATCAAACATTTGGTGCTTTTCAAATATCTTTCCCCTTTGAAAACCAAAGTTAAATCTTGCCAATAGTAAGTGAAACTTGAACCACACAAAGTTCAAATCCAGTGAACCTAAAAAATGTCAGTGCTGCACAAGGCCCCCAGTCTAGCTGATGTTTTCACATCTGGTTACAGATACAAAGCCACCAAAGGACTGAGATTCTTTCTTTCCTTTCCTCCTTAGGGTTAATTCTACTCTTGTAGAAGGTTCCCATTTAGTCACAAATTATATTTAATAACTTGTGATTTTGACCAGATGGCTTCAAGATTACACTTCATTGGAATGCAAGAACACAGCCAACATAGTTGACCTCTTCAGTCTAAAACATTTTTTACTGATCAAATGAGATAAGCAGTTGCCAAATGGCATGTATACGTTTCTTCTCACTTACGCAGTATTAATATGCCAGTGTGCAGTAAAGGGTCCTTGAAGAATTGAGGTACAGTATTTGAAAGAAAAAACACTAACAGTACACAATGATTAAACACAAGTTTTTGAGTCAGAGAGATATGAATGCCTAATCTGTTATCTTATGTTTATGTGTATATAAATGAGGGAGTGGGGAGGGGAGGAAGAAGAAGAGGGAGAGGGAGAGAGAGGGAGACAAAATATGTGCTGTTAAGTTGGTATGCTATCACTTGAGCTCTACTTCCACTTTTGCTTCAAGTACTCAACTAATGAGGAAGAGGAGAGACCTGCTTCACTTCCTGTCTCCCAGTCCATTTTTTTTGCCAGTCCTGGCTTGAACTCAGGGCCTGAGCACTGTCCTTGGACTTTCTCAAGGCTAGAACTCTACCACTTGAGCCTCAGCACCACTTCCAGCTTTTTTCTCTGTATGTGCTACCGAGGAATCAAACCTGGGTCTTCATGCATGCTAGGCAAGCACTCTACCACTAGGCCAAACTTCCAGACCTCCCAGTCCATTCTTTTTTTTTTTTTAATTAAAGAATTTATTAACATCGATTTTTACATCATATTTCAAATGACATGTTTAACAAACAAGTGTTCAAGAAGGGAATCTCTATGTACAATCATCCCAGTCCATTCTTTAAGCTTGAACAGGTAAAGGTTTCTCACAGGATCCACTGAGAGGTCTGCATTCAGAGGACTGCCTCCTGACCTGGCATCTTGTTACATTCTTCCCTTCTATGCAAGGCAACTAGTGTGGGGACTCCATGATGAATCCATCAGAAAATATACCATGTGCCTTACTCAACACTTGGCTTTTACTGCAATTGTTAGTTTTGCTTTATTATGTATCCTATATATCAATGTGTCTACACATCATTCCATACTTTAACTTGTCCCTTAATAATGGAGTTTTAGGTTGGTTTTTTTTTTGCTACAATAATGTAATGTATGAAGGCATCCATGTAGAGTGTGTGTGTGTGTGTGTGTGTGTGTGTGTGTGTGTGTGTGTGTGTGTATACATCCCTAACTATAGGATAAATTCTGTGTATGTATAGAATAGATTCCTAGAGGAATTCATTAGCACCTGTTAGGGTAAAGACCAGCCAATTGTCATTTGAATGATGGTATGTGAATTGAACTCAACAGAAGTGATGCTATCTTTTAGACCAATAAGTAATATATCTGGACATTTAAAACAAGTTTCTCAGGATTAACTTAGTTGACCAAGGGTTCCGCAAGCCCAACATTCTAAGTCTATTCACACATACGTTTTAGCTATACATTTTTTAATGTTATGAGTACAAAGCTTGTTGGTCAGTCTCTCCTTCCTTATTTTTTTAAGTGATAAGCTCTAGGCAGGAGGAAATCTCAGAGAGAATGCTTTTTTTTGTCTCCATAGCAACACTTACCTACTTACTTAGAAGCCTCAAATTATTGTTCCTAGGTTATAACAGTAAAAACTCTGGATTCAAATACTCTTCCCACTCTGTCTTTTAGATAGGAACGAGATCAAAATTCCATGTGGGAAACGAGTGGCACAGACACTGCCTACCACTAGTACTTGTGGGACTGTTGGATATAGGCATTTGCTAGTGTGTATCTGAGGTTTATTTTTCTGCTACCTGAGACTCTCTTCATTTCTGCCCTTTGCCTCTTGAGAAAGAGATTAATTTGTTTTCTTCATTTGCAGAACATGAAAAGGTTGATGGTGTTGTGAGAGGGTTATGAGTTTGTCTTTAGATTTTAGCCTTTCTTTGATGTGAAAAATATTTGTTATTTTCTCCTATGGCTGCTTGTGACCTAAGTGCATTTAAATTTATTTTACTACCTACACTGAAATTGTAACAAACTATTTTCCAAAGACAAGAAATGTTGCCTGACTTGTTCAATTGTCTTTTTTTTATAGCATTAGTAATGGAAACCTGAACTCAACTGAGCTATTGGAAAAATCTCACAGGGCAGGGGTCATTCTGTGAGCAAATGCAGTCATTATATGCAAAGCACACTATGTCAAAAATGAACTATATAACTCATGGGTAGGGACAGGAGGGAGAAAATGGAGAGGAACAAAGGACGGGGTAACATTGTGGAGAATCTGACCTATGGCATTGTAATCCCTTTATAAAACAAATTAATAATGATAGAAAAAATATTGGAGCTGATCCAGACATCACTAATTTATGCCTGTCATTTTAACTGCTGGGGAGGCTGAGATCTGGAGGATTGTGTTTCAAAGTCAGCCTAGGCAGAAAAGTCCAAGAGCCCCTATTTCCAAAATAACTAGTAAGAAGACAGGCAAGAACCATGGCACAAAAGGTATTGTGCAAACCAAGCAAGCAAATACAAGCTAGTATAATGTCTTGAGTTCAAAACTTGGTCTGGGGGGTGAAACCTCAGAAGCCAGGTGTGAACATGTACATTTTCACAAGAGCTTGCACTGATTGTGGGAATATTTGTTGACAAGTGTGGAACCACTGTGTGGCCCTCTGCAGGTGACCTGTCTTCTACATGCAGGCCCAACAATAGGGAAGTATTCAAACAAGAAAAGCTTCAGAGTTAATAATTTTTTCCCCCAGAATTGCTTTCTTTTATAGATGGATGCAAAACTCACATCCAGAGTTAAATGAGGTCTGATTTAGTTGATTCTGCTTTATAATGCTTTCCAGAATGAAGGATTTCATCTTCAGTTTCTTTAGTACATACAATTCTTTGAATTGTTGATAACTTGTAAAGTTCAAAGAGAGAGAAAACATAAAAGCAAAACTAGCCTATTGTGTGAAAGTAACTCAAATCAATTATTTGCTACACTGAGAACAAAAACTTGACTGAGAACAAAGACTGCTGTTCACCTGTTTTAACATAAATACAGCACAGGAACATTTTCTGACCTTAAGAAGTCAATACAGCCCCATCTTTCTCTTTAAGCTTCTCTCTAGGCTTTGTGGTGTTAACTGCAAACCATTATTATTTACACTGAGCCATTAAAAAAAACTAGCAACAAAGACTCCAGCAAATATATTTTTTTATGGATAATTGCACAAGGTAGCTTAGGACAAAAGGAGAATTTCAGACCTTGGTTCTCCTAATTGAAACAATCTTAAAAAGTATGATTGGCTTATACCCTAACTTGAATAACCTTCCTCTTCAAGGTGCAGTAATTATTGAGCAAATGCAGAGAGGTGTCGTTTCATAATCATTATATACTGAACTTAATTTTATATCAAAACTGAAGTGTCTCTGAAAGCAATTTTTATTAACACATATTAACTGTGTAATTTAACAAGTTACATCATGAGCTTGTAAGAGATGCTTAAAAGCTACTTGTATTGAAAAGCACTGACAACCTACTTGGATTCATGAATGAAATAAACACAAGAGCAACGCTCAGCATCTTCGACTCCATGTTGTGTGTGTCTCTGTTCTAAGCCATTCTCTCTCTACAGACACGTGACAATCACCTTGGGGTCCAGGAAGGACAGTGCTGAGTGAAAAGCTCTTTATGATAAAAGCTTGGAAGTAACTCCAAAGACCAATGGCGCCTCCTCAAGACAGATGACCCCTCTGGCCACAAAGACTTAGACAAGTCTTGTTAAGTGATCATCATGAATCCTACTCCACTGAAGCCCCTTCCAAAACAGAATTAAAATAACGGTCAGCCAGTATTGACCAGGAGAAGCAGCCAGCAGGGAGAGAGAGGCAAACACCTCTAAAGGTGAAGGCAATTTGACATGGAGAATGGATTGCTCAATGTTGAAGTCATGAAGGGATTTGCTCCTCCTCTCCTTGGAGGACTCCAGACCTGGGGATAAGGCCTCTAGGAGGGGCCAGATGCCTGTGACCAACTTACCTCTTTAAGGGCAAGGAGGCTTGTCTGGGGATAGTGAAAACAGCCAGGCCCAGCAGTTAGTTCCGATAGAAGGACCTTCTCTCTGCCTTCCTTTCTTCCTCTAATGCCTCCTTAACTTAATAGATCAACTGAAATCACAACTCTGGCAAAGGGAAAAATACCAGAAGTTTTAACAGGGGTAATTTGGGGTTGAAAGCTGATAGGTTTAAAAACAAACAAACAACAATCAGCTTAGTAAAGGAGTATGACTTACCAATTATTTCCTTCTTTTTTGGTTTCCTCTCCCGGTATTATAGTGAGGGAAGAATGTAGAGTCTCAGTACCCTGGAGGAGGGAGCATGGTTGACTTTAGTACTCATTTCAGCAGGAGGTGGCTGGTCCTGGACAAGATGGAGTCCCACGCAGAGAGGAGTAGCTGGTTGGGGCATACTGGGAGCTCGCTGCTTAGAATGGCTATACTTGAATTTTTTTCAGGACAAATCTTGATGTCATTAATACATGCTCAGCTAATAGCAACTAAACTTGTATTTTATGTCAGCTTTTAAGCAGGTAAAAGTAAGAAATATCCTTTTATTCCTCATTACATTTCCACACATTCACAATACACTCCAATGGATTGTACCTCACTACCACTCATGTTCTTAGAAGTAGCAGTAGAAAACGCCTTCTTCCTTATGTTTGTTGCAGAGAACTAGAAAGAAAATACTAAAATAAGGAGAAAGTTCAGCTTCTGCCACATTTTTCTCATGCTACTGTGTGTGTGTGTGTGTGTGTGTGATGTATGTGTGTTTGTTTCTTGGCACTTTATCTACTTCTACACCCAAAATTATCTATGGGTAAGGTTTTTCATAAAAATTATCATTAGGACACTAATGGATTATTTAACCTAGAAGATAATGCCAAACACACAGATTACATTACTGGACTAATCTGCCTAAGCAGTTAACTGTTTTGGTTAATTGAGGAAAATGAAATCACTGCTAATTGGAGTTACTTTATGAAACTGAGCTTTGTAGTAGATCCAGAGAAAAATAATCACATGCATTTATTTTTGGCTTTTATTTTACATACTTTTGCTTTATTGGGGAATAATTTCAATTCAATAGACTTACCTTTTTGTAATGTGTAAGTTCAGAGTTTCATTATATTCACATTGTTGTACAATGATCTAATTTTAGATCATTTTCATCTCTATTAAAAAAAAAAGTCCTACCACCAGGCACAGTGGCTCATGCCTCTCAGGAGGCTGAGAATAGTTGGGAGCCAACTTGGGCAGGAAAGTCCATGAGACTCTTATCTCCAATTAACAAGCAAAATGCCAGAAGTGGAGCTGTGGCTCAAGTGGTAGAGCGCTAGCCTTTAGCAAAAATGTTCAGGGCTAGCACCTAAGCCCTGAGTTCAAGCCCCATGACTGGCACACACACACACACACACACACACACACACACACACACACACACACAATTTTACCTATTAGCAATAAACTCATCCTCCCTTGCCCTCTACTTTCTGCCCACATAGATTTATTCTAGAAATTTCTTATAAATGGCTTTTTCTGTAGGCTTGTTTCATTTTGAATAATATTTCCAAAGTTCATTTACTTTGCAGGACGTAGTAGTACTTCTATTTCTATTAATATTTCATTGTATGGATAGGCATTTGAGCTGTTTCTATTTGTTTGAACAATCCCAAACTAAAAGCAACTCAAATATCTATGATAGATTCGTTCTCTTAATGGTGGCGATGGCTCCTTGGGTGTATGGTTACTGGACATTTAGTTTAAATATATGTAGTTTATTGTGTGTCAATTGTATCTCAAAGATGTTAAAAATTCATGTAATTTTTCAAATTTTTTAATTCTACATCTATGTTGCTTTGTATTTTTGTACTTTTTTTTTTGGTGCTGATCCTGGGGCTTGAACTCAGGTCTGGGAACTGTACTGGAGCTTTGTTGCTCAAGGTTTGCACTCTACCACTTGAGCCATAGATCTATTTTCACCTTTATGGTAGTTAATTGAAGAGCCACAAAAACTTTCCTGCCAGAGCTGGCGTGGAACATTAACCTTCACATCTCAGCCTCCTGAGTAGCTAGAATTACACATCAGTGCCTAGAGTTTCTGTTTTATAAGCTGATTCTCTCAGGTATTTGTTACTGTAATAGAAAAGCTGCATATCAATATTTCATTTATTAACCATTTCAAAAGTACAACTTTATCTTTAGATGTCTCCGATGACATACATAAACTGAGTATAACATGAAAATTGGAGTCTTTAAGGACTTTTTCTGGTAATTCAGAACAGGAATTTATGTACTCAGACTACAGGTCAGCATTCATTTTCTGCTCTTAAATCAATTGCACTATCTGTAATGTCCTTTTCTCAGGTAGGTGTCTCCGCTTCCCAAGTTTTTTATGTTTCTGACAGAGGTTTAGAATCACCTGAAGATTCTAATATCATGTATTATTGTACGCTATCTTTTCTCTGATTTAGGAAAGTTGCAGCAGTATTAAAAAAAACTTTGGTTTTACAAGCTTTCTTATTACTATTTCAATTATAAAATCCCGAGAACAGAACAATGAACTTCCGTGACCATGACTATCATTTATCACTATTCAATTTCAGTTATCTATGGTTTTAAGTTTTCTGAATGATAGTGATCTCACACAGCATTATACAATTTCAATAACATTCTAATTTTATGGACATACAAAACTGGTCTCCAACAATTTACTAGCTTATCTTCCATTAATGCATACTCTCAGTCCACTGTGTTCTATTATTCTGGCCCCAGTTATACTTCTATAACTGTACATTTTTTGCTCTGAATATTTCCCCAAGTTTCCTTGGGAGCACATGAGACAATATGTACTGAATCATCCATCTGAGTGGCAAAGCAAATACATTCATAGATACTACCACAAAAAGACCAAAGAATCTTAAATTCTAGAAGCATAAAGGGAGTATACAATCCCATTAGAAAGTTCACACACATACTTTGCCATGGACCTTTGTGAGTTTGCTTGGTGACAGTGGAATTTCCAAGTAGTATGACAGATGATGATTAGGTGCTTGCAGAAGAGCTCCAGTCAGCTGTGAAGTTTATTAGCAACACAGAGCCTGGACACGTCAATGGGATTATCTCACAAGCAAGTAGCATTTATGATATGAAATTAAATCACTATCAGGGCTCTGTAATCTCTTAGGGTGTCGTGTTTGTATGATCACAGCTGACTAGTTTAACCATAGCACCCAGGAGGGAATGGAGGGTCACCATTCTTTAAGACGGGCTGGAAGTTAATGTTTTGTTTTGATTTATGTACAGAAAGGTAGTTGACATGTTTGCATAAGATTTATTTTGTTAATTTCATTAGTTTCTTGGGTGCTTTGAATCTTTCAGGTTTTATTTGAAAAAAAAAAGTCTGTTTAGAGTTCTCCATATTTTGGAGGGGGAGTCAGAAATGGCTCCCTCAGAATAAACATTTTCAAGTCCTTCTAGTTTATTTTGAAAAGTTTCAAAAGTGAACGTTAACAAGATCACTTGAGAATGAGTTTCTTTACCTTATGTTCTTGTTTAAAGAAACAAGGTCTTTTAATGTCCCTGAACGTGGAGCTGTATTTGGGGACTTGGCATACAGAGAGGGTCTGTCTTGGATCAGGTCTCAAAATACCTCTTTATGCAGGCCCAGGGCAAAACAGAACAGGTGCAACATTTCTAATTTTGGAACTGAGTTTGTTTTGTATTCATTCAGCAAGAACCAGCATAAGCAAATTTGCCATAATATACAGTGTAGAAAACACCAGATGTGTTATTTACTACTTCTGATATCAAATCACAATTTATATAAAAGATTTTTAAAAAATTAATGCTGATTAAAGTCTCTATTTTCTTAGGATTTAAGAATTCACAAAAATACATGCTGAACTCTGTATTATAATATTTAAACCACTGGTCTTGTTTACCATTGCTCAGATTATACTATCCCCAATAAATTATTTTGTGATGAAAGTAATATAACAGATGTACTTAGCTGTACGTAGTTCAGAGATTTAGAGGATGGTGATATTACTTCATTAAGGAAATATGTAAATACATTTACATGATTTAAATAACTATGCCTCAAAATGGAAAGCATGCTCCAAATTCCACTAAGAAATAAAACAGTTGTATATATAAAATTCAACAAAGTTTTATTTGGATGGTGTAAAAGAATTACTGAGTATTGAAATTTTCAATTACAAAACAAGGACTAATAAATTTTTCCACGTGAAGTCCCTGCAAAAGCGTTATTTCTTCAACGCTGCACAATGCAGTGTTAGTGTGCATAGACATATCCATAAGTATAGACTGAATATGAAATTTGCTTCAGAAATTCTCATTGAAGAAATACTAAGTGTTAGGAAAGGCATGCCAGGAAGTCTATTTTCTCTTGGCATGGAAGAAAGTCTGCTTACGAAATTAATACAGAATTCATTTCAGAAATCTGGTAACTTAATTTCTACAATTATTTTGTTTTTACAGGTCTAAAAGGCTGTTTTAAGTTGTGGCAATACTGTAATTTTTTTTAGAATGTGAGGTACATACATACAGCATAAAGTTTTGCGCGCAACTAGATAAAAATAAAAAAGTTTCAGCATTTCCTCTCTACAAGTTAAGACTGAAGTAGATCTTTTAAGGTATTTTAAAGATACCACACATTGCATTATTTTTTTAAAGCAAAATAAAATTTTGGTGTTACTCTGATAAATGCAAAATTCTAAAGCCAAATTTGACTTTGTCAGTTTCCTGTCTTGTAGTTTCAAAGGGTAGGAGTTGAATCTAAAATCTGAGCTTAGCCGGGCACGGTGGCTCATACCGGTAAACGTAGCTACTCAGGAGGCTGAGATCTATCTGAGGATCAAGGTGCCAGCCCGGGCACAAAAGGACCTGAGACTCTTATCTCCAGTTAACCTCTAGAAAATGGGAAGTGGGGCTTGGCTCAAGGACAAGGTGGTATAGCCTTGAGCTGAAGAGCTCAGGGACAGCGCCCAGGCTCAGAGTTCGAGTCCCATGACCTACACCAAAGGAAATAAAATCTGAGCTCTACCAGACCTCCAGGCAATCCTGCCAGGGGCGGGGAGGAGAAGGATGAAAAGGGTGACATAGATCAGCATGTGTTTGCTTATAAACTGACTTGAGTGGTCACCCCTACACGCACCTAAAGAGAATATAAAAGACAATTGCGCGCGCGCGCGCACGCGCACACACCCGCGCACGCACCCGCGCACGCGCACACACCCGCGCACGCTCTTCTTCTGGGCCTCCGTCTCAGGGTCTAGAGGCCCTCCCTTCGTGTTTGGTTTTGCTCAAGCCACGCTCCACGGTTAACGGGAGCTGACAGGTCCACGGACTTTCCGGTCCGGGCGAGCTTCGAACCCCGGCCCCCGGACCCCAGCCTCCAGGGCAGCTAGGGTGCCAGGGCCTGGGCCACCAGCGCCCGGCGGAGCCCCGCCCGGACTCCCGGGCCGTCCTCGGCGTGGCGTGCGCAGCTGCGGCGGCAGGTGGAGGCCGCCGCGGCCGCCGGGCGGGAGCTGAGCGGTCCGGCGGCCGGGGAAGGGGCGCGGGCCACGTCCCGCCCGAGGTCGGGCTTCCCGCCAAGGCCGCCCGGGCCTCCGGGCCGCGCCCCGCGGGTAGACAGGTGCGCCCTCTGTTTGGAAATACACAAAGGGCCGGCGAGGCGCGCCGTGGCCCTGGCAACTTCACGCACGCGGTGCGCACGCGCACTTCGGCGGCCGCGCGGCGTAGAGCGAGGCGGGCGGGCGGGAGGGCGAGGAGGAGGTGGAGTGGCGCGCGCAGGTCGCCCGCGTCGGTGGCGGCGACCCCTCGGCCAGCTCCCGGACGCCACCTGGGAAGCGCCCGGCCGGCTTCGGGAGGGCGGTGGCGTGAAGCTTGTCGGGACTTGTAGTCTGCGGGTCTCTCCTTCCCTTGGGGGCTCCTTCCCGGCCCGGGCGTGTCCGCCCGCCGCACGCTGACTTCCTGCCGCTGCCCCAAAACTACATTTCCCATCATCCTCTCCGCTGCGGGGCCGAAAGCGAAAACAAATTCGGGGCCTTGAGGGTGCCGTGCGCCCCTCCTGCTTCCTGCCCCTCCGGCGCCCTCCTGAGCGGCGGGGAGACGGAAGGCTGCGTCTTTCTCACTCGGTTTCCTCGGCTCCCGACGTGGGGCGCGCACGGGCGGACGCAGGCCTTGCTGGTTCGCCCGAGCCGGCCCGGCGCGTACCGCGCTTTCGCCTCACGCCAGCCCGGGGAACCAGGAAACTTCCCGAGCCGGGCGAGCGCGGCCGTCGCGCAGCGGCTCCGCGCCCTCGGCGTTTCTTTGACGCCCTCCTCCGCGGCCTCCCGGGGCGCGTGGTCCCTCCGCGGGGAGGCCGCGTGCGGCCGGCCATGCACTAAGCCCGGGCTCCCCTATGCTCCGGGGGAGCGCGGGCCGACGCCTCGGGCCGTCGCCGCCTCTTCCTGTCGCCGCCGCTCGCTGCGCCCGAGCCCGAGCCGCCGCCTGCCCCAGGCCCGGGCGTCGAGCCGCCGGCGGCGCGGCCATGTGGGGCTGACCCGCCTCGCGCCTGCTGCAGCGCACCGGCAACATGGAGGCGGCGGAGGCGGCGGCGGCGGCGGCGGCCTGTGCGCCCGACGGCGGGGACGTGGGTGGCGAGGGGCCCCGCGAGGGCACGACGCCCATGGACGCCTATCTGCGGAAACTGGGCTTGTATCGGAAACTGGTGGCCAAGGACGGGTCGTGCTTGTTCCGGGCTGTGGCGGAGCAGGTAAAGGGCCGGGGGTCGGGGTGAGGGCGGCGGCGGCGGGGGGCCCGGGCCGGGCCGGGGTGGGGCCCGGGCCGCAGTGGGCGCCGTCGCCGTCCGCGCTCGCCCCCGCCCCGGGCTGCGCGTGGCCCGCCGGCGTCACACTCGCCCCATTGTCGCTCCGGAACGGGGCGGGCGAGTTGGGGGACCCCTTGGGCGGCCCGCGCGCGGCGTGACGGCTGCAGCCGGCGGCCACCGCCGCCGCTTTTCGGTTGGGTTCCGCGTTCGCCTCCCCTGTCGGCGGCGGCGCCGCGCCCGGGGCGCCGCGCTTTTCCGCTTGCTGGACTTTGGAATGTGGGGTGTCAGGTTCACCCGTGTCACCCACCGGCAGCCTGGGGCTACCTGTGCCGGGACCCATCCGTGCTGAGCTGCCTTTTGAGTCGACTCCACTCCAGCTTACGCTTTGAGGGGCAGTGGAGGGAAAAAAAAAGAAAAGTTTAATTTTTTAAGAGATTAAAAATCGATAGGAAAATTTCTTCGCCTAAAGGATGTTTCTGTTTTTTTTTCTTTTTCGAGAACAAGCTTATTCTGTTACACTGTGTTGTAGGTGTGCAGTCACCAAAACCAATCCCATGTTTGAAAAGCCACTGCCAGAGAAGTTGTATAAAAAAGTGGTACATGACTGGTCTGGGGTAAATTTCATACCTTTTATAGTTTGCTTGTTTTTTGCTTAAGAACTCTTCCCTGCACCCTGAAGGGTGATTCCCCCCCCCCCCCTCGCCCCACCTATTTTAAAATAGCTGTTATAATTTGTAAAAAAAAAAAAAAGAAAGCAAATTAGTATTTCCATCTAGATAGGAGTTAATGCCCATCCTACAAGACATTTGTGGGCTAGCTGTTTTCAGAGACTGTCTTTTTATATTTTTCTTAGCATAGATTAAAACCCGTGTTTGTGTTGTGTTGCGTTGCCCCGTAAGACATTTTTCCTGGGGCATCACAGACCAGACCTCTAGCCTCCTCAGTTTCCTCCTCGTCTCTCATTCTCAAATGCAGGATGGTCCAGTGTGCTTGGGTTATGTTCACACACCCACTTCCAACTCTTACTACATAGATCTAACCCGTTTTGTAAGTTGCCCTGTTCTGCTGCAGCCTCTTCTCCTTCCTCTTCCATTTTCCTCCTCCTCCCTCCACCACCACTGTCATCCACCAGCAAAACATCAGCCATCTCTTCATTTCTTTTTCTGTGATTATGAGATTTAACTTCTAGAAAAGTCAGCCCATAATTATTGACTCGAGTTTGGTTAGGAAGAACATGTTGTGGAGATGAAATATCCAGGTCTAGTTGTGTTAAAACAGAAAGGCATGTCTATCTGCATTTTATGCCATAGATATTTGGTGACTTGGTGCATTTGATCACATAGAAGTCTTTTCATGTTGTAGTGATGTCTTGACCTTTAAGTATGTTTAAAGAGTAAGGACTAGTTTTACTAGGTACTTAACATTAGCCATGCAGTCTATTTTGAGTATATTGAGCTTACTTCAAGACTGAACTTTGGAAGATGCTCTGTTGAAGTAGACATAAGTGTGACCATAATGGCCAAAGGCAAAGTATATGTGTGGAAAAGGAAAGTATTACCAACCTTCTAAAAGATAGGTACAGCTATACTCCCCGGTGGCTCATGCCTGTAATCCTGTAGCTACTCAGGAGGCTGAGATCTGAGGATCATATTTTGAAGCCACCTGGGGTGGGAAAGTATTATTAGACAGCTATCTCCAGTTAACCAGGAGGAAACATAGTAGTCGTGCTGTGCCTCCAAGTGGGTAGAGTGACAGCCTTGAGCAAAAGAGCTTAAGGACAGTGTCCTGAGTTCAAGCCCCATGACACACTGTACAAAGGCTTTATTTGGGGGGAAGCTTTTGTAAATCTAAGGCGTAGAGGTATAATCTCAGTGGCAGTCTTTACAGAAGGGGAGGAGACTTCAATTAAGAGTAGACTTCTTCCCCCCCCCCCCCCCCCCCCCCCCCCCCCGATTTATCTAATATAGATGGGCCCTCTGGTTTATTTTTTTAACACTTGTGGATTTGGGCCCACAAGAAGCCTGACTTAGTAAGCTCCTAGCTGTGAAGCTAAAAATAGGGTCCTCTTAGAGGACTTGTTAAAAATGTGTCTCAGTCTTCCTAATGTCTATCACTTTCTTGTCCTAAATAACCAGGAGAAGGTCTTACTTTCAGCTTATTTTTATGTATATAATAGTTTGTAAAGGAATTTACCGTATCTTTTTTTGTTTTTATGGGTCATGAGGCTTGAACTCTGGGCCTGGGCACTGTCCCTGAGCTCTACAGCTCAAGGCTAACTACCATCCTACCTCTGAGCTCCAGCCCCATTTCCCATTTTCTAGTGATTAATTGGAGATAATAGTCTCACAGTCTTTAGTGCCCAGGCTGGCTTTGAACCATAATCCTCAGATCTCAGCCTCCTGAGTAGCCAGGATTACAGGCATGGTGGCTCACACCCGGCTTAGCATTATCTTTTGAATTCTTCCTGACCTCACTGTTCTTGGACTTGCAAAGTAACTTGCTTAAAAAAAAATTTTTTTTCACCTCTAGTATTTGGCTATATAGATTATCAGTGCCTCACACTTTATGCAAATTGCTGTGTTTTGCTTCTAGCAGCAGGATCAGATTGGTTCTATGAGCTGGAAATCCCGGAGAACCTTTAAATCTGCTTCCTTTTTTTATTAGATAAGAAATAAGCTTTCCTAACTTAATGTTTGCCATCTATTGCTAGATAAGTGGCTTTAATGCTAGCTCACTTGTTAATGGCAGGAAAAGCCCTATCAGATGTCATTGGTTTACTCATGCTATTAATTCCTTGGTACATAACAGAGTCTAATGGTAATTTTTGGAAAGTTTTGATATAAATTGTCATTTGTTGAAATGGCAAATAATTTGGTAGTTTTATGAAATAGTTGGACAGTCCAGTGCAGAGAATGTACACTATATTAGGCTTCTTTTTTTCTTTTTTGTTTCTTTGGTGCTGATACTCGGCCTGGAAATTAGGGCCTTGAATTTTTTGGTTGGCTTTTTTTTTTTGCTCCAGACTGGTGCTCTACCACTTGAGATACTGGCATTTATCTGCTTAATTGGAGATAGAATTTGTTTCAGTATCATAGGACATACTGGCTGTCCAGGCAGTTGTTCCAGTAGTCCTATGGATGCTGGCTGTAAAATGGGCAGCTGGAGACTTCCCTTTCTTCAGTTTTCAATGGAAATACTAGGGAGACTCATTGAGTTGGAGCTGTAACCCTTAAAGCTAGTTCTAGTTAATATAAATAGTTTAGAGGGCCTTCGCAGTGTCATCATTTGGGATAGCCAGTAATGGAAACGGATTTCAGTCTGTATAAGCATGGTAAAGTACTGGGAGGATTTGGAAAATACCTTTTAGGTTGATGCTTTATGATTTTGGTCATAAGAACGAATCCCAGTTCAGTTGATGACAACATAGTTTGCATCCTTTGCTTTATTTTTTTTCTGAAACCAAGGTGGATTTCAGTTTCTATAGAAAGACACTTAAGTATACTCAAGATTTTTTGGGGGAAAACATTTATTATAGGCTTCAGGCACTGGAGGACTAGTGACCAAGTTTGTTTTCTGGTAAGTATAGGATGAGGCACAGTAGTATTTAGCAAGGATTTGTGTAATTAAGATTACAAAGATATCCTCAAAAAGTTGATTTTAGTGACCTGTAGGAGAAATGGTAATGAGATCTGTTTAGAGTGACATTTTGCATAAGAATATTGCTTTTTTTCTATGTCATGTTGTCACGTGTAGAGAAAGACCTGAAGATGATCTTGAAATCACCGAAAGGGAAATGGAGAGACTAGTATATGTTGGATTTCTTTTGAGTGCGAGAGAAAGCATTGGAATTTAAACCCACTTTTAACAAACAGTAATATATTGCTTTTTCCTTTTAGGTATTGCACTCACAGTCTCGCCATGTTGAAGTTAGAATGGCCTGCATTCACTATCTTCGGGAAAACAGAGAGAAATTTGAAGCGGTAATTTAAAATGTCAAATGTGATAGTATCTTGATTTGCATTTCCATTTTGGCCTTTAGAAATGTTTTAGAGGAAATTTTATAGGTTAGATATAAACTCAGCCTATGAAGATGACCCTTGTAAAAATTGGTTTAGTTGTGATATTTTCTAGGCTATTATGTATTATATTTGTTAGTTTGTACACTTTGAAAGCTCTATGCTGGATAAGATAGTAAGTGGTGGGTGGAATGGTGACCTGTATACAATGCTCAGCTGCATTGACGTGGTCAGGGAATTAAGTATGGATTCACAGTGGTCTCTATGATTGGTAATTCTTTGTGAATTAAAACATTCAGACTTGGGTTTTAAAATTAGACTCAACCTTTAATTTTGTCAGAGGCTTTTTTTTTTTTCCCCAGTCCTGGGCTTGAGCTCAGGGCCTGAGCACTCTCCTTGGACTTTCTCAAGGCTAGAGCTCTACCACTTGAGCTACAGCACCACTTCCGGCTTTTTTCTATGTATGTGGTACCAAGGAATTGAACCAGGTCTTCGTGCATGCTAGGCAAGCACTTTACCATTAGGCCAAACTCCTGGCCCTGTCAGAGGCATTTATAGAGGTTTAATTTTGCAGGATTCATTGTGAAATCACATCGGAACACTGCAATTATGTAAATGGTGGTTAATAGTTAAAATGTTGTATAACAACTAGTGTATTTTCCCTGGTATTTCGTAAGCTGTGGAATAAAGTGACAGTGACCTATTTTCATTTTACATTTAACGCCTTACAATATATTAATTATTGGTTTTATTACTGAGAATTATTTAACTTGACAACTTGTAGTGGCATTTCCCTCATTGACTAGTAAGGAATACTGAAACTTTGCAGAATCAAAATACAAGAGTTCTTAGTTTGAATGTGTTCTTGGATTGATGATGAAGCAATCCTATATTCAAGCAAATTTGGGTTCTGTGATTTAGGATGGTTGTAATACATTGTAGGAAAGAAAGTTACCTGCTTGCTTCAACATATATTCAAATGAAACTTATCTTTCTCTTTTTGCCAGTCTTGGGGCTTGAATTCAGGGCCTAAGCATTGTCCGTGGGCTTTTTCCTCTAGGCTAGCTCTCCACTTCCAATGGTTCTATGTATGTGGTACCCAGGAATCGAACTCTGGTCTTTGTGCATGCTAGGCAAGTACTCTACCACTAGGCCAAACTTCTAGCCCCTATATCCCTTGATTCTAGGTCTATATTAAAACATTGGTAATGTAGAAGATTCTGATGTGGTGGTGGTGGTGGTGGTGGTAAAGAGGTTAGGGAAGGCCTGTAAGTAAATACTTGAAGTACAAGTAGAGGGTAAAACTACTGATAGTGGTAGGCATTGTTAACTTTGGATACATACTATTGTTTTCGTTGCTTTTTATATATTTGTTTTGTTCATATAATCTTATAAGGTATGGTTATGTGAAAATAAAGGGGAAAAGTTTCACTTTCATAATAATAGCCTTCTAGAAGTTTCTTTTTTTTTTTTTTTTTTTGCCAGTCCTGGGCTTGGGCTCAGGGCCTGAGCACTGTCCTTGGACTTTCTCACCACTTGAGCCTCAGCACCACTTCCGGCTTTTTTCTATGTATGTGGTACCAAGGAATCGAACCCGGGTCTTCGTGCATGCTAGGCAAGCACTTTAACCACTAGGCCAAATTCTCTGCCCTAGAAGTTTCTTTTGACAAGAATTGGGAGAGGGGTATTGTGGGAAGACATACAATTTGTTACTGTCAAGGTTGTCTGGATGGATACTTTCTGCCTAGAAAGAAGACTCAGATTAGATGAAGGTAACTTGCAATGGTTCCTTATTTTTATTTTTAGTTGTAATCATCTAATTTGGAATAGTATCTGATTAGTGAGATATTTAAATTTTATATTGACTGAGGAAACTTTTTGGAAATTTGATAGTATACAATGTATGAAAGAATGAATCCAAGTTTGTAAAATGTCTCTGGGTGCTTAAAGAGATTCTTGTAGACTAGGAAGTATATTTTTTATTACCATGTTGCTAAACTAGTGGGGCATGCAATTTAAAAATTGAATATGGAAGATCAGATGATTGTCATCGAGCTTTTTTCTTTTTTTTTTTGGTGAGTGATGGGGCTTGAACTCTGGGCCTGGGCACTGTCCCTGAGCTCTTCAGCTCCAAGCTACGGCCCTACCCCTAGAACCACAGCCCTAATTCCTATTTACTAGTGATTAATTGGAGATGAGTCTTTCTGTCTTTAGTGCCTGAGCTGGCTTTGAACCATGATCCTCAGATCTCAGCCTCCTGAGTAGCTAGGATTACAGGCGAGAGCTACCGAGTTGGCCTATGTCCTTGAGCTTTTTCAAGGTACTGCAGTTGTTACGAGGAAAAAAGTTAGGGTAATTAGATAGTATCTATTTTATCTTAAAATAATAAGCAAGGTAGTATTAGAAACACTTTGCTATTGATTTAAAATCTCCAATTTAGTGTTATCTGGTTCGCATCTCTTTATCATGGCTGACCTAAGAGGCAAGGAGTACTTTTTAAAGACATACCCTTTCCTACCTAGTATATCTTTATTTTCATTCTTCTGACACCCAGTTTGCAGGTACTAGGATTTGAATTCAAGGTCTTGAGTTGGTTTGGTTTCCTTGTTCAGCTGTTGCTGAAACATTGAGCCACAAATAAAATCTGGCTTTTTGCTCATTATTTTATGGAATCTCCTGGATTTTTCTGCCTGGGCTGGACCTGAACTTTGATTGTCCAGATCCCAGCTTCTTGTGTGGGATTACAAACATGAACTACTCTCACCCAGCTTGCCACATTAATCGTATTCTTTCATCGTATTTCTAGTTTATAATGTGTGCAATGATTTTGGGTATTACCTTTTTCTGTAATATAAAAATCCTCCTGGGCTAGAGGTCCTCTACTGACCCCTATTTGATTTGTCTCTCTCAACTGCCTACCAACTTGCTCGATTACATCTGGTCAGGTTTGCTCCTGTCTTCCCAGTATGCCATTGTGACAGTTTTTGGAGTATCCACTCCTTGT
This sequence comes from Megascapheus bottae, assembly GCF_031878675.1. Classification (NCBI taxonomy): domain Eukaryota; kingdom Metazoa; phylum Chordata; class Mammalia; order Rodentia; family Geomyidae; genus Megascapheus; species Megascapheus bottae. The sequence continues at coordinate 25,324,950 of NC_143531.1, forward strand.
GTCCAGTTAGATTTTGGCTAGTCTTTGTCTTGAGTCATTCTTTGTAGAAAGCCTTCCTGCTTTCTTTTGTGTGTATTTATGCTGTTTGCTGACTCTTATCACACACACTTTTAAGTTTATAGTTTTAATGGTTTGTATATACTGTCATGAAGTTATGTATATATTTTAATACCGATGTATTTTAGGTCAGTAAGAACTCAGTAATTTAAAGTGAACCCTAACAGTTATAGTAGTGTTGTTCTTATGTATTTCTTAAATGTATTTCTAATGCTTTTTTTTTTTTTTTTTGCAGTTTATAGCGGGGTCATTTGAAGAATATTTAAAACGTTTAGAAAATCCACAGGTATGTGGTAACTTAATACATTTATTTCTTACTTGTATATATCAATACATATTTAAACTTTATTGAGGTAGAAATCTGGTTCTTGGTGGCTCACACCTGTAATCCTAGCTACTCAGGCTCAGATCTGAGGCGAAGCAAGCCTAAGCAGGAAAGTCTGTGAAATTCTTATTTCCAGTTAAGTACCAAAAGCTAGAAGCAGAGCTGTGACTCAAGTGACAGAGTACTAGCCTTGAGTAAAAGAGTTCAGAGACAGTGCTTAGGCCCTGAATTCGAGCCCTCGGGCTGGCATGCACATGTGTATGCACACATACACACACATGGGATATGGTGGTTACAAGTGACAATACTGTGATTGCTTATAAACATTTTCTACATCTTAGGTGCCTATTTTGTGGAACATTTAATTGGTAATAATTGGCATGATTTATCAGAGGTTTCCTCACAAAGGATAGAGCTCTATTTTTATTTTTTGTCACAATGGCTTGTGAATATAGTATATAAAATCTTAATACTGGTGGTTTTTATAGTGCTGTGTTGGAGAGTGTGGGATTTGTTAAGGTGAGGTTTGATTTCTTCCTTAGGTAATTGAAAAGGCAGAATTTGTATGTATGTATAATGTGTATTCTCACATGCCAGACCTAGGTCCCTCTCCCTCCCTCCCTCCCTTTCTTCCTATGGCTTGAACTCGGGGCCTGAGCACTGTCCTTGAGCTTTCTCAAGGCTAGAGCTCTACTATTTGAGCCATATTACTACTTCTGACTTTTTCTATGTATGTAGTACTAAGGAATTGAACCTTGGTCTTTGTGTATGCTAGGCAAATACTCGTGAACTCCTGGTCTTTCCTCAGTTTCCTTACACATAGCTGGCTCTGCTATTTGAGCCACACTTGCAGTACCATTTTTAATTTGGAGAAGGAGTCTCAGAAAACCTCTGCTCAGGGTGGCAAGAAGGCAGATTTCTGTTTTGAAGGTTCTTGTTAGTGGAGTATGGATACATGGAGAAGAATGTCTATTACCTTATTTGCTCAATCATGTTAATTTTTTTTGCTGTTCTTTTTCCTTCTTACAAAATTATTGTTCTCACAATAAAGATCCAATTAGTGGTGTTTAGTTCAGTGTCAGAGCATTTATTGTGTTCAAGGCTTTAGGTACTAGTTCCTAGCATGCAAACAAAGCAAAAGTCTTAAACTCATGGAATGCCTTAAGAAATATAATATAGGAAGAAAGATGTTTTGGTGAATAATTGGGTGTGTCCATTTGATATTCTAGCACTAATTTGAGTGCTTGAGTTATGGCTAAGAATTGCTAGTCATCTTGATATATAGATATCTGAGATGACCAAGAATTTTTCTATAATAAAGGAAATCACATTTAAGTTAGAAAAGTATGTGTACCATATAATAGTACAGGTACCACAACTATTTCCAGCTAGCTTGACAGTGAGTTCACATTAGAACTCTGAATAAATTCTAAATAAGCAATGCCTTGGTTGAAGGGTATTCTCAAAGTTAAAACTGAGTAAGGGAAGTTCAGAGGACCAGAAGTTAGTGTGGAGCATGTGAAGATAAGTTATGAGAGGTAAATCTGTGTTGCTTGGCTCTAGTAGATAGTTTGGCCTGGAATGGAGGTTATGTTTAAAAGACTAAAAATGGAATCTGTTTTGATTATTTACATAAAGATCACCTGTGTGTCCATAAAGTTGCAGCTTCTATAGCACTTATCCCAGATCATTTTTAGGTCCTAACATTGAGTATTTGATATTGGGAAGACATACTATGTATTTTGTTTAGCTATTAGAATTAAGCTCTGACACAGGGGTTTGTATGTTTTCTGAAGAGGTTTACTTTTACTTTTTCATGAGCAGTGTATAAGGATTGCAATTGTTCCACAATTTTGACACAATTCATTGTGATTTTGTTTTCTAATGACACTGAATCTTTTTTCTTTTCTTTTTTTTTTTTTTTTGAAGTGCTAGTATCTTGCTTAGCTTTTGCTCACAGCAGGTGCTCTGCTTGCCACCTGAGCCACACCTCTGGTTTTGGCTTTTTGCTGGTTAATTAGAGATTGGGGTCTCCAATTAGAAATTGAGTAAGCCAGTCTCTTATCTGCCTATGCTGGCTGTGAACCTCAGTCATCAGATCTCAGCCTCCTACAAATAGCAAGGATCATAAGTATGAGTTATCAGTACTCAGCAGTTTATGTAGTTTTGATATTACATGGTCATTAGTTAACAAATTTGCAGAAATTCTTTTCTCTCAACCTGTTGGTTGGAGGGCTTGGGCATTGTCCTGCAGTCTTTTGCACAGAGCTATAGCTCTACCACTTTGAGCCACAGTTCCACTTCTGGTTTTTGAGTGGTTAATTGAAGATGAGAGTCTCTTGGAAACTTTTTTGCCAGAGGTGGCTTTGACTTGCTATTCTCAGATCTCAGCTTCCTGAGTAGCTGAGATTATAGGCATGAGCCACCAGTGCCTAGCTTTTGTCAACTTTTTATCTTTAAGATGTACATTATACAGAAAAAGTGCTAAGTAAAATTACTGCTCATAGTAAGTGAAGGCATTAGTAATAGAACATTGATTAAAGTTATTATTATTATTTGTCTGTCATGGGGCTTGAACTCTGGGTCTGGATGCTGTCTTGAGCTTGTCAGCTTCAGGCTACAGCCCTACCTCTGGGCCTGAGTGTTGTCCCTGAACTTTTCAGCTCAAGGCTATTGCCCTACCCCTTGAGCCATAGCCTCACTTCCTGTTTTCTAGAAATTAATTGGAGGTAAGAGTCTCATGGGGTAAATGCCCCAGATTGGCTTTGAACTGAGAGCCTCAGATCTCAGCCTCCTGAGTAGCCGTGAGCCACTGCACCCTGGCTAAAATTATTATTATTTTTTAAAGTAATTTTCAATAATCCCAAAGGGAATAATTTATGATAGCCATTGTTTACTTAACCAGACAAAAATAGCATTTAGTCTAGAATTTTAAGAAGTCTCAGATTTACGTCTGTGTACACACTGGCTTTAAACCTCAGTCCTCAGATTTCAGCCTTCTGAGTAGTGGGGATTATAGGCATGAGCCACTGGTACCCTCAAAAAACTGCTTTTTCTTTTCTTTAAACGCTTCCTGATTTTCTGCTGTTTTCTTGAAATGGGTTCTGTTCTGGGGACTAGGTTGGAAGATAAACCTTTTCTTCAGTAAGTTCTCAGTAAGATACTTAGCAGACTGCTTTTTAGTGTAATAAGTTATGGTCTGTTCTATTAAATGATTTTTTAATACAATATTAATGCCGGGCGCCGGTGGCTCAGGTGGCTCATGCCTGTAATCCTAGCTACTCAGGAGGCTGAGATCTGAGGATCAAGGTTCAAAGCCAGCCCTGGGCACAAAAGGACCTGAGATCTTATCTCCAATTAATTAACCTCTAGAAAACAGGAAGTGGGGCTTGGCTCAAGGGTAGGGTGGTAGCCTTGAGCTGAAGAGCTCAGGGACAATGCCCAGGCCGAATTCAAGCCCCATGACCCACAAAAAAAAAAAAAAAAAGGAAGAAAAGAAAAGAGACTAAGCTCATTAGGTATGTTGCATAAAGAGTATATATAAAGGTATTATACAGTGTATTATAAAAATGTGGTATCTAACTTTCTTTTCCTTTAATACAGGAATGGGTAGGAGAAGTGGAAATAAGTGCCCTTTCTCTTATGTACAGGTAAAGACAATATAAATAAATCAAAATCACTGGAGGAAAACTACGTTTAAATAAAAATGTTAGACTAGCGAAGCCATTTTATACCTTGAGTATTTTTCTGTTCTCTGTTGGTTTAGTTGTTGTTCTTTAGCCCAGGCTGACCCCCAGCTTTCTGTCTACATGCTCCTGAGAGAGTTCTAGATTATTATAGGTGTGTGGCATTGTGCTTGGCTTTATTTTATTTTTGAATTGATTCAGTTAGATTTTGCTTTTCAGATATCAATATTCAGGATTTTAAGTTTCTTGAAATGTATTTGGGTAAGGATATAGAAATTTTTCTGAGCTATGTTCTATCGAATTAACTGTAAGAGAAATGACCTACTTTTTCCCAGGGCCTGTTACAGTGACTGGCCATCAGAATAGAACTAAAATAACATCTTGCATAGTTTTACGATTACTGTTCAGGAAGGAACAGACCAGTGTTTTTTATTTTCAGAATATTAAAATTTCATAGTTAAAATATCTGATTTTATTTATATATTTTTAATTTTTTTAACATTAATTTTACATCATATTTCAAATGACAAGTTTAACAAACAAGTGTTCAAGAAGGGAATCTATATGATTTTATTTTTTTGAGATCTCCCTTTAGAATTGTATATGAAATTATTTATATACAAATTCTGTCTGGATTTTCATTTATTTGGTTGGTCATGGTACTTGAACTTTGGGCCTGGGTCTCTGAGTTCTTCGGCTCAAGGCTACCACCCTACCACTTGAGCCACAGCGCCATTTTCCAGTTTTATAGTGGTTAATTGGAGATAAGAGTCTCACTGACTTTAGTGCCTGGTTGGCTTTTAACCATGATGTAAGCTTCCTAAGTAGTTAGGATTATAGGGTGAGCACTGTGTCCAGCTTGAAATTTTATATTTTAGAAAATATACCTTTCTGTAGGTATTTTGCACTGGGTTTTTATGACTTTTATTGTTTGCGTTTTTATTAGTATATATCAAGTGCCTAGAACATGTTCTGTATCAAGGGCCTTCAGGTTGAATTAATGATAGTGAGTGGGTAAAAGTCATGCGATATATTCCTTAAGTAATGCTTACTGTTATTTTCAGGAAAGATTTTGTGATATATCGGGAGCCAAATGTTTCTCCATCACAAGTAACTGAAAATAATTTTCCTGAAAAGGTAAGACTTTTCTGTTTGTAAAGGATTTAAGTGAAATACCCAGTTATTTGCCACTTTGACCTCTTAAACTATAATTTTTGATGAGTTTTTGAAATGTTTCTATGAAGAACTGATAGAATTTTAATTGAGACATGTAATCTTGTATTCCCTTGCTACTATTGAGTTGAATAAAGTTGTGAATGTAGGGTCTAAGTTCTGCATCCATTAAGTTTGCTTTGACTAGCTGTTTCAGAATCATATAGGCTAAGTTGAAGAGACTTGTATGTCACCATACTAAAAATGTTGAGGAGAGGGCTGAGCAAAGCCCAGTGGCAAAGCGCTTGCCTAGCAAGTGCAAGGTCCTGGGTTCTATCCACAGTACCAAAAAAGAAAAGACAACATTCTAAGAACTTGGCAGTTTTGTATGGCCTTTGCTGTGGATCTAACCTTTCCAACTATAGTTTTGGGGATATGGCATTCTAAACAAAATGAATTAAGCAAATTTTTCTAAAGTAACTAACAATTAGACAATACTTAATATTTTAAGGCAAGAAAATTTATCTTTGAGTTTTGACTTTAGAGACATAGCATTATTAGTGAAGTTTGTTCTTACTCTCTCATGCTTTTACTTTTTTGGAGACAGTGTCTATAGGCTAGGCCGAACTTGAACTCTTTCCATTCACCTACCTTAATCTTCCGGCTATGATTTTCATGCTGTAGAGTTTTGAAGTATACCACAATTTGACATTTTCTTTAAGGTTGCTCCTAAAATACTTTTTGTTTTTGTTTTTTGAAAACTATTATTGTTTTGTAAATGTGTATATGGATATGACTGAAATATGTCTTACTTTTCCCTTTCAGGTGTTGCTGTGTTTTTCAAATGGAAACCATTATGATATTGTTTATCCTATAAAGCATAAAGAAAGTTCTGCTATGTGTCAATGTAAGTTACCACTTTCTGTTTATGTAGGAAATTATATACCTGAACTATATATAGGTTTACTAGGAATTTGTGTATTAAGATTTTTTTTTTTTGAGTTGTTAATACTTACTGTGGAAGTCCAAATCACTGAACAAATCAAACATTTGAAAGATAGGGATCATTAATCTCAGCACTGTTGACATTTTGGGTCAGATAGTTCTCCTTGTGGATGCTCTCCTGTGTCCTCTAGGATGTCTGATAACATCCCTGGCCTCTACCAGAAGGTGCTACCTGTGACAATGAATCTCCAGGTTTTCTTAAATCTTCCTTTTAAGAAACTTCTTTATTCATTTGAGGATAATGCTGTGGGAGAGAAGATAAATGGATCTTTTCATTGTTAGGTCCATTGTTACCTGTGTGAGAAAGTACAGGTTTCTCATAAAAAGCCATGGAATGGTGCCAATCGTGTAACAGATTTTCTTCTGTTCTTAAGGCAGCAGTGGCCAGTAAAGATGCTTGTAATAAAAACAATACAAATTTTAAAAACCATGTTACATTTTGAGAAGTCCCCAAATAAAAGTCTACTCTGTCTTGGGCTGTGTCTTCCCCCACGTTCCCTATTTGTCATAATCTGGATTTAACTTGTGGGGGAAAAAGGCCTGTGCAGCCTGCCCCCCTCCTGTATTTCAAAGTGTGGGTGATAAGGGGTGCATCTCCTTTTACCAGAATCTGGAAGAAAGATGGTCTGTGACAAGCGGGACTCTGGGGATTAGTTTAGATGGTGAGGACCACCGTGCATGAATTCTTAGTGCACTTGTTTCCATAAAGCTCACTGTAATAAAGCTAATAAACAGTTGTCAAATTTAATGTGGTTTTTCAATTTTTGATAAAATTTTCAAAGTGGATTGAGAATCTACTTTGAGTTTTTATGTAAAATTAAAATCTGAAGCCAGGTGATAGGATAGAAACATCCATTTTTTGTATGCCAATACTTGTGCTTGAACTTGGGTCCTTGTTTTCCCTGAACTTTTGCTCAAGGCTAGTGCTCTACCACTTGAACCATATTTTCACTCCCAGCATTTTTGGTGTTTTATTGGACAAAAGAGTTTCACAGACTTTTCCTGTGCTGATTTGAACCGTGATCTTCAGATTTCAGCTTCCTGAATAAGATTATAGACATCCCAGCTCATCCTTTTTGTTTTATAGAAACATGAGAAGTAACTTGACCAAGGTGGTGGGAAAACTAGCATATTATGTTGTTTTTTATTTTTCTTTCACTACATCTTAATGTTGCTTGGTTGTAGTTAAACCAATCTTTTGATTAGGCATGTGACATCCCTAAATGTATACCAACTGTATTGCACTTTGTATGCTGAGATTTCATGAGAAGATAAAAAAGCTTAAGCACAGTTAGTGGAATGTAATAATTGCTCAATATGCATGTTTTAGCTTTCTCTGTTATTATACCTGATTGACAGTTCTAGTACCCTTTTTATGTTCTTATTCTTAAAAAGTGTGATTTCAAACTATGTATGTTGTTCATAGAAATTCTTCTTGATCTCAAGGTGATTTTTGGTTATATTACTGACCATATGATAGTGCAAATGTTCACTTAGAATTTTAGAAAACTGAGCAGTATAATCACTTTTATTCTGTTCCTACTCTTGGTAAATGCCTGCTAATATATACAATGTTTCTCATTAATTACAGCTCTTCTTTATGAACTGTTGTATGAGAAGGTATTTAAAACAGATGTCAGTAAGATCATGATGGGACTTGAAACCTCTGAAGTAGTCGATGAAAACAACAGTGAAATATCAGATTCAGAGGATGACAGTTGCAAGTAAGAGTGAATTTAAATCATATCATATCTTTCAAGGACCATTAAAAAAAAACATTGGGGCTAGAAGTGTGGCCTAGTGCTTGCCTAGCATGCACAAAGCCCTAGGTTCAATTCCTCAGTACCACATACAAAGAAGAAGGCAGAAGTGGTGCTATAGCTCAAGGACAGTGTTCAGGTACTGAGTTCACTGAGTTCAAGCCCTAGGACTAGAAAAAACATACAAACATATTGGTAGTTAGTTGACTCATATGTTGAAATATTGTATTTGTGGGTTATAAGTTCTTGGATTCTTCTTCTGGGCTGATCTTGAATCTTGATTCTGGGGATCTGTCTTCTGTGCAGCTACGATTATACACATGAACCACTCACTGGTGCTCAGCTCTTGAAAGTTTATGTTGTGCTTTTAGCTTTTATAAATCAAATTATTCTGTCTTGGGCTGGCCTGGTGGTAGAGTGCTTGTCTAGCATGCATGTAGACCTGGGTTCAATTCCTTGGTACCACATACATAGAAAAGGCCAGAAGTGGTGCTGTGGCTCAAAGGGTAGAGCTCTAGCCTTGAGAAAGCCCGAGGACAGTGCTCAGGCCTAGGACTGCAAAAAACAAAAACAGAAAAAACCAAAACAAAATTATTTTATCTTAGAAACAAAATTATTTTATCTTAGAAATAACCATATTGCTTGTTGAATAGTATCTAGGAATAGTTGATGATGAGTCTTGACTTTCAGATGCACATGTATATATTTATACTAAAAGTTGACTAACTTAACTGGAGTATAGTCTGTTTGGATTCTACTAGGCTTTTCTGTTCTTAATTTAATGGTTATATTTCTTCCCTTGTAGGAACAAAACCACCACTGCTGCTGATGTGAATGGATTTAAGCCTTCATCATGTGACGAGGTATTTAAAAAACAACTAAAAATTTTTTTTTGTCAGTTGTGGGGCTTGAACTCAGGGTCTGGGTATTATCCCTGAGCCTGTTTGTGCTCCTGGCTAGCACTCTACCACTGGAGCCATAGCACCACTTCCTGTTTTTGAGTGATTAATTGGATAGTTGCTACCCAGGCTGGATTTGAACCATGATTCTCACATCACAGCCTCCTGAGTAGCAAGGGTTATAGGTGTGAGCCATCAGCGCCCAGCAAGATTTTTATTTAATTTAATTAATTTATTTATTTTTGCCAGTCCTGGGGCTTGAACTCAGCGCCTGGCCCTGTCCTTGGGTGTTCTCATGGCTAGAGCTCTACTTTTTGAGCCACAGCACCATTTCTAGCTTTTGTCTACATATGTGGTACGGAAGAATTGAACCTAGGTCTCTGTGCATGCTAGGCAAGCACTCTACCAGTAGGCCAAATTCCTAGTCCCAAGATTTTAATTCTTTTAACATAAACTCACAGGGATTTATGATCTTTTGGGGTACATTTTTACTAGCATTAGGACTACATTACTAGTTATAAAATTTATAGGTGGCTCCTTAATGTTTGAAGTTTTTAAATTTTATTTTTGTATTCATCTGAAACAATGTTTCTAAAGATTTAAGTGTTAATTGGACTTCCTTACTTTCTTGGTTAAGGACCCAAAGAACAGTGGGAACTCTGCTAGTCTTCCTTTCTCCAGAAAGGTTCTGAAGTCACTTAACCCAACAGTCTATCGAAATGTGGAGTATGAAATTTGGCTCAAGTCTAAACAAGGTAGGTTAAAAATTCACATTTCCCTTAACATTGCTTTGTGGCACTTGAAAATAATGAAGTAAACTTTACATCCCCCCCACCCCTTTTTTTAACAGCCCAACAAAAACGTGATTATTCCATTGCTGCAGGCTTACAATATGAAGTTGGAGATAAGTATCAAGTAAGTGCTTTTTATTAATTTAACAAAGGACTGTATTTTAAAAAACATTCAGGTGTGAGTGTTTTGTAAATTTGGATTTCAGAATGTATTTGCCTTATGTGTATAAATGAGTGCCTGCATGATGGTACTATACATACATCTTTGAACTCGAGACCTTCCTCTTGGATTTCTTGCTCATGGCTAGTGCTCTTCCACTTGAGCCATGTCTCCAATCCAGTATTATGCTAGTTAACTGGAGGTACAGTAACATAGACTTTACTGCCTGGGTCAGCTTCAAAACTCAGCCTCCTGTGTAGCTGAGATTAATGGACCCCACTGTATATTATGGTTTTATTTATTTATTTTTAGGTGCCAATACTAGGGCACTCATAAAATTGGGAAATTAATAGTTTTTTATTTGTAGAGTAGCAGCTGTATGCAAATTAGCTCCATGAAATTTCTGATATAGTCAGGTAGAAAACTGAAGGAGTAATGTACCCACTGTCCCATCTGTGTGTGTGCGTGTCTGTATGTCTGTATCTGCGTCTGCTGGTACCAGGGCTTGAACTTAGCTTCTCATGCTTGGCTTTTTCACACAAGGCCGGCACTCTACCAATTGAGCCATGCCTCTGTTTTTCCAAGGTTCTATTGATAATAAAAAGAATCTGTATAGGTCTGAAGATTGAAATCCAGGACTGGGTAGTTGTCATGAAATTTCATCTCCTATTTGGATATTTAGTAGATTGTGTGTTTCTTGAGCTATTTAGAAAAGCAGGTTAGAAAAAATACTGAAAGGATTAATGAAAGTTTTCCTTCCAAGTAGAGATAGGGAGATGTGGGGGAGCTAGCTTAGGAGACAGATTCATTTATTTGTATACTGTTTTGAAATTCTATTTTTGGTGAACGTTTTCACTTTAATCTGAAGACAATCAAATTTAGTAACTAATTGATCATTGGTACAATGTTCATTGGAATCAAGTGACTGTTTTTTATTTCTGGCATTATTCAAGCAGGTTAAGTTGGATCACAATGGGAAATTTCCCAGTGCAGACACCCCAGGGGGTCATTCTGAAAACGGACCAGTTTTGGCTGAAGAAATGGGAAAAAAGTATGTACTGTTCTCAGCTGAGTCACTCACTACATCTTCCATTTAACCTGTAATAGTCATGAGCATTTCTCAGTGGCCCTATGTATTTACAAATTCAATGAAAAGTATTGCCCTGATAAAGTTAATTTGGTTAGATCTTCAGAAAAATAGGGAGTTCACAAAATGAGTATTTGCCATGTTTGCAAGTTTTAAAGAATACTTGCTGTATTCGTATTACTTAAAATATACGATAGTTCACAAATGCAGTTTTGAGAAATGAGTGGATTGTAAACCATAGGAGCTTTGAAGAACTGGTCTTATCTATTTCTGCTTTCATATGGTACTTGAATTCATGCATTTAACATTCTGTAAGTGCTTGCCAGGTGGTTATTACTGACTTGTTAATAGATTTCGTTTAATTCAGTTATTTTTGCTCTTTACAGAGAAAATGGTAATAAGTCACACATTCAGCTTAGAAAAAATTTACACATACATAAATATAAGGAATATAGTACAGTAGACTCAATATAATTACAAACACCCAGTATTAGCAATGCATAGCATTTAGCAATATTTAAAAATACTATCCAATACTTGGTTTTGAAAATGGGAATAACATTGGGTTATTTGAAAGCAAATCTAGACATTACATTTTCTGTCTGAAGTTTTCTTGTTTGGTTGCTAGTCCTGGGCCTTGAACTCAGGGCCTGGCCACTGTCCTTGGGCTTTCTTAAGGCTAGAGCTCTACCACTTGAGCCACAGAACCATTTCTGGCTTTTTCTATGTATGTGGTACCAAGGAATTGAACCTGGGTCTTCATGTTTACTAGGCAAGCACTCTACCACTAGACAAACTCCTGGCCCTCTGTCTGAAGTTTACACGTGTCTCTAATGTAAGATGTCCCTAGCCACATAACGATAGGTAAAAGCAGAAGGACGTCCTTTATTTAGTCTTTTCTCTTTTTTTTTTTTTGCCAGCCCTGGGCTTGGGCTCAGGGCCTGAGCACTGTCCTTGGACTTTCTCAAGGCTAGAACTCTACCACTTGAGCCTCAGCACCACTTCTGGCTTTTTGCTACGCACGTGGTACCGAGGAATCGAACCTGGGTCTTCGTGCATGCTAGGCAAGCACTCTACCACTAGGTCAAACTCCCAGCCCTATTTAGTCTTTTCTTTAGGTTGTATTTAAGGCTAGGCTTCTGTTTTTAAGTTAGAAAATGTACTTTTGACTTAGAATTTTGACTTGTTAAATTCTGTTTTTAGTTTTGGTGTGTGCTAATACGAGAAATAACGGTGAACATTTTTAGATAAGTTGACAATAAAATAGGGTATTTGTCTTAGTGTTCTCACTGGGAGTATTGTAAGATACTGTGTCTTTTTGTCCTTGTGAAGAAATGTACCGAAGAACCTCAAACCACCTCCCCCAGAAAGCTGGAACACAGTGTCAGGAAAGAAGATGAGAAAACCTCCTGCTCCTGGACAGAATTTGCATTCTGGTAAGAGCATATCCAATCCAATTGTAATTTCTTTGGGATAGGCATAGTTGTATTGACTTTGTTCATAATAGGAATATTGTGAGTGACTTCTGGACTTTTGCCATAGACATGGATTGCAGAGGGCCAAAGAACCCAAGTAAGCCAATAAAAGCTCCGTCTGCACTACCTCCTCGACTGCAGCATCCTTCGGGAGTGAAACAGCATGCATTCTCTAGTTATTCAGGGTCCCAGACTCAGAAATCCTCCATTGAGCACAAGAATCTCAGCAGGACACCACAGATCATAAGGTAATTCTGAAAATAAACTAAGAGGTTTTTGATGTCTTTGCCATATTCTGCACATTTAATCTTTTGTTCATGTGTAATATTTAAAAACTGTGAGGCTTTCAGTTTTTTGTAATCCTCTTTAAAGCAAATTATTAAATAATGTAGGAAGGAGACTTTTTACTTTTTTGGAGCAAGTTTTTTCATATACTGTAGGAAATTGTAATTCTAGCCAAACCCTATTCTGGTACTTAATAGTCCCTAGAATGGAATAGTGAATTCTGAATTGTATTTCCAAGTTTTTGGAGCAGAAGGGTGCTCCCATTTGTTCAGGAAATTAAGGCAACTAGCAGTGTTGGTTTACTTTGTTTTGGTAAGTTATAATTGTTTGTGGTAATAATGTTAATTGAACAAAGCTCTGCAACAAATTCTAAAATGTCAGATGTCAAATAGTTACATATATATTTTTGCTACTCTAGATTTTTGTTGTTATTGACAAGGATGTTTTCATTTGACAGAAAACCTGATCGTGAGAGAGTTGAGGATTTTGATCACATGAATCGAGAATCTCATTATTTTGGCCTCTCCCCAGAAGAACGCAGAGAAAGGCAAGCTATTGAAGAATCTCGTTTACTCTATGAGATTCAGAACAGAGATGAACAGGCTTTCCCAGCCCTTTCTGTAAGTAAAAACAGATTTTCTTTTTTTTGGCAGTACTTTAATTTGAACTCCTAGCTTCACTTACCAGGCAGGTGTTCTTCTGAGTTAGCCATGTCTTCAGCCCTTCCTGTTTGTTTCTTTACATTTTTTAAAAGGTGGGGTTTCTCTTTGCTCTGGCTCGCCTTGATTTATGGTCCTAAAATTTATACTTCCTGCCATAGCCGTCATGATTGCTATGTGCCACTGTATTCAATTTGTAGTTGAGGTGGAGTTTCATGAACTTCTGTCCAAGTTTGCCTCAAACTGCAATCCTTCCCATCTCCCATTGCAGCAGTGAGCCACTTGTGTCAGGCTGAGAATTTTTTTTTTTTTTTTTTTTTTTGCCAGTCTTGGTGCTTGAATTCAGGGCCTGAGCACTGTCCTTGGGTTTTTCCGAGGCTAAATCTCTACCACTTGAGCCATGTGTGTGGTACCGAGGAATCAAACCCTGGTCTTCGTGCATATTAGGCAAGCACTCTATCACTAGCCAAACTCCCTAAGCCTGGGAGTTTTTTGTTGTGGGGCTTGAATTCTGGGACTGGGTATTGTCCCTGAGCTCTTAAGCTCAAGGCTACCACCCTACCCTTGGAGCCACAGCCCCATGTTCTGTTTTCTAGTGATTAATTGGAGGTAAGAGTCTCCTGTTCTTTAGTGCCCCAGATTGGCTTTGAACTGAGAGCCTCAGATCTCAGCCTTCTGAGTAGCTAGGATTACAGGCGTGAGCTACTGCACCCAGTTCTAAAGGTTCATTCCACCCCCCTCCCCCCTCCTTTATTTATGGATTTTGGATTCAGTCAGTACTTAGCATTTGCTAGGCATGTGGTATACCGCTTAAGCCATGCCTCCAGTTTTGGAAGTCTTTCCTAAGCCATAGGTCCTGATAGTGCCTAGTAGCTTTAAATAGACTGTACCTTGAAGACAAACATAGTCAGCTGTGGTGGTCCATTTCTGTAATTATAGGCACTTGGGAGGCTGCGCCAGGCGGTTCCTGGACTTCATACTAGTCAGGGGATACATAGCAAGATGTCAGTCTCAACACAAAAAGTACTTTGTTCATTCTTCTTCTTTAGTTTGGTGGTACTGGAGTTTGAACTCGGGGCTTCACAGTTGGTAGGCAGGCACTCTTTACAAACACCTGAGTCACTGTGCCCACCATTTTTGCTTCACTTACTTTTCAGATAGGGCATTGTGCTTTTTATCAGTGCCAGCCCTACACTTACAGGTCCTAAAACTAGTATTATAAGTATGTACCACTGTGCCTTGCTCAGTAATTGTTTTTTGAACCAAGCATATTAACTTGCTAGCAAAAGTAATACACAGCATGGAGGTTCATTAATCAGTTAACACTTCCCAGAGTCTATGCATGTAATCAGGAAAGTACTTGGCACTTTACTAAGCATAACGGGACTAGTGAAAGTTGTTTTTCATAGTGTTCATTTCTAATGAAAGATGTTATGTGAACCTTCAGGCTTTTTAATTTCAGGGATTCCTCAAGAAGGAACCATCCAGTACCATATAAGTATATGGGATTACTGGCAGGATAGCAGAATGATAACTGGTTCATGTTTTGTTGTCACACACAATGGAATGTTATGGGAGGTTACTCATGATAAAAGGATGAAATTTTCAATTTCTAATTCTCTGCCTTCTGTTTGTGAAATTCCTGAAAGATCTGTGGAGGTGCTCTTCTGAAAAGATGTGGTATAGGGGTTAGTCCTTAGGAATTGATGACTAGAAGTGCCTAAGTCCGTCGATGATTAGGTGGTTTTTGTTACTCATTTTTAGTCTTAGTAAGCATGATTGCTGAGGGTGGAGAGCCTCTTATTACTGTGAGAAGTTTACCAAGAGTATGGTAATAGTAATGGAACATTTAGTGATTGTTCAAGCTTAAAAAGCTGACTTATTCCAGTTTCCTTGTAGAAGGTTGGCGTTCACACGGAGCTTATGTGATTTTCTCCTGACAGCATTTCAGTTACTTAAGCAGAATATTAATTATTATTCAGAAAGCTTTTTCACTGACATAATACACTAATGGTGCTGTGGCTGCTAATTTACCCCTAGTTATTCTCTCCAATGAGTATTGCTTCTTCAGTGGATTCTTCAGCGGTTGGTTGATGGGTGTTACGTACCATTTGTGCAAAGAAATTGGTTGCAAGGTGAAAATTTGTCAAGGTAGCTTGTGAATGGGGATAGCAAGCCGTCTTAACTACTGTGCTGAAGGTTTAGTTGCCTACTGCTTTGATTCAGTGATCAGGTTAATAATGTAGAACCTATAATAAGTAAATAGGATTCTAGATAGTACTGTTTCAGAAGTACAAAAATACAGGGCTATGACTTGTGATTTTTTTTTTTTCTTTTAACCAGTCCTGGGGCTTGTACTCAGGGCCTTAACTCTGTCCTTGGGCTTTCTCAAGGCTAGAGCCCTACCACTTGAGCCATATCACCATTTCTGGCTTTTTTCTATGTAGTACTGAGGAATGGAACTCAGGTCTTTGTTTATGCTAGGCAAGCACTCTACCACTAGGCCAAACTCCCAGCCCATGACTTGTGATTTTTAGTTAGTTGTAAAACTTCTAAAATCTAGTGTAATTTTCAACACAGAATGTGTTTTGTTCATTTTAAAGAGCTCATCTGTCAGTCAGTCAGCTTCTCAGAGTACCAACTCATGTGTCCAGAGAAAACCTTCACATGCAAGTGATAGGAAAGGAAGCAGGCGGAGAATGGATACAGAAGACCGAAAAGACAAAGGTATGCATTTCAGCACTTGAAATCACATGTGCCCCTTTACTCATATATGTTGTTTGCTGTTAGTAGTTGCTGTCTTTTGGTTACTCATTCTTTCTCATGCAGCTTCAGTAATCCAAAGTCAGCTGTTTTCTAAAATACTAGATTAGAATTCCAGAAATGTTTTAAATTGAGTTTTGTTCTTAGAATTCATGTTGAAATCTCATGGAATCTTGCTTCTTCTGTTCTGATATGACTCATTCCTTTGGCCTGTGTATCCATTTTGTCATTTACTAGCTGTTTTACTATCTATAGACAGATAGTCTAGGTAACAGTGCTCTGTCTCAGTAATGGTCCCAAAGTGCAAGAGGAATGCAATAGTTCTCTTGCCAAAGAAAAGCCATAGAGTGCTTCAATGCTTCAAGTAAACAGGTAGAAAAGCACAGGGAGATACTTTTTAGGAGACTGATCTAATTCTTGTGACATGTATTTCACTGTATCGGTAGAGTCGATCCATTTTGCTATTGTCTTATATTGTGTCTGCTTTATAAATAAAAGTGTGTGTGTGTGTGTGTGTGAGTGTGTGAAAAGTATTTGTAGGATTAGATAATATCTTCATTTTCCGGCTTCCACTAACTATCGAATATATCCCAAAGTTGGGGAGTTGGGGAGAGGACTGCTGTATTAATTGGGAAAATAAACTTTAAAGTTACTGAGTAATGTTACATATTTATCTGACTGTTGGAGAGGAATATTTGAGCAGAATGTTAAATATCATTCAAAAACCTTTTTCGCTGACTATTCAAATAGTGCTTTTGATCTTATCTCCATATTTGGGCTTCTACATTCAAGCCTGTTAGTTGCAACTGCTGTTTTAGAATTTAATTTTTGTCTTGATCTATTATGTGTTACAGAGTCTACTCATGGACATACTCATTCAGATAAAAAGCTCGAGCCAAGCACATTGGAGGTAAGGTTTAAAATATAATTTTATCTTTAGTATTGGGGGAAGTAAAAGGATAACACAGGATAGACTTAAATATTCTATAGTTGTTCTAGTAAAGTGGGAAAACGAGGAAAAGGAGAAATTACTCACCAATTGTAGTCTACCGTCTCAAGTTGCTGTTTCTAAACCAATTCCAAAGTTGATTTTCCCCTCCAGTTCACTATATACAATAGACTGATACTTTTAATGGGGGTGGTTTATATTGTTGGAAGCCATGCCACAAAAAAAAAAAGAAAGTATACCCTAGCAAAGCAAGGTACTTACTGAAGACAGATAATATTAGAAAAACTAATCATGAGAATGTCATCAAAATACAAAGTGAATTATAGAAGCAACCAGTTACCCAAAGTTAACCCACAGTTACCCCAAATCTTTGAGACACAAAATTACAGTTACTTTTTTCTTTTACTCCTCAAGAACATTAGCGATGATAAATGTACAAGAGTTTCTTCACCATCAAAATCAAAGAAATTAGAGTGTCCTCCTCCCACAGAACAAGTAAGTTGTAATTGACATGGAGTGTTCTGTTCTCTAGCTCTCTTAACTGTCATTTAAAAACAGTGTGTATATGAGGATTGAGAGAATAATAATTTGAGCATTTTTTGTTTTTTGTTTTTTGTTTTCTTTTTTGGCCAGTTCTGGGGCTTGAACTCCTGGCCTGAGCACTGTCCTTGGTCTTTCCTCAAGGCTAGTGCCCTACCACTTGGACAACAGAACCATTCTTCACTTTTGCATGTATGTGGCACTGAGGAATCGAATCCCGATCTTCATGCATGCTAGGCAATCAATCTACCACTAAGTCAAACTCCTGGCCCTGTTTTCTATATTTTTATTCTGATGAGCCAGTCTAAATTGTTGTCAGCACTTATACAATGTAGTAACTATTATATAGCTTTTTTTTTTTGGACTTTTGAGTAAGTTTTGTTTTGTGCTAGTTTTGCAGTTTGAACTTGGGACCTGGACACTGCCCCCTGAATTTATTTGCTCCCCTAGAGCTATATCTCAACTTCTGGCCATTTGGCGGTTAATTTGGAGGTGCCAGTCTCATGGACTTTTCCTGCTCGGTCTGGCTTCAAACCTTGATTCTGAGATAAGGATTATGGGCATGAGACACTTGTGCTCAGCTTTGAATAAGTTTTTATTTCTTTACCTTTATATATGGTGTTTTGGAAGAATCCCCCTCTCCCCCTTTTTTTTTAAGTTTCAAATTGTATCATTAACCTTTATTTCACACATGTCCATAGAAACAATACTGCCACTTTACAAATTAAATGAAGTAATGAGTTCTATTAGACATTTTGATTCTTGGTCTAATACAAGAGTAGGAAAAAAATGTAACTGATAAATGGGGTCCAGTTCACATCCTTCCCTTTAAAAGACATAGAGTAGTGAAATAGTATGTCTTCATGTGAGGATCTTTCCTAAATAACTCAAGAATTTCAAGATGGTTTCAGTGAATGCTCACTTGCTTTGAAAGCACTGTGTTTAGCTCTGACAGTGATTTCTGTTGCTTGTGGTAGGATTACATATATTTGCATATTACTTTTAGCTACTATGTATTTTTCTTTTCTGAAACCAAAAGGACATTTTAGACATCTTTTGTTACAAAAGATAAGCAACTCAGGGTACAAGAGATGATTAAAATTAATGTCTGAAGCCAGGTGCTGGTGTGTCTCACACTTCTAATCCTGGTTATTTAGGAGTCTGGTATCTTAGGATCACAGTTCAAAGCCTGCCTGGGCTGAAAATTCAGTCTGAGACTTTTCTCCCATCAACTGTAAATAGTAAAAGTTGGAAATAGAGCTGTGGCTCAGGTGGTAGAACTACAGCCTTAAGTGAAAAAGTCAAGCAAGAGTGCAAGACTCCAGGTACAAAAAATGAATAACTGATCACAAATATCTTTTTGTCCTTTTCTAACACCCCATCTTTGAAGAAGCCAGCAGAACATGTGTCTTTATCAAATCCAACACCCCTGCTAGTTTCTCCAGAGGTACACCTAACTCCTGCGGTGCCTTCTTTACCAGCCACTGTGCCAGCCTGGCCAAGTGAACCTACAACTTTTGGACCAACAGGTAAGAAGAAAAATCTAGAAAATCCTACCAGTCAATACAACCCTTTCCAGAGTCTACAGCATCTCTGTGACCCAAGAGGCTTAGGCACAGGGAGGAGGGTTCAAGTGTGTAGTCTCCATTTCCCATTGGTCCTCTGTTGCACTGAGCCTTAGTGTTGGAGCTTTCCGTTCATGTGGGTGGTGGTCATTGAGGAGCCTATATCTTAGTTGTGTGCTTGAGCTAGTTAATCCCCATTGTTGGTTTTGTTTGTTCAATACTATGTGGCAGCAAGGTGTGGTGCCTTCACTTTGGTCTCACCCAGTTGTGGTCCCTAGTTGGACAATTTACAAGACCTGTGTCTTACACATGTTTTTGAGAATTGTAGTTAGAAGGCATGGATAGGCTTAGTTGCTGTGTTCCCAAGGTACCTTTATTAGTAAGAAATCCTTGATTCCATAACCTATACATCATTTACCATGTGTAAATGGTAAATGAACGGCATTATTTGCTACAAGTTTGTGTTTCTAGAGTAGAAATATTTTTGCCCTTATAGTTTTTGTGTTGTTGTTTTTGTTTTTGTTTTTTTTTGGTGGGTTATGGAACCTGAACTCTGGGCCTGGCCACTGTCTCTTAGCTCTTCAGCTCAAGGCTACTGCCCTACCCTTGAGCCACAACCCCACTTCCCATTTTCTGGTGATTAATTGGAGATAAGCATTCTTTAGTGCCTGGGCTGGCTTTGAAACTTGATCCTCAGATCTCAGCCTCTTGAGTAGCTAGGATTACAGGCTTGAGCCACTGTGCCCAACCCCCTGACAGTTTTTGATTCCTTCCTTTCTCTGTTATAGGTGTTCCTGCTCAAATTCCAGTTTTACCAGTGACACAGACTCTGACCACTGGACCTGATTCTGCTGTGTCCCAAGCTCATTTAACACCCTCTCCAGTTCCTGTGTCAATACAGGCAGTTAACCAGCCCCTGATGCCTTTGCCTCAGACACTGAGCCTTTACCAAGACCCACTTTATCCTGGGTTTCCTTGCAATGAAAAGGGAGATCGAGCCATTGCACCACCTTATTCACTGTGTCAGACTGGGGAGGACCTACCTAAAGGTGAGATCCTCTTTTTTTTTTAATCTATTTCACAAGTTGATTTAAAGAGAAATGCAAAGGTACATAGAAGTCAGGAAGGACTTGGAAAAAACAGCAGAAGTTTGAGTATTCACTCCTAGCCATTTGGTCTTTTACTCCTTTTTCAGATTGGTTTTGTTAGAAAATGCTTGTTATATGTATTGAGTAGTGATTCTCCTAAGCCATTTTTTTTTCATTAAGCAACTTTGAAATCATTTTAAAAATGGCCATTTTTATTAATTTTTGAGATAGAGTTTTGATATTTGATATGTAGACCAGGCTAATTTTAAATTTTAAGCTCCTCTGCCTTTAGCAGAAGAGCAGATGTTATAGGCATGTCTAATATCTGACATTGTTGTCATTAATCTTAAACATTCTCATCATTTTTACCTTAGAATATTTTTTTTTTAATTTCACAACATTGACAGCAGTTTAGATTTTCTTTTATTTATTTATTTTTTGCCAGTCTTTGGCTTGGGCTCAGGGCCTGAGCACTGTCCCTGGATTTTCTCAAGGTTAGGGCTCCACCACTTGAGCCATAGGACCACTTCTGGCTTTTTGCTATGTATGTGGTACCAAGGAATCGAACCCAGGTCTTAATGCATGCTAGGCAAGCACTCTACCACTAGGCCAAACTCCCAGCCCCATAGAATGTTTTTAAAAGCTACAGAAAAGTTGAATCATTTCTAGTCAGAAAAAAGTTTACACTAGCCGGGCGCTGGTGGTTCACCCCAGTAATCTTAGCTACTCAGGATGCTGAGATCTGAGCATCATGGTCTAAAGCCAGCCTGGGTACAAAAGTCTGTGAGACTCTTATTTCTAATTAACCATCAGAAAACTGAACCTGGTGCTGTGGCTCAAAATGGTAGAGCACTGTGCTTAAGCTGAGGAGCTTAGGGAACAGTGCCCAGGCCGAGTTCAAGTCCCTAGGCGGACTATTTTGGGATTTAGATGTTAATATATAGAAAAGGTGTTGCAAACCTGGACTTAACTCTGTAGAAAAATTTGGTTTTTAGTATTACTGCCACTTTTGTGTTGTATATCACAGGTTAGAGAAAACAAATCACAGGCTAGAGAAAACAACCCTTTCTGATTAGATATGTATTGATTGAGGATGATGAAGAAATGCTTTATGAATATGTAGTTTCAATGAGTGCTTATTTTGTTTTCAGATAAGAACATTCTTCGATTCTTCTTCAATCTTGGTGTGAAGGTATTTATATTTTATCACTTCAAAGTTATTGTTAACTTTTAATTCTGTTTAGTAACTTAATCTGAGATTTATTAAATTTTATAACATTCTTAATATTTACATTTTGGTTGGACAGTTTTCAGTTTGCTTATTTTTTCCTCTTAATTTGGTGGTTAGTTTAACTTTGAGAAGGGAAGGGAAGACCTTCAGTAAATGGCCACTTTTGCATATAGCTCAAAGAAAGTTTTCACTAAAGAATTAGATGAAGATCTAGATTAAAGTGATGCTTACTTGCTTACTTTGCAGGTATATAGCCCTGGGAAAGCCATTTAGTAGTATATATATAAGCCTAGCTTGCTCTTTTCTTCTCTTTTTTTTTCCTTCCTTTCTTCCTTTCTTCCTCCCTCCCTTCCTTCCTTCCTTCCTCCCTCCCTTCCTTCCTTCCTTCCTTCCTTCCTTCCTTCCTTCCTTCCTTCCTTCCTTCCTTCTTCCTTCTTTTCTTCCTTCCTTCCATCCATCCTTCCTTCCTTCCTTCCTTCCTTTCTTCCTCCTCCTCCTCTTCCTCTTCTTCTTTCTTCTTTCTTCTTCTGTCTTTGATTAATTAGCCAGTTGGCTGGTTATATTTTCTTTATATAAGGATTTGGAAAATTTCCCTTTCGAACTTAACCTTGATCAGAAGTCTAACTTAGTCCTTGCCTTTTGAGTGGTCTCAGGGTCCAAGAATTGTGAAACCCTACCACTGGAGACTATGTATTCTTGTAGCCTTTTCCTGTAGACTAGATTTAAGCAAGTGAACTGTTACTGGGTCATACAGCATGTTAGTGGGAAAGCTAGGATGTGAGTCTAGGTCAAATTGCCAATAATTGAGATACTTTTCCCCGTCAGCCTCTGTATTTTTTTAGATGGGCAAGAAATAGAGCCTTAAAATGTCTTTCTCATTTTCCTTTATGTTCTCATATCTAGATCTCATATTTGGACTGCTTTCTTTTACAGCCATGAGAAACTTAGGTTGAGCATAATGTTTCTCCCTTTCAAATGTTTGTTTTACTTTTTTATGTCTCTTTCAGGCATATAGTTGTCCTATGTGGGCTCCGCATTCTTACCTGTACCCTCTGCACCAGGCCTACCTGGCAGCCTGCAGGATGTACCCAAAGGTCCCTGTCCCTGTGTATCCTCATAACCCTTGGTTCCAAGAAGCACCTCCTGCTCAGAGTGAAAGTGAATGTACTTGTGCCGATGCTCACTTTCCTATGCAGACCGAGGCCAGTGTTAATGGTCAAATGCCACAGGCAGAAATGGGGCCACCGGCATTTTCTTCACCTCTGGTTATCCCTCCATCTCAGGTGTCTGAAAGTCATGGGCAGTTGTCTTACCAGGCTGATCTTGAGCCTGAGAACCCTGGGCAGCTTCTTCATGCTGAATATGAAGAATCACTAAGTGGCAAGAACATGTATCCACAACCGTCCTTTGGGCCCAGTCCATTTTTGGGCCCAGTTCCCATTGCACCTCCTTTCTTTCCTCATGTTTGGTATGGGTACCCTTTCCAGGGATTCATAGAAAATCCTGTCATGAGGCAGAATATTGTCATGCCCTCGGATGAAAAAGAATTGGATCTGCCCCTGGAACATCTAGATTTGTCTAAAGAATGTGCTTCCAGCTCTGCAGTAAGTGAGTTCCCAGAAGCCCGGGGTGAAGGTGCTCATTCTTTACCTGAAGCAGATGTGAGCAGCAAGCATGAAGGTCGAGCAGAGCAGTCGTCCCAGACTCGAAAGGCAGATCTAGCCCTGGCTTCCCTTCCTCCTGGAGCTGAGGGCAAAGCTCATGTTCCCACCCAGATTCTAAACAGAGAGAGAGAAACTGTGCCTGTTGAGCTTGAGCTTAAGAGGACAGTTCAGAAAGAAAAACCAGAAAAAGTAAAAGATAGTAAGACTGCTGCTGCTAATGTGGTTAGCTCTGGGGCCAACTCTGTGGATAACAGAGTGCAGAGACCAAAAGAAGAGAGCTCAGAGGATGAAAATGAAGTGTCAAACATTCTGAGAAGTGGCAGATCCAAGCAGTTCTATAACCAAACTTACGGAGGCAGGAAGTACAAAAGTGATTGGGGCTCTTCTGGTAGGGGTGGATATCAACATGTGAGAGGCGAGGAGTCCTGGAAAGGGCAGCCGAGCAGAAGCCGAGATGAAGGATACCAGTACCATCGGAACGTCAGAGGACGGCCTTACAGGGGAGATAGGAGGAGGTCAGGCATGGGCGACGGCCACAGGGGACAGCACACTTGATGGTGGCTCCTTATGCTGTAGTAGAGCAGAAGCCTGTTCTTAGGTGGAATAATTCCGACGGCTTTAAAAGAACTGATTGAAGAGAAAACCCAAATTGGAACTTATTTCCTCCCCTCCCCCTTTACCCTCATTCCCATTCTGGACAAGATTTTGGACATGAGTTCAAGGGGCAGGTGAATTTCTGGCATTGCCATATTTCTTATTCAAAATCTTTATCGGGTGATTGTCCCCATAAAAAGTAGAACCTAAGTTTGTTAAAGTATTTTTTATAAATGACTTAATATAAAAGATAGATTTAGTGTTTGGTTTTTTTTCCTTGTATAAGTTTGACTTCAAATGTTGGAAATGTGTGCTTTATAGTGACAAGAATACCATTTGACAACACTATAGATTCCAAAACGTAACATTGCACCAAATAGAAATGTATATTTTATTATGCAATGCCTTAGTCATAAACTGGCTCAAACAGTTCTCAGCCTCAAACACTGTCTTTAAGATGCTTCCAGCCCAAAGGCCTTTCATCTCAATATCTGTCAGACTTGAATAAGGCAGCCTATTAACCTGTGTCTTAGAAATGTTGTATATAGTTCTTTTAATATCCATAGGGTATATTTTTGAATTTTGGTGAGTATCTGTTGAACTTGAGATTGCATACAAGAATAGATGTTTAAGAAATAGTAGGGAATCCAGTGAAACGGCTGTTTCCACCAAGAATTCCTAGCACTGGTGTAAATATCATGGTGCCTACTCGAAAGAAATGTAGATGCTATGCATTTTGAAAATAATCTGCATCTGTTAAAACTGCAGAGGTTTTTTAATGCCACTTTGACACTAATGCACTGACAGATTCTACATATTTTATGAGAAGAAATGTTAAAAAATTTTTAGCTTGACAGGTTTCTATAGAGAGATTATTGTGTGTTTTTCCCTCTCCTTGCACCATTGGTTTTGTTTATCACTTTTATGTTTGCATGTTCTACTTGTTATGGCTGGAATTACTGTACAAAATATGATTGTGACTTCTAGTTCTTTTTCTAGAGGACGCTGCTAGATGATGATTTTGCTTTGCATTGGTTAGTTTGCTGTTCTTGGGGTAGTATGTTTCTGATCCTGCTTCCAGGTTTTGCAGTATTCATTAGAGCTCCCTTTGCATGATGCACTCTTGTTTTTATTTGGCGATTGAACTCTTAATTAGCACAGTATTCATTCATCTGTGTTATTTTGTAAAAATAACTGTAGCTTGTGTTTCTGATTTGTATATACCAATGTGAAAACCCTTCAATTCTCCCCCCATCCCTCTTGGGTCCTGGGTCTTGAACTCAGGTCCTGAGCTACTTTTTGCTCAAGGCTGGGGTTCTATCACTTGAGCCACAGCTCCACTTTTGGCTTCTTTTTTCTTTTTCTCTGCCCCCACCCCCTTTTTGTAATTTATTATAGTTGAGTCTCACTGACTTTCCTTCCTGAGCTGGCTTTGAACTGTGATCCTCAGAAGCTAGGATTATAGGTATGAGCTACCTGTGCCTCGCCTCGCTCCTACTTTTTTTTTTTTTTTTAATGTTGAAATACCTTCTGATCAGGAATTTTGAATGCTATGCAGTAATATACTAGTTACTTTTCTTTGCATGGCCTGAATATGTCTGTTCAAAAATAGATGTGATGGTTCTTTTCATTCATTTAAATAACAGATTCTGTAAACAAAAACATGATTCACTTGAATTTGACAAACTAAAACTTTTCAGTTTTTCTGGGTTCTGATAACCTGTAGGAATGTTTAGATGTCAGCAAGGCTTTGAGCTCTCCACTGTACTGTAATAATGGTTATTTACCTCTGTGCTGTTTTAATTACCTAATGGTCTGTGTAACTGCTGATTGGAGTAGTGATTAACATTTTGATATTTTGTAACATAGAATTTTAGAGAGCACTTTGATAGATAGCATTTCATTTTGACGGTGCTAGGTTAAAATTTGTGAAGACTGGGATGGTTGTATGGCAAAGATTAGACCTTGTTGAAAGGAATCTTGTCACCATCTAAGCTAAAACAAGCAATTGTTGAGGGTACTGCCTGCTTAAGCCAGGTTTTTGCTAATATAAATGGCTAAATTATGGCATGAGAAGTTTAGAGGGTCCTTTTAGTTTAGACCATGCTTTTTTTCTTTTTAGATGTAGGATAGGTTGCTTGACAACTTTTTTGCTATGAAAATCACATTTTCATACAGATACCAGATTTAAAAGTTTTTATCTAAGTTTGAGCTCAGTAGTCCAAAAGAAATTGCTGTTCCACTGTCCATTTTATTGCTTTCTGGAAGTGCTTAAAAATTTGATAAGGAAGAATGCTTACTGTCTGCTTCTTTACTGTTACTGTATTGTACCTTAGTTAAAGAACTGAATAGAGGAGGCACAGATTTGCTTCCTTTTTTTTTTTTTTTTTTTCCCGGTCTAGCTAGGATGGTGGTAGCAATGTTCAGAGAATTCCGATAGGTGGCATTTTCCACAGTGAAAGAACTTTGACATTTGGGCATTTAAGATCATTGTTATATGAAGGTCAGATTTGTTTCTTTATGTTTTTCAATTAGTCATCCTGGGGATTTTGCCTTACGCTGAGGTCAGACCAGGGCCAAACAAGCGTCCTCTATCATATTAACTATGTCATTGTATGTTGACATCTTCCCATAGAAAAAAGAATACTGAGGATCGTTTTTTAGATTTGAAATTATGAAATTCATATTATACATTTTGAAAAACATTTAACCAAAGCTTGCTTGGTTTAGGTGCTTCTGCTGAACTTGTGTGTAGCTCTTTTCTTTTAGCTTTGAGTTAGGTCTCTTCAGGTTTGTTTCTCTCAAGTCTGTCTTCAGTTCTTGCCCGTGTGCTCCTTTGCAGCAGGATACTGGCAGTTGTGTTGTCCTCACCATGCTTCCTGATCACCTACACGTCCATTTTCCGAGGCAGACCGGAGCTCAGTCCCTGCCTCCATTTGACAGTAGTAGGTTTCCTCAGATCACCACGCTGATTCAGCCTATATGATGCAAACTCGTACTTGCAGTGTGTTGTTTCCTTTGTGACTCAAGGATGAATTAAAAATGCTGTTAACTGCAAACTTGTGTATGATTGACTTGGTGCAATAAAGTTCCTTTCTAACCATTTCTGGTTTAGAAAATACTCAGCCATCCTAGATACTAGCAATATTTATTTTTGCCTCATTTGTTTTACCTTCAGTCTTTCACTTAGGGTACTAAGCAAGGTCCATTCTAGTGTGTAGCTGGAGAAAATGCAGATCTGGCTACACTCTCTGTTTACTGTGTTTTGTTCCCTATTTTATATCTCTATGCCGTTGTTTTAAAATCTTAATGCCTCAGTTCCAGTATGTCAGTTTCAAAGTTTTATTTACTCCTTCTGATTGGGACTTCTTTTAAAAAGATATCCCCTTCCCTCCCCATGCGATTTTAGGAAGACCTTTTTGTGGGGTGGGTGCATGTCTTAATGCTTGGAGGCAGCAACTTTGGGGTTGAATTTACTTGAATGGGATTAAAATTGCATTGTTACAGAGCTAGAAAAAATTTATGTATGAAAAATACTAGCCTTACACTGAGTGCAAATAATACAAGCATGTGAAGATGTGATCATTTGTGATGTTACTTGTAAAAAATACATATCTTTGAAGTGTTTAAAGAAATAGTACTTTATATTCTTTATCATATCACTTTTTGTAAGTGTTGAATATATTCCTGTTTATTTTTCTATGTTCTGTTTTGTAGCCTTAAGAAGTGTTTTGAACATATTCTGAATGTATAAAATAAGAGTAAATGCCCTACATGGTGTGATGCTGCATTCTATATAAAACTGTGTGTATATTAAATTTGTCTGCTGATTCTGTTTGTGGTTCTTTGGTCCCAGCATAACCAGTTTTTTTCCTCTCCTGGTACTGGGCCTTGAGTCCTGTGGCTCAAGCAAGGCTAGTGCTCTACAATTTGAGCCACACACAGCACCACGTCTGGCCTTCTCTTGAGTTTACTAGCTTACAGTCCATGCTGCCCAGTCCTGGTTAGATTCAAGCTGTGATATACAGATCTCAGTCTGAAGAATAGCTAGGATTACAGGCTGAGCCACCCATGTCTAGCTCAGAATGCAAATCTTATAATCAGTCCATTCCTAAAAGATGGCTTTCCCTGGTATTTTTCCAGCCAGAAGAATTCAAATGGCTACAATTAAAAACTTGGCAAAATGTCCCACTAGACTTTCAGCTATCTCTTATAAACTTCTAGTGGCATTTAGTATTTATGCAGGAGCTGGGAGTTTGGCCTAGTGGTAGAGTTTAATTCCTTGATAACCACATACTTGGGGGCGGGGGGAAGAACCAGAAGTGGTGCTGTGGCTCAAATGGTAAAGTGGTATCCTTGTGAAAACCGAAGGTTAGAAACTCAGCATTGTAGCTCAAGGGATGGGGCAGTAGCCTTGAGCTGAAGTGTTCAGGGACAGTGCTCAGACCAAGCTCAATCCCAGACTGGCAAAAAAAAAAAAAAGGCATACATATTGTATGCTTTTTGTGAACTTTTAACCAAAGTGCCTTCAGGAAACAATGTAAAAAGTTCATTCTAAGTTTGATGGGAAATTGGTGTAGGCCCTGGATGGTGGATAAGCCCCAAGCTCAATTGCTGACATCTTGAGAGACTGGTCTTAACCCCGTGGAGAGAACAAGGGAAAAGGGAAATGTTATCTTCTTGCTGTGAGCACACCAAGATCTGAAGGCTAAAGGGAGGGAAGTCTTCACTGTTCACAGCTCTTACAGAATGGGTCACTTGATATAAATGGATGGAAGATGAGCTAGCACTTATGGAATGTTGGAGAAGGTGAAGCACTGAGGATGTAAATAAGATAGTAATGCTTTTCATCAACAGACCTGTGCCATCTTAATTTATAGGCTCTTGTGAAAGGCCTACATTAGATACGTAGATATCACACATACATGCTCCATAGAGCTTTTTAGGTAGATCCAGTATGGATATGGGCTTCAAACCTTACCAATCTTCCCACTAAACTGAAAATCTTCACACTTAAGTTTGAAGTTTGCCCACAAATGTGCAAATATAAGTGAAGTGGCTACTGGCAGGCATGCAATGTTTGGCCTCAGAAAGCACATCCTCATCTTTGCAGCCTTCAAGATTTTTCTACACCATCACTTTACCTTTAAGGAAAGCAGGTTTTCCAGAAATATCAAGATGACCTCAGTGTCTGATGATCTCTGGCCAGAACTGGGTCATGTGGCTTAACTTTTATACTGTAAGGATTGTCTTGACTGTCTTGGATCAAGTAGGACACTGTAGCTATGTATAAATGTTCACAGTTCATGTTTTTATACAGATATGAAACTTGCCTTATGATTAAAACATCTGTCCATTGACAATTGGTATAAAGAGTTGTGACTTTATGATGTGTTGTTTTAGGGACAGTTAAAATTATTTCAAATTTGGAAACATTTCAATTAAAATTGCCCTTAAGAGATAGGAATTACCCCAGTGTAACTTTATTATATATAGAACAAACTACTTACACTTAGGTATATGCACTGGAACAAAGGATGAAATAAACACTGATAATCTGAGAGGGTAGTAATAAGGGAGATCATATTTTATTCCATATACTTCTGTATATATGCATTTTCACAACAAACATTTGTGGATTATTCACATAACTTTATTTTTAGAAGGTCTACTGGGTCAAGATAAACCAAACTTTCCATCCCTTGTTTGCATGATCAAGGTTTAAGATCTAAAAATGTCCAGTTTTCTTGTTTTGCTTGGCCCGATCACTTATTCATAATAAACCCTCTTCCTCATAGGTTAATTGCAGTGCATTAGTAAGGTTTAATGTTCTCTGTATGCAAATTTAGAAATTAATGTGCTTGGTACACAAAAAGGTACTTTGCATTGCTTTCCTGCATTAATGTTACAACAGGGAAAGTGGTTGTACAGTCCTTGGCTGCCCCTCAGATAACTAGTCTAAAAATACACAGATAGTAGGCACCAGCTTAGGGGACTGTTTCCTACATCTTGATCAGTGATTGTTATATACATATGTTTTTAAAAAATGACTGAGAATAATTATAGAATCTTAGAGTGCAAAAACTGAAAAGTTAGGGTTCCCCCTACCCAGTGAGGAGGTGCTGAAATGTTTTTTTCATTAAGATGTTTGAAAGCACCAAAAAACATTGAAAGCAATGTGTAAGTTGATAATAAATACCATTTTCCAACAATGGTGTTTTGTAGTAGACATCTTCCTTGGAAATTACACACTGATAGCATAGTGCAAAGACTGCAAACAAATGACAAATATAATCCTGATGTTTATTTATCAAATCTTACCAGTGTAGTCTTTGACCAGCTTTGAAAATAGGGCAGTTTAATTATACTGGCGTACTTGGCAACCAGGTAAGCACAGAAATCTTTTCCAACATTTTTTTTTTAAATGTGGCAACACCGGTCAGTGTGTGGTACAGAAATATACCTACTGAAAATATTGCCATACATCATGAAAACCTGGAGGTAATTTGTATAGTTTGAAATGTCTTCACTTTAGCATATTATACACAAAAGGGCCTTATCATTAAGAACAGAAAAGAGCCTTTTTCTGTGTACAATTTACAGTCTAACTGGCTTTTGATATTAAGTAAATCATACTTAAAAGCTCCAGAGTATGTGGGGCCATGAAACCTGATTAAAGTTTTATACAACAAAAATCCCAGGAAATGTTCTTTTAATAAATGGCTTATTGATATTCTTAGATTCAGTTTAATCATCCAAGAAAAAGTAGTTTCCACTCTTCTTCTGTTCTACATCCTGAAAGAAAAAACAGAAGCAACAAAAATCAGTCACACCATTTCTCCTTCACTCTAGATTTACATCCAGGGAGTGTCTGTGTAACCTTTCCTATGCCCTCCACGCTAGGTTCACGCTTCCAAAGCAGGATCAGTACGCTTTGCCACCCACTCCTACTAACTAGAATATTATTTTTACCTCTAAAACTAGTATTCAAGGAAAGTCCCTTTTCGTAAGATGTTTAGATACATAATATCTGACATGTATTGGAATATTCCTGGGAAAACCATCAAATTCCATGAAAAAAAATTTCGATTTACAGTGCTTGCACAAAAGAACACACTTTGAAAACAGAAAAAAAATTATAAAATAGGCTTTCTCAGAAAATAGTAGCACTGTTAATCCATTGACCTATGTGCTAAACTTATGAGCACACAGAAATGCTTTAATGGATGTATCTGTGACTGAACTGTGAGTCTACCAAAAAAAAAAAAAAGTTAAATGCTCCACAAAAAGTTCTTAACCTGCTGGGTGCTCACAGCAGGTGGTTCACACCTGTAATCCTAGAAACTCAGGAGGCTGAGACCTGAGGATCCTGGCGTAATGCCTGCCTGGGGACTTTAGTGTCCTAAAGTCCGTGAGAGTCTTATCTCCAATCAGCTACCAGAAACCGCAAGTGGCGCTGTGGTCAAGGGATAGAGCATTAACCTTGAGTTGAAAAGCTCAGGGACAGCGCCAGACCGAGTTCAATCCCCTCCCCCCAAAAGTTGTGTTAAGTGCTCAATACATTTTTGTGCAAGAGATTTCTTACAAAGCCTGTCCAAGACCTCACAGTATAGTAGCACTGTTAGGACTACCGATACCACAAGTGCTGTATAGCACAGAAATGAGACATTTCAATTGTTAAAAATGATGGATGGAGTGATGAAAAATACTGTAAGCAAAATGACAGTTGACTTTTCCATCTAAAAATGCATTTTATGGGCTAAAACAATTGCAAGAAAAAAATATGTTCTACAGACAGAAAAATCACTGCTGATTAATTTGATATGGTTTCCCGATTTAAAATTCCATGCTTATTGAAGTTTAATTTTTTTTTTTTTAGGAGTTTAATTTTCTTACAATGATGTAGGTTGCTTCCGGAGGGCCCAAATGTTAGTTACCTGTGACTTAAAGACAGTCTTCCCACATACCTTAATTGAATTAAGTTTATTTATTCGTGGTCTATAGTTGTTTGGGTCTCTTCTGAATGTAATCTCCAGCTGAGACAAAAATTTGTTCATACCAGCCAAGAGGGTTTGAGGACTGGGAGGAGAAAATAAAGATCAAATTTGATAAAACTTTATTCCTTTTTGGAATGAAAACTACTGCCATTGCTCCCTCTAATTCTAATCACAACCTGTTTCAAGGCTTATGTTCACAAATGGCTTTGCTTAGATTAGCTTGTCAGGGGTGATTTTGTGGAAAATAAACAGCTTAATCTGTATGATATATAAAATAAACATCAGAAGTATTTATTTCTGACATGCTCAAGCCCTCTACTACTGAGACACACCTAGTCCCATACGTAGTACTTTCAAAAAGATCACTATTAAGGGTATTTTCAAAATCTCAAACCAACACTTAGTGGAGTAATAGAAGTTGAGATTCACAACCCTTTTAAAAGCCTTAGTTATTGTCTGAATAGTCTCAAGTTGGTATCTGGGGTGGCCTGTACCTTTTTCCTATTCAAGCTTCCTGTAGACACGGGATGACAGACATGCACCACTATATGCAGCTTCTACTGTGAGAGATGGATCTCATGAACTCTACTTATTGCTGAGGCTGCTTGTGAATCATGATCCCCTGGGTCTGTCAAGTAGCATGGATGACGAGTGAGTGAGCCACTGCCCCTTGCTCCTATCTACTCATTACACCACATTATGAGAGGTGGATCATTCGAAGCATTTCATATTCACACATTTTATGAGTAAGCAAATTTTATATATAATGAATTATTTTTTGTCTCCCTCCCCACCCCAGTCGTGGAGCTCGAACTCTGGGCCTGGGTGCTGGCCCTGAGTTCTTCAGCTCAAGGTCACTGCCCTACCTTTGAGCCACAGCGCCACTGGAGAGAAGAGTCTCATGGACTTTAGCTCCAGGTCTGGCTCTGAACCACTATCCTCAGTTCTCAGCTTCCTGATTGGCTAGGATCACAGGTGTGAGCCAACTGCACCTGGCATATAACAAATTCTTTAAGAAATTCTAATTCTCAGCCAGTCGCGGTGGCTCAAGCCTGGAATCCTAGCTACTTAGGAGGCTGAGATCTGAGGATCTCTGCTCAAAGCCAGGCCTGGCATTAAAGGTAGTAAAGAACATGAGACTCTTATCTCTAACTAACCTCTAGAAAACGCGAAGTTTGGGAGTGATATACTAGGATTTAAACTCAAGGCTTCAATATTGTTAGGTAAGCAGTCTACTACTGAGTCACAGCTCCTTCAGCCTTTATTCACCTGGTTATTCTTGGTTGGGTCTTGCTTTTTGCCCATGCCCAGGCCTGGACCTGGAGCTTCCTGCTACACACTTCATGCCATAGATGGGATGTGTGCACCACCATGTCTACCTTCTGTAAAGACGGAGTCTTGTGAATCTTCTGTTCAAGCTAGTCTAGAACTGCAATTTTCCTGATAGTATGTACACCATACCCACCTATTGACTGTGCTGGTCCTGCAAAACATGATTCCCCCCCCCCTCCCGTCCTGGCCAGACTGGTCTTGAACCATGACACTCCTTTGACCTCAAGGTTCACTGGAGGCTTAAACTCCAAGTGTTGGCCACCACACTTGAAATGCTGTCTTACATACCCAAGGTGTATCAGTAGATTTGTATAGTTAACAAAATACACGTGTGTCCTAATGGTAATGAAGCTTCCCAGGAAGTGATTCATGTTAGGGTTCTGTACATGACAAACACTCCTCCAGAGGGCCAGGGGAGAGGAGGCGGCGGCGGCGGCAAAGCCACTCATTTTACCTCTGTTGTGAATCAGTGTGGGATAGTTGGGATCTATTGTTAGCTTAACCACCTGAGTATTAACTGCTTGGATCTCTTTTCACATACATCAAAACTGAAGGTTTGTAAGGGATGATTTACAAAATGAGAAATCTCTCTGAAAACCAGGTAATCTGATAAACGTTAAGGTGAAAGAAAAAGAGTGGTGGCCTAAGGATTCCATTCTATAGTGTAAAAACTCCTCTACTATAATGTGCCACCCAGTCTCTTAGGAGACACAGAATATGAGAGCAAAATTCTGGTTAGGTTGTCAAATTAAAATACAGACATGTAACACTGCTTACGACTATAGGGTGCACATGTGGGCAGGAAATTAACAATTGTACCTGTTGGCCACTGTGTTCTTAGAAGGTACACCGTCAAACACGATCACGCGGTCCGCTAGATAGGTGGCCATGATGAAGTCGTGCTCCACAACAAAGGCTGTCTTCTTCGCATGGAGTATGAAGCTACAACACAAGTGTGACAATCTCGGTTCCTTTGCATCACAAAACTGTCGACTGTTATATTAAGCACACGTGTATGCCTCTCTATGCTCCCCAAAGACACTTATGAGCAAGGTGTTTACCGTTTGACAACCCGAGCTGCCATCAATCTTTGTTCAGAGTCCAAGTACGCAGATGGTTCATCAATCAAATAAACATCAGCAGGTTTACCCAAACAGAGAGCTAAAGCTACTCGCTGCAGTTCACCACCAGATAAGGTCTGCACCTAATTCAAAACAGTTGGCAAACACACTTAAAGATAATCATATTCTAAAATGCTAAGATAGAAGGAATAAGGAAGATTCATCCTGTCAGTACCTCCTGATCAATGATGTTCTCGATCTGCAGAGGCTTCATCACGTCAGTCACAAACTGTGGATGAGTGTACGCATCTCTTATCTTTTCATGTAGTAACTGGCGAACACTTCCCTGGTTTTAATGGAACAAATATTTAAGTGATAAAAATTCAGGAGAATAATCTACAAATGAAATTTACTAAAGTGAGAATACAGAGCAATCAATATGTAGCTAACAGCCCAATTCTACCTTTAATGCTTATCTACCATTTATGGCATGTTTTACAATTTTCTTAAAGATCCATATGTCTAGCAAGGAAAAAGGCAGAAAGAACTCTAAAACTAAAAAAAGTATTTAATAAGCAATGCCAGGTGTGGCTGTTTGTGTTTGCAGCTTTAAGCTCAAATTGGACTCAGGAGTCCAGCGTGAGGTACATAGCAGGTTGCAGGATGGCTTGAAGTATGAGCAAGACTTCCTCTCAAAAGCCAAATGATGTTTGCACAGGTGGCTCATGCTACTCATACTAGTTACTCTAGAGGCTGAGACCTGGAGGATCTCATATTGGCCAGCCCAAGGAAAAACCTTGCTAGATTTTTTCTTTCTTTCTTTTTTTTTTGGTGAGTCTTGGGAGCTTGAACTTGGCCTGGCACTGTCCCTGAGCTCTACAGCTCAAGACTATCGTTCTACTCCTGGGCCTGGGCCTTGGCCTTGTCCTTGAGCTCTTCAGCTCAAGGTTACCACCCTACACTTGAGCCAAGCCCCGCTTCTCATTTTCTAGAGGTTAAGTGGAGATAAGAGTCTCAGGTCTTTTTGTGCCCCGGCTGGCTTTGAACCTTGATCCTCACATCTGAGCCTCCTGAGCAGCTAGGATTACAGGGGTGAGAGCCACTGTGCTCGGCAATCTCGTTAGACTTTATTTCCAAAATAACCAATGAAAGATCAGCTTGGAAGTGTGGTTCAAGTGGTAGTGTACCAGCTGATTAAGCTCAAGATTCAAACACCAATTCTGCCTCTCCCCACTAAGAAGAATTTCCCTTCCTTTGTACAAAATTCATGTATCAACAATTCTTGTTTCCAGGGAATCTTGGCATTATTTATGGATTTTGGGAAACACATCATTAGCTTTTACCAGATGCTCACATGGAAATCTCTTGATTATTTGGAAAGGAAGGGAGAAAAGAAGAGAGGGAGGCAGTAAAAACTGAAGGAAGGAAGGAAGGAAGGAAGGAAGGAAGGAAGGAAGGAAGGAAGGAAGGAAGGAAGGAAAAGAAGGCCAATAGTAAACTGAGGACAATGTTTGAGCAGGAACACTCCTGATTGTCAAAGTTGGTATTTAAAGAGTCAAGTTAGGCAATCAGTAGGAGGTAACAGAAAAAGCAATGGAATGTTCTGTTAAATCCAAAGATGGCTTGCTTATTATTTCTGTCCTGAATATTTTCATGTTTTATCTGCACATTTTATTTCTTTATGGTTGAATAACTTTGCATTCTATGGCTCTTGATGGACATTCGGGTGATTCCTGTTTTGGGTGTTCAAGTTTTGGTGCAGGGTATGTTCTCATTGTTTTGGAATGCATAGCTATGAGCAGAACTTTTGGCACTTAGGATGACTATACTGTAGAATGGACAGTTCCAGCAACATGAGGTTCCAGGTTCTTCACCGGTGGGTATGAAGTGCTATCTTGCTGGTTTTGATGTGCATGTCGCTAATAACAAATGCTTTTAATCACTGTGCTTATTGCTATCTGTACTCCTTCTTTAGAAAAATGTCCTTTTGTTGGACAAGAGGATCCTTGTATTTGGTATTTAATAATTTACTATGGAAAGATGACAAACATTTTAAAAGTATTTTCCAAGCAGGGAATGGTGCCTGTAATCCCAACATCTGAGGGAGTCAGGAAGAGAGCCAATCTAAGACCAATTGGGGCTACATATCGAATTCTAAGCCAGTCAGAGAGGCTGTAAAAAGTTTACTTTGGTGGACTTTAATATAGTAAAGGGGTGCACTTTAGTCCTTAATAAATACACACACACACACACACACACACACACACACACACACACACACACACACACACTTAGTAATTAAATAAATCAAACAACAACTTACAGTTGATTTGGGACTAATCTTCTGTGGCTTGTAACTGACATTGAGAACTGGCACTTCTCCTGCAACACAATACAGGTATATAAGACACAAAAACAGCCCAGACTTCTAAAGATCTTTTTGTGGAATGGAATAAAAGGATGACAGTACCTCCTTCATCAGGCTTAAGTCTTCCAGCAAGCATTCTGATAAATGTCGTCTTGCCCGTACCTGGAAACAGAAGACTGACTGAAGAAATATTTCATATCCAAAGTAAAGTATGATGTTCCACTCGTATTGAATATTAAGAAATTCTAAATATCTTATAGAAAACAATTAAAATCTTTGTATAAACCCAAGCTTATTAGAGGAATAAAGCTTTTGTTTAATTCTTGGCTGTGGTGTGTGCGTGTGAGTGTGTGTGTGTGTGTGAGTGACAGGGATAGACAGCACCAACGCCTGCAAACAGAGCTTCACACCAGCTCAGTGTTTTTGTTTGCCTCTGGTCCTCTACCATTTCGGCCATTCTTCCAGGACAGCTTTGTTGGTTAAGAGTCTTGTATTTTACTGCAGTGTGCGGTTGTCTGTGAACCAAGCTCCTCCAAGCCTCCCCCGCAAGCAGGTACGAATCACCAGAGCTTGCCCTCATGCAATCTTATAATGACTATTTGATACACAGTAAGAACAAAGTTTACAGTTCAAGTCTTAGGATAGTTTTAACTTAGCTACAGTACTACAATCTATTTCGTGGGATGCAGACACCATTAAAACTGCACACTGAAAAGTTTCTTTGACTCAAGTCTGATTCAATATATAGTTTCGTAAGCTATAAAATTGCAATAAAATTTTTTAAAATCATAAGGTAACACTAGATATGCAGCAGTCTAACTCACATTGTAGTTTATGATGACAGTATTAAAAATGTCAGCATTTTTGGGCATTATACCAATAATCCTAGCTGCTCAGGAGGCTGAGATCTGAGGATCATGTTTGAAGCCAGCCTGGGCAGGTAGGTCCATGGCAGTCTTAATCTCCAATTAACTATTAAAATGTCTAAAGTGAGGCTGTGGCTCAAGTGGTGAGTGCTAGGTGTGAGCACAAAAACGCAGGGATCTTGTCTAGGCACTCAGCTCAAGCCTTAGCCTTAGGACCAGCACTGAGAAACAACACTGGCATTTAAAAAAAAAAAAAAAAGGTTCCAAATGTATGCATACAATGAAAGCACCTTTATACTATATTATGTCTAGTTTACCAACATGTCCTGTTTTCCTTACCCATTCTTCCTCGTTTATACATAGAAAAAGCAGCTGCACAGGACATTTTGTTTTTAAAGGAAATTATAAAACAAAATGAGAAACATTAACTGGATGGACAATAAGTTGAAATAAACTATGCTACAAAAATGAGAAGGTACACCAATAAAATGACAATTTACTATAGACATATCTGCTAACCAACAACTGAGTTAAAATTTACCATGGAATAGGTAAAGCTACTGGGGAAATGGAAGCAATGTTCTGGGATTAAACTTACCATTTTCCCCTAGCATCACCATGATTTCAGAATCCGTGAACTCTCCAGCCACAATTGCTAGCTCAAATTCTCCCATCTTTTTCTTCATCCCTGGATATTTGTACATACACATCTTCTTAACTTCTTCTTCATTGGCTGTTTCCGCAACTTTGAAAACAAGTGATGCATCTCGAAACCTCAAGTTTTCTGTTGGAACATAGCCGTCCAGAAAAATGTTTATACCTATTGAGAGGAAAAAGTGCCATGATGTTAGTAAACATAACTTAAAAGACCAGCTCCTGAGAACAATCTAGGTACAGTTTTAAAATTTCTGTGGACTTTTTATAATAATCTGCAGGTTTATGTATGTTTTTTATGTTTAAACAATGTAAATGTGAACACCCACTCACACAAAAGTCACTTAGATAACCTACAATTAGTTACTATTTGTTTACACCATTTTTTTATGCAAAAAAAGGTAGCACAAATATAATTTTTGCTATATTCTTCCATAAGAAGTTATTTTCACAAACAGATTTAAAATTAAAACAGAAGTTTGGGGGACGTTTTAAACACTTCATGAGCATTCAACTGCATACACGATAGCCATACATTTTTACTGCGCACACCTAATGGAAATTGCTCCATAAAAGGAAATACTTTTTCTACAGCAATGGTGTATAGCCTTTAAAATGGATTATTAACTATTTAATTTTCACAGTCATTGAATTCCAAGAGATCACTTTTTGGCTTAAAAGAGCATTAGAAAATGACTCCATATCAGGAACACATTTTCTAAGTAGAGGACAATATAGCATATGGCTAAAACAGATTTTTCAGTTACCTTCTCTTACACTAAAAGGCATGGTTACAACACCATAAGCACTTGGCACACCGTACAAACAGCAGATGAAGTCAGAGAGATAGTCTAACACACTGAGATCATGCTCCACCACAATGATGTATCTGAAAATCAGAAGAGTGTCACTGTTAATTTAACATGACATGTGTGATTAGCTAATACTTTCACATACCTATTTTTTTGTTTTTTTTTTTTGTCGATAGTGGGACTTGAACTCTGGGACTGGGCATTGTCCGAGCTCTTCAGCTCAAGACTATACTGTCCTACCCCTTGAGCCACAGCATCACCCCTGGTTTTCTGGTGGTTAACTGGAGGTAAGTCTCATGGACCTAGCCAGGTGCGTTGGCTCATGCCTATAATCCTAGCTACTCACGAGGCTGAGAACTGAGGATTGCGGTTCAAAGCCAGCCTGGGTACTAAAAGACCTTGAGACTCACATACCTATTCCTGATTATTTCAATTGTAAATTTTAGGAAAAATTATATTAAAAAAAACAAAAGTGTAAAAAACATTAAACAATGCTAAAAAAGAGGTTATGGTTCATTACTAATGATACTAATTTTTCATCAATAAAAAATGTCAGCTAACATGAAAGCTTACATATAAAGGAAATGTAAATGCTACAAAGCAGAAACAATTTACACTCCATTCAGATGGATTTTCTGCTATACAACTTTATTTAGCCCTTTTACTTGTTCTGTACCTTGTGCTAGTTTATAGTAGGAGATGCCTAAAAAGCAGGATCCTTTACCTAAGAATTTTGAATTTACTGGGCAAGATGGGGGCTATCAAATAATATCAGCCACCAAAGAATATGGCAAAGCATGTTCTTCAAATGAGACCTGGTGCTGATCAGCCATCGCACTTCATACATGAGACAGGCTGTAATGTGACTTAAGTGACAAAGCACTGCCAGGAGAGAAGCTACTAAGGAAATAGCCTTCAGGGAAGTAGTACTTTATTACAATTCCAAATTAGTTGCAGTTATTCCTTTTCCATCTCTCCATCTTCAGGCTCTCATTTAACCTGGTACAATGCTACTCAACTTTTATTGAGCACCCTCTCAAATGTCACCCACTAGATCTCTGTTACGATATAGTTTCTTATTCTTGAACTTCTGTTGTAAATATGTGAAATGGTATTTGTCAATCTTCCTCTTTCTACCCCCCCCTTTTTTTTGAGGGTCATGGGGCTTGAACTCGGCTTGAGTGCTGTCTCTGAGCTCTTCTGCTCAAGGCTACCACCCTATCCTTGAGCCAAGTCTCATTTCCCATTTTCTAGAGGTTAATTGGAGATATAAGAGTCTCAGGACCTTTTGTGCTCAGGCTGGCTTTGAACTTGATCCTCACATCTCAGCCTCCGGAGTAGCTATGATTACAGGTGTGACCCACGTACAATTTTTTTCATCAACATATATAAAATATACTTGTAGGCTATAAACTTATTTTAAGCTTCTCTAATTCTACATTAAAAATAAATCCATACTGCTCATAAATAAGGTAAGTTATCTTGATGTTCAGAAACTATACACGTTATCCATCTTCAAACAGAGTCACAACATCAGTATGCACTGTCACAAAAAGGCAAATAAAAAAATCTGAAGTATCACTCTCATATAGTAGAAAAAAAAATGGCACAGATGATATGTTATGGTTCAAACCAGGTACCCAGCAGGTACAAAGGCAGCTTAAGGCTACTGCTCTACCCTTGAGCCAAGCCTCATTTCCCTTTTCTAGGGATCAACTGGAGATAAGAGTCTCAGGTTCTTTTGCTATGCTGGCTAGCTTTGAACCTTGATCCTCAGATCTCAGCCTCCAGAGTAGCTAGGATTATAGGCGTGAACCACCACCCGGCTGTTTCTATCCCTTTTAAATGACATTGATAAAGACAGAAGTCCATGATTTGACTGTAGTCAGCCACTGTTTTGTGAGAATGTGGGAATACAATTTTATAGCACAGTAAGAAATCTGTGTTGTAAATAGTTAACACTCTATAATTAACTTCAGGAAGTCTGTTATGATGCATTTCTCCTAGTTTATTATGATTCCTTTCTCCACTTCTCTCCCTGCTGAGATATTTTTCTAATCATCTCCAAAATCCTTTTATTGTATAAAAAAACTGAATACATGCTTTGACACACAGGAAAATTTTACAAGAGAAGTTCATTTCCTCTTGCTCTCTTTCACCAGTGTATCACTATATATGGCTAACTTTATCTTATATAAACAAGAATCACTGATGTCTGAAAATGGGACAGAAATGTAATATATTCTCAGGTAGATGAGATTTGAATCTGTCTCACCCTCTTACAAGTGTGTTG
The DNA here is from genome assembly GCF_031878675.1 of Megascapheus bottae. Lineage (NCBI taxonomy): Eukaryota > Metazoa > Chordata > Mammalia > Rodentia > Geomyidae > Megascapheus > Megascapheus bottae. Next base: position 25,366,068 of record NC_143531.1, read on the forward strand.
GTAAAGCTTTTGTCATCTCTTTCTGGAGGAAGTGTTGTGGGATGACTTTCTCACTCTTTCATTGGTGGGATGACTTTCTCACTATTTCGTTTGTTCTGAAGTCCTTCCTTACCTTTTTCTCCATTTTCCTATTTTTTTAAAAGTCTAATTGTTTAATTTTAAATTTATTCATTAAAAGTACACGATGTCTTATTTTCTAGTAACTCGCCTAACATTTACAAAAGGAACTAAAAGTGAGCTGGCTCCAAATTACTTTCCTTTATGCCTGGACTAGGCTCCCCAAATAGCTAGGATTTCAAATGTGAGACACCATGCCCAGTGTAGAGGAAGCTAAAATTCTGCTGGTAGCTCGAAGTAGCAAAGATGAACAATATGTACACGTTCACAACATGCTAAATGTTTTTGAAAACAAAAACAACAACAACAAAAATCTAAATTCTTAAAACAATATAGGAATATCCCAGAGGTATACTTACCTGTCTGGATTTATTAGTGACCGGATGGTAATGGCAGCTTTTAAACGCTGCTTGACATCTAGGTAACTAGAAGGCTCATCAAACATGAAACTAAGAAAACAAACAACAATTATTATATTCAGATACACCTAATACATTTCTGCCTTACATGATGTTTTAAAGCAGTGTAACACTAATAGCTTCTGAATTACCAAAGATCTCCTCAAATACTAATGAAGAGAGGCTACCTTTAATGGTAAAATTTTCTATATTCTGTTCTGAAGTAGAAGTAAACAATTACGGAAAGGGAAATGCATATGAAGTTTGAGAACTTCTCAGTTTAGGGTTACTTCTAAACTGCACTTCTTCATGAAAAATATTCTTTATACAATCTGAATTAGTTCAGATTGAGCATTTCTCAAGATATATAAAGCTTGAAAGGTTAACCTACATATCAGCTTTCTGTATGCAAACAACAGCACAAGCAAATCTCTGCAACTCTCCTCCAGAGAGATCTTCAACATTTCGCTCCTTTAGGTGTGTTAAATCTAAAAAAAAACAAAAAAAAACAAATATAAGCATTGCATTCAAACTCCATCTTACCTCTTCTGGCAAAATGTAGACTGCATGTCATCACTGGGTTTTGGTGTTATTTCAGTTAAAAATTGTGTAATATATCAAGCAATAGGAATTACCTCATTTACTTTAATAATGTATATATAAAGATGTATATCTTTATAACTAAGTATAGTCTATTAAAACATACGTATATTGTTCAAGATGCACTGTACTTATAATCTGACTTGTTGAAATAAAATGCCTTTATATAACATCTTGGGGGTGGGAGGAAGGAAAACACAACATATACAAAATAAGCACTTACCAAGCTGTTGACATACAATTGTCTGTGTTTTTGTTTCATCCTTTCGGTCTAAAATAGATCCTACTGTTCCCTGTCATAAAATATAAGAAATAGTTACTGTTATTTTACTAGTAAAAGGAACAAATTTGTATAAATTCTACAGTATATCTATTGTTTTTAACAAGTCACTGACCTTAGCAGCTTTGGGAATCTGGTCTACATATTGTGGTTTGATAATGGCTTTTAGATCATCTTCTAGAATCTTGGTAAAGTAATTTTGTAATTCTGATCCACGGAAGTAAGTCAAAATTTCCTGCCAGTCAGGAGGATCCTAGAAACATACATAATAATGACCTGAATTCACGCTAATAATGCAACCAAAACAAGGATGAATGCTTTATAAAAGAGTACATATATGATACTTGGTTTCTAAGTTACCTTTTTAAGGAGAGGTGAAGGATTTAATTTCAAGAAAATGAAACATTTTTAATTGGTAGTAACATATTTTAGTTAGAAAAGGAAATGAAAGAGCTCTGTTAATAGTTCTTCAGAATGATCTTCAAAGTAAGAACATTAGGAGCCAGGAGTTTGGCTTCGTGGTACTGTGCTTGCCTAGTAGGCGTGAAGACCTAAGTTCAATTCCTGGTACCAAATACATAGAAAAAGCCAGAAGTGGTGCTGTAGCTCAAGGGGTGGGACTCTAGCCTTGAGAACGCACAAAGAAAGAACATTAAACCCAATATTTCTAATAAAAGCACCCCAAAACATAAATTTCTATGTGTTAATACATACATCATATTTGCCAAGGTTTGGCTTTTGCTTTCCTGCTAAAATCTTTAATGCAGTTGACTTTCCAATACCATTAGTTCCAACTAACCCCAAAACTTCACCTGGACGAGGGATTGGCAACCTGTTAAAATATACAAAAACAAAACCCAACTCAGACTTATGCAGAAAAAAAAAAAACCAAACACCTCTACTGAACAGAAAAATGATGCATTTTAATGCATTTGCACATCACACGCACCCATTAATAAGGTGAAAAAGTTATTGTCTATTAGGAAAAAACAGCCAAGAAAAAACTGTTAATTGTTAGAAATGCATTCATTACTTCAAACTTTATCTAATTTTCATTTAAAACACATTATAAAATAAAATTTCTTCTTTATACTTAAGTCTCATTTTATGTTCAATAAAATGCTTTGGGTAAAAAATGCTTTCATAGCAGGTGCAGCCTCACACTGACATGTAAAAATTCCTAGCCTGCCTTTTACTTACAAGGAAAGAAGTGTCACATCAACCAGAAATATCCACTCCTTTCTCCCTGATGCAGTTGGCCCTTAAAGCTGGCAGGTTGAAAAATACCTTTTCATTAGTAAAGTCTAGTTTCCCAGATTCAAACTATTACTGTTCAGCAGATAAAAACCTCAAAGAACTAAGGACTTTGTGATTTAATATGTCCAAGTTCAGAGTGCTTTTCTTTGTAGGTCATAAGATTAATGGACTAAAAAAAAAAAAAACAAAAAAAAAACAAAGGCAAATTGCCTTAAAAGAAAGAGCTTGTAACTTTTCCACTTGCTTAAGCTGAGTTTCTAAATCCAGAAATTATAATCAAAATGGGCTAAAATATGGCACTTAGTTGTTTAAAAGTCCAGAGACTAACAAGAGCAGAACAAATCATGAACACACATTATTTATATATATATGAATGTATGTATTCATATGTCCATAATTTTGCATGATGCCTTGAAATGTGATTTACCTTTGGTACATGGTCAATGTACATTTTTCCCCTATTTTTCTGAAAATTCCAAATGTATTTAACTCTTGATTGAATAAATACTGACCAGAGGATCACTGACTAGAAAATATACCTGTGAAGTTTGAAGGCATTGGCACAATATCGATGCGTTGTTTCTTTTTCCAAGTTGCTTGGTAAATTGACAATTGATAAGGCGCCAAAAGGGCATTTCTGTTATGTAAAGAATACATTTTGTATTAATTTTCAGAAGCATCATGTTAGTAAAAAGGATTAAGATTTTTAAAACAATCTTCCAAACATGAGTTTCATAAAGATGTAAAATATGATTTCCTTCTGTTCCTTGAATGCCCAAACTATTGACTAGTATTTCCTTTCACAACTGATAAAATCCTAAATAACATTCCTTTAGTGAGTATTACATTCATTTAAACTCATGTTTGTAGCAGTTGCTTTCTTTTGTATTATTTCTTCTTATTTCCTTTATTTAATTATTCCTGTCCTTGTATGCTTTCTTTCCTAGCTTCGGGAAAACCTCTTACAGTCTTGCATTCTAAATTGTTACGGGGTTGTTTCTATCTTATCAATAGCTAGCATTAGTGTGCAGGCCATGGATCAATGCCTTTGTGTGTGACTTACATCTACCCTACACAGAATAGATATTTCAACATTAATTCATATTTAAAAAGAAAACATTCATAGAAAATCATATCCAAAATATTTAATCATCAGACAAATAATCATGGGGCAATAATGGTAAGCATGAGGTCTCTTCAGAGTGGTAATGAAGGTACAGGAATAGCTCAGAATTATAGACAATGATAAGGATATCCAAACAGTATAATCTCATACTCTAGATTTGTCCAGTGAATTTAAGAGACCGCTCCATTTTATAAACTGTAAAAAGAACTGAAACAAAACCTCTTTTGTCTAATAATCACCACCTTTTAACCAAAACAGTCATTCATTCTTTTTATATCACACCATATATATCATTATATATATTCCTAGGGTTGTAATGGCTCAAGTAAATCCTCAACTTAGGAAGTCTGAAGTTTTGAGTTACCAACATAAACTAAAATATAAACAATTTCTTTCTTCTTTCATTCTTTTTTTTTTTTTTTTTGTGGGTCATGGGTCTTAAACTCAGCCTGGGCACTCTTCCTGAGCCCTACCCCTGGGCCTGGCTGGGTGCTGTCCCTGAGCTTTTCAGCTTAAGACTACCACCCTATCCTTGAGCCAAGTCTCATTTCCCATTTTCTAGAGGTTAATTGGAGATAAGAGTCTCAGGACCTTTTGTGCTCAGGCTGGCTTTGAACTTGATCCTCACATCTCAGCCTCCGGAGTAGCTATGATTACAGGTGTGACCCACGTACAATTTTTTTCATCAACATATATAAAATACTTGTAGGCTATAAACTGATTTTAAGCTTCTCTAATTCTACATTAAAAATAAATCCATACTGCTCATAAATAAGGTAAGTTATCTTGATATTCAGAAACTATACACGTTATCCATCTTCAAATAGTCACAACATCAGTATGCACTGTCACAAAAAGGCAAATAAAAAAAATCTGAAGTATCACTCTCATATAGTAGAAAAAAAAATGGCACAGATGATATGTTATGGTTCAAACCAGGTACCCAGCCCTTAGGGTATACAAAAGCATATGTAATAAAAGATTAGCAGATATTCATTGTAAGAAGTACTTCCAATTTATTTTTAAAACAAGGGAAGAAAATACTCTCAGGTATCCATGTAATTTTTCTGGATACTTAACCAAGGATTCAGAAACTGAAGTAGAATATACCTATGGTTTATTTGAACAATTTATAGGATGGTATCCACACTCTGATGAAGTTCCTTTTTATATTACCTACAAATAAAAATATCTAAATTAAGAACTTTATACAGTGATTCCTCTCTCTTATGAACTAAAGTTGGAAATTTAACCATTTATAAGTCAAAAGTCTAATCAAACTTTTCAGTGAAACAGAAATGAAGTAAACTCTTTAAAAATTTCCTTTTGGGATAAATTTAACAGAAGCATACCTAGGGTAGAGTAGAAGCAGTATTTAAGGATTAAATTTTAAATTTTCCATTGTTGTGCTCATTTCTACGTAAAAGTAGTTTATTTAAAATTAAAAGGCATGAAAGACATGATATGTGACAGTCATGCTTTTGTATATGTATTTTTAAAACATTCTGGTAAAGCCATGCTGAAGTATATGAATCAGTAGAAAATAAATATGATAAGAATAGTTTCCTGAAAACATGGCTTAATGAATTTAAAAAGCAACAGCTTTCTCATAAAAATACCACTTTCCTAACTCATTTGCCCTATACTTTATAACTTTAAAAATAGGTATCCACAATTTTAGGATATCACTTTTGGATTATATATTTGATCCTAAATGAAATATTTCCACTTACCTTAATACAAATACCACAACCAATACATAGAGTTTCAGAAATCCATGCTATTTTGCTCTGAGGTGTAACCTCTATGCACAGTTTTCCTGGTAAAGAAAAAAGATACAACTAAGTAATTTCCCTGGATCTTTCAGAATTTTCTGAACATTGCACAGAACAGACTTTCAAAACAGAGTATACAAAAATACACTTGAGACAATGCTGTAAGTCAATGCTGTGTCTGGGTAAACTTCTGACAAATTTCTCAGTTTATAGAAATAATCTGGACCGCTATAAGCAGATGACTAGTATGTTATTTAATCTACTATGGGGAAGAAAATAGTTTAGTAAAAATACAACAAAGCTTAAAATAGAGAAACAGACACACATTTTTTTTTTTTCTTCCCTGCTGGTCTTACTGCTTGAAAACTCAGGGCCTGGGCACTCTTCCCGAGCTTTTGTGGTCAAAGCTAGCACTCTACCAACCACTTGAGCCACAGCTCTAATTCCAGCTTTTTTGACTGTTAATTGGGGCTTATCAGAGTCTCATGGGGTTTTCTGCCTCAGCTGGCTTTAAACCAGGATCATAATTCTATCTCAATCTCCTCAGCAGCTAGTATTATAGGTGTGAGCCATAAGCACCTCGCCTTAAAACTTTCCTTTACCCTTAGATAATCCACAGAATAGCTTACCCATTCGAACCACCGGGCAACTCTTTTTGCATTCCTGTCGACATTTTTTAGGTTTACATTTATCATGGTTGACAATAGCAATTCTTGTTAATTTGTCCGCCATAATTGTAAGAAAGTAATAATATCCAGTTCTTCTGTTAAAGAAAAATTTGAGAAATACGGTGAATTCAATGCAATTACTTCAGAAAAATAATTCGTAAGCATAGAAGTTACAATGAACAATGTAAATCTTCCTCATTTGGAGATGTTATGATTATGTAAAAACAAGATCTTTTTTAAAAACAGCTAAATAATGTAGTGAAGTTAGAGAAATAAAATTTAATGTAATCTTAAGATGTAGGTAAGAAAATCTTGTCACTTAAAATAGTAACAGAAAATGCATAGGAATATCCTTAATACACACATACACATAAACATATACATCTAAACAGTAAATGCAAAAAAGTTCTATCAAATTAAATGACACAATACTTCAGTATTTACTATAAAGAACAGCCAAGGACTGGCAAAACAAGAATTGGGACTGTGCTCACTTTAAGTTTTTATATAAACAGCGTCATCACATGCAGATCAAAGCAGACTGATTAATATTCTGCAGTACTGAGACTGGTGCAGATGCTAATTTAATTAGAATGGTAATTAAGTCATGCTACAAAGAACATTACACTCTACACCAATTCATCTCCACATGTGACGAACCTGAAGCCAAAAGACATTTACAGATCCGCCCCCATTTGCTTTTTCTGTGATCTTCAACTCTTATTTTTTGCCAGTCCAAGTGCTTGAACTCAGGGCCTGAGCACTGTCCTTGGGCTTTCTCAAGGATAGAGCTTTATCACCTGAGCCACAGTACCACTTCTGGCTTTTTCTATGTATGTGGTACGGAGGAACTGAACCCGGGTCTTTGTGCATGCTAGGCAAGCACTCTACCACTAGGTTGAACTCCCAGCCCCAACTCTTCTCTATTTTGATAGACTACGTTTCTTAGGTCTTTTTCCAATGGAACAGGACTTTTTTTTTTTTTTTTTTTTTTTTTGACAGTCCTGGGGCCTGGGTACTTTTCCTGAGAGTCTTTGTGCTCAAGGCTAATACTCTACAACTTGAGCTATAGTACCACTTTTGGCCTTTTCTGCACAGTTTTATTGGAGAGAAGAATCTCATGGGCATTTCTGTCCAGGCTGGCTTCAGTCTCCTGAGTAGCTAGGATTATAGGCTTGAGCCACCAGAACCAGGATAGGACAACAAATCTTGGATCTTCATTCTGCCTCAGATGATTCCCTTTCCTTCCTCCTTAAAAAGTTATGCCTCTCATTCCATCCAACTGCTTCCGTCATTTGCTTGGTAGTTTACTAATATCCTCTTTTTATACCTCCTGACATTCTGATAGTCCAATGGGCCCATAGATCATTAGTATACTAGCAGCTTGTCCTCTCAGCTTAACTACTCTCTTCTAGTCTTATGCATTCTATCACAACCTTTCATTCATTGACCTTGTCATTCCCAATAATTGCAATCCTTCCATGACCTCAATTCTGAATAACCCATTCTCCAACTACGACTCCTTATCCTTGCAGAATACTGCTGTAGTACATGACATCCATTAACAAACCTCTAGTTTCTCTCATTCTTTAAACATATGATCACTAGCTTCTGATAGTGATCCATTCCCTTCTAAGTAAAAGTCAGTGTTTCAAGGACCCAGTACATTATCAGTCAACACTTGTCAACTTTCTAAATTGATCACTGACTATTCTGACTCTTGTTTACAAAACTGTTGATCCTAGTACACTCCAGGTTCCTGCTTCAACGTTTGGCACTGTTCCTTCTGCTGGTGGTGTCACATAGCTCAGTTTTTCATTTTTGTAAGCTATTACTTAGGGAAACGTAGTTACGTACTACATTTTTCATATGCTCATGCTTTATATGTATAGATTTACGGATGTGTTTATACATATATGCATCCACTCTACATATTTTTTCATTTTCCAAGTAGAATGTACCCCATTAATATGATAAAAAAGGAATTGTGTTCCTTCTAGAGGCTCGACCAGTGCCCAACACATAATGGGAGCTCCCACACTCCTGCTGAATGAGAAAGCAGATTTAAACATGGTAAATAACTTTTTCTTAGGTTATACTAACTCCAAGACTTGCATGTTACCAATATGGTAACAGATGTTCACTAGATTATAAACTGTGGGGAAAAAAAAATCACCAAAAAGGAACAGAGTAGTTGTATAATAAACTGAGCTATGATGATAAACAAGGTCACTTCTTTAAAAACTGGTCCAGGTCTCCTGAAGTTTTAAAAGAATTTAAATGACTTGAGTTATGAACCCAAAGAGCTCCTAGCTTCAAAAACAAAACAAGACCAACAAATAAAAATCAGCAAGAAAAAGACAAGAAGAGATGCTAACTTAGGTTACCTATTAAACTGGGCACTACTCCAATTTAAATGCAAACTTCTTTGCTAGCAAACTTTCCCCTTTAAGAGATAAACCTTTTACTATTAAATTGCTTAAACTTTATTTTTGCCAAGTGACTGAAATGCTTCACCTAATTATTCAACTGTTTTGAAAATCAGAATTGAAAAGTTTACCTCAGTATAAGATTATACCGAAGGTGGCATTGGTCGATTTATCCAACAGTGACAAATCATTATTCATTTAAGAAACATGAATATATTCTTACATGGAAAGCATTTCTAGCTTAGGGATAAAATAATGATAAAGCTGTATAAAAGTACTGATGAGAGACTGCTGTTACAGAACAATTTTTTCTAATCTATTGCTACAGTAGACTACTGTCCCCAAACAAGATGGGAGACAGCACAACTCTTGACTTCCATGGGTCCTTTCCCTTGAGCAGTCGGTGTATGTTCTTCCTGAAGTTTTTAAGTGTGGAAGGACCACGTTTTGCTTGTTTTTTTTTTTTTAAATAAAAACCAAAACCTTTTGTTTAAACGCCGTTTAAAGAGGGTTTTGGTGACAAGGTAAAACACCATGCTCGGGTGGCGGCTACAGAATGCCTATTCTCTGAGCACTCGTGGAAGGGCCTGGTTAGCAGCCTCGTGGAGAAGAAGAGCGGTGACAGTTAACCCCTTCGTCATCGGTTTTCCCATCGGGACGGGGAAGCCGTGGGTGAGCTTCACCGGTGGTGGTGGGACGCTCCGCGCTGGCTTTGAGTCCACGCCAGCGCGGGAGAGACGTCTACTGAGACCTTCGCTCGGGAAAGGCCCCATCCGCGCCCTCGCCGAGGGAGGGGGAGACGGCGGACGTGGGGCCCTTGGGCGGGGGAGCGACTCCACTCGGGGCCGGGACAAGCGGGGCGTCCGTCCGCCGCTTCCCCTCAGGTGTGGGAGTGGACTCGGGGCGGCCAGATGCTATGATCACCCCCGCGGTCACCGAGAGCGCGGAGGAAGAGCCGGGCGGGAGCGGGGACCCCGGGGCGCGGGCCCGAGGCCTGGGCGGCGGCGTGCGAGGCGGGGGCCCGGCGGTTCCAGCTGCTCCGCCGGAGCCGGCTGCCACGCGCCGCCGCCGGCCTAAGCACAGGCTCCGGGACCACATCCCCGCCGTCCTTCCAAGGCGGCGGCCCCAGGCCGGCCCCCTCCCGGCCATCCACGTACCTGGAGCTGACGATTCCCCCGGCGGTGGGGACGGGGAAGGCCCGCGCGTCCCTCAGCCACACGGCGTGTTCCTACAGACACCGGCCAAAATGGCGGTGCCCAGCCGCTGTCTCGCGCGAGCCACACAGGCGCAGCGCGCCTGCGCAGACAGAGCGCGGGGGTGGGGGGGCGGAGCCCGAGCGGTAGGGAAGACGAGAAGCGTGTGTTGACGTCATTGCTCGGCGACCGCAGTTGGACGTCATCGGGGCAGCCTGGCCATCCAGCCGCCAGCCGAGGGGGAGTGCCGCGGGTTCTGCAGGTGGCCGTCTTCCCCGGCGGCCCGGAGAACGGGGCCGACGTCAGCCTCGTTCTTCGTTTCCCACTCGCGGCCTTCTCGCGTTCGGTGGGTCAGGCGTCGCCGCCTCAGTCATTCTGGTTCAGCGGACGCGTCCAGCGGGGCCTGCCGTAGTCCCGGCCGTGTTCTCGGCGGTCTCCTCGGCCTCGGCTCCCTCCGCCTGTGGGGTCAGGTCTTCCAGGCCCGGAGCTCGCGTCTCCCCGCGCGCCGCTTGTTTCGTTATGTCCTTGGGGGGGGGGGGCATCCGGTCTCCAGAGGGGCGGTGGCCGCCGCCCTCCCGGAAGCTCCCGGGTGCTGGGAATGGCCGGGGTTGCAACGGGAGGCGTCCAGCAGATGGGGGGACGGATGGATTGGGCTCCTGTACAAGTTGTGAACTCAGGGCTTTGGACGGCTCTTTCAGACGCTCAGAACTGTAGCTCTACCACTTAAGCCACAGCTTCACTTCTGGCTTTTTGGGTTTTTTTTTTTGGTAGGTCATTGGAGATAAGAGTCTCACAGACTTTCCTCCCCGGCTTGGCTTCGAAGCTCAATCCTCAGCTCTCAGCCTCCTGAGCATCTAGGATTACAGGCGTGAGCCACCGGCGCACGCCTGTTTAGTCTTTATAATAATATTCAATAGTAGTGACTGCGCTACTGAATCTATTTAATACACCCTTAGCATTCGGCGAAGTACTTTTTTTTCATGTTTATGTAGATTTACTAAGATTAAACAAGAGACACGAATGATGAATATATGATGTGATCTTTGTGATCTATTTTGCTATGAAAATTTTACTTTTACCTTTTGGAGAAAGATGTTGGCATAATGTATGTATCCTTTCTACATAGAACACTTGAAACATGACCACGACAAACAAGACTCCTCCCGGAGCGGATCCTAAGCAGCTGGAAAGGACTGGAACAGTAAGAGAAATTGGGTCACAAGCTGTTTGGTCACTCTCATCGTGCAAACCAGGTAAAGCCAAGCCAAACATGCTGGTAATACAATTTTTGTGTGCACCGACCTCTCTTCATGTATTGCATGCCTCTATATAAGTACCCCGTGTGATAACCAGTTGCCACTGGGCTCCAATTGCATTTATCTGATCAGCTGTTTTACTAATAGCTCCCTAGATTTAAATTACTTATCTCATGAGGTCTCTCCTTGATCTTCCCTGATGTCTGCTGTGATTCACTTGTTAAATGTTAAGCATTGGGGCCGGGAGTTTGGCCTAGTGGTTAAAAGTGCTTGCCTAGCATGCATGAAGACCCGGGTTCGATTCCTCGGTACCACATACATAGAAAAAAGCCTGAAGTGGTGCTGAGGCTCAAGTGGTAGAGCTCTGACCTTGAGAAAGTCCAAGGACAGTGCTCAGGCCCTGAGCTCAAGCCCATAACTGGCAAAAAAAAAATAAATGTTAAGCATTTTGTGTTGGTCTTCACACATCCCCAAACAATTCCTTTATTTTTGATTTGTATAGCAGAGCAGTTCTTTTTTCTTTTTTTCTTTTTTTTTTTCTTACCAGTCCTGGACCTTGAACTCAGGACCCAAGCACTGTCCTTGGGCTTTCTCAAGACTACAGCTCTATCACTTGAACTACAGCATCATTTATGGCTGTTTTCCATGTGTGTGATACCGAAGAATTTAACCCAGTCTTTGTGCATGCTAGCCAAGCATTCTACCACTAGGCCAAACTCCCAGCCCCAGAGCAGTTCTTTTTTCTCAAATACTTGTCAAGGCCATTTCATTACCTATTTTTCCCCTATGGTTATGTCTCCTAATTACTCTTGTATCCAAGACTCTTTATTCCTGGACCTCAAGATTTTTGCTACAATTTGGCAGGATAGTGTATGTGTGTATTGTGTACTCTGTTATCCTAGAAACTTTAGGTTCTTTGGGCTAGGGATGTAATTCAGTGGTAGAATGTTGGCATAGTGTATACAATGCCCTGGGGTAAATGATCTACCCTGCAGGGAAAGAAAAGCATCCTTATGCTTCTTGTAATCACTCTTCTGCTCTCTCCAGGTTCCTGACCAAGTCTCATCTGTTTTGAGTCTTACTAATGGTTTTGCCTTTCCAAGAATTTCATTATAAACATAACTATACATCATGTAGCTGTATTTGTGTGCTGTCACAATTTCTAGTCATCTTTTTAATCAAGATTTCTGGGTAAATATATATGGTTATTTTATGTTTTAAATATACATTTCTCCTTTTCTCATGGGAATTTATTTCTCTTTCTTTCGAGGTTTATTCCTTTTCCATCTTCTGCAGTTGATATAATGTGTCTGCATGTAAATATTTTGCTATTTTGGTATTTAACTTGCTTGATGATCTCTGGATTTGTGGTTGATGTCATCATTTTTGAAAAATACCCAGCCATTTTCACTTCAAAAATACTTTTCATTTTGTCCATTCTTTTCCTGATGATATTTCAATACATATAGTGTTTGCAATAATATGCAACTTAGACAAAACACAGCTCATTTTAAGATCTGTAAGAACTTGTAAGACCAGAATCTAGGTAAATGGTAAAGTGAAATTAGATAGCTAGAGACTTGAGCATAGCAAGATTCCTTAAACAATTCGTATTTTATTTTATAGGAAGAAACTTTTGAAAAGTTGAAGTAGCAGCCTATAACCAGTATAAAAACTTATTAAGTAGAGACTTATGCAAAACCTGTTGCATAAATTTCAGAACATAACATTTCTTATTGCTGGGATCCAGATATGTGTTCCAGTATGTTGTTGGTGAGGAAGAATTTTGGAGAATTAGAATATTTATCAAATTAAAAGTTACAGTGACTCTGAGTTCTATTCATAGAAATTCATCCTCCAGAAATAGTAACATAGACTTAAAAATTATAGGCATTTAGTGTAATAAATAGGCATTTATTGTAATATTTTGTATATAGCAAAACATTGAGAACAAGCTGCATGTCCTCTAGAGGTTTAGTAAAGTAACAGTGATGTTCCCAGACATCAATATACTATATAAACTTTAAAAGTGAAGAAGCTGTTTAAGATAACATATGGATTGGTGAATATTAAGTAGTTTAACATAAATAAAACAGAATACATGTATTATCTCTGTAGTTATTGTGGTTGTTAATTCAGTGCCAGATATGTACAATGGAAAAAAAAGTCCACTAAAATACAGAATCATGTAGTATGCCATCATTCGTGCTAGAGAGGAGAGGAAGAAAACATGTGCTTCTTTGAATGTACATGTGACATCTTTGAAAGGTGAGGCAAGAAGCTGTAACCTGAGTGTTATTTGGAGTAGGGACAAGTGGATGTAGTGGAGTGACTTTTTACATGTTCTTTTGTGTACCTCCTCAATTTCTTTTTTTTTTTTTTTTTTTACCAGTCCTGGGCTTAAGCTCAGAGCCTGAGCACTGTCCTTGGACTTTCTCAAGGCTAGAGCTCTACCACTTGAGCCTCAGCACCACTTCCGGCTTTTTTCTATGTATGTGGTGCCGAGGAATCGAACCCGGGTCTTCATGCATGCTAGGCAAGCACTTTAACCACTAGGGCAAACTCCCAGCCCCTATGTACCTCCTCAATTTCATCCGCGGTGAAAACATTAGGAATTCAAAAATGAAGTGTAAATGTAAATTGTCCTCAGCTATAAAAAATCTGATTTACCATTCTATCATGCTCATTTCTAGAGTATGAGAAGAATATGAATTGTTGTGGTTTTAATCAGGAAAAGGCACAACATATAACAATTTTAGTTTTGTATGTTCTCAACTATAAAAAATGTGATTTACCAAAACAACTCTAAGATTCCACCTCACTCCAGTTAGAATGGCCAGGATCAAGAAAACTAATAACAACAGATGCTGGAGGGGATGTGGCCAGGAGGGATCACTACTACACTGTTGGTGGGAATGCACACTCGTTCAACCACTATGGAAAGCAGTATGGCAGTTCCTCAAAAGACTAATCATAGAGCTCCCCTGTGACCCAGTAATTCCACTACTTGGCATTTACCCAATAGTCCAGAAAGACATCACCCCATTTGTAAGGAAATGGAAAGACTTAGGAAAAAACATATTAAGTGAAGTAAGCCAGACTCAAAGGAACATAGGCCCAATAGTCTCCCTCATTTGTCATAATCAGTAGAAACCTTGGGCTCTCCTAGCAGAGATTAACAATAGAACAAAATCTAGAGACATAAGGCCAAATAGTATGACACTAAATGTAAGGACCTCCAGGATAAGGAAACAAAAAGCCATATAATGAGTGACTGTTGTCCTTAACGTACTATGTTATCTCTCGTCTCTTTTGCCATTCTTTGGTTATCTCATATTGTTAACAATATTTCACCTTGTTATCTGATATATTTTATATGTGCTTAATTGGTTATTTGAAATAGGATAGGGATGGGGGGGGGATCAAGATGGGGAGGAGGGGGGAGGGCGGGAGGGAAACAGGGACCATGTCATGAGAAAGGGTATCAATGTTTGTGAAGTTATGTACCTTCTATCTGGTGAATATAATGTAATCTTTCTATTAATCACATTAAAAAATATTTTAAAAAATCTGATTTACCATTCTATCATGCACATTTCTAGAATATGATGAGTTTGAATTACTGTGGTTTTAATCAGGAAAAGACACAACACTATTTTAGTATTGTTGAGTGACTAGACTATGGAATTCTGGATAAATTTAACTTTCGTTAATAGAAGCACTTGGTTTCAGAATGTGTATTTCTTATGGAAATACTTCTGATTTGTTCTTTTCTTGTCATAGTAAGACACATGCAATATATTAGAATCTACTTGTCTTCCAGGATTTTGTAGGCTGTGGGGATCATTTTTATGATCACTTATAATAAGTGTGAGAACCTGAATTTGAATACATTCAGAGTATGTATCAAACCAACAGTTCCCCCCCAATGTTTGTCATAAGTTTTGCATGCATATACTATTTCTTATCAGTCAAGATTTAGACAAAAAAGTAGAATAATTTTGATAATTTTTCACATTTCTAGTCATCTTTTTAATCAAAATTTCTGGATAAATATTTCTGGTGATTTTATGTTTTAAATATACATTTCTCTATTTCTCACCAAAATTTATTGCCATTCTTGGTGTTTTTAGGGTTTGGAGTGGATCAGTTACGAGATGACAATCTAGAAACATACTGGCAATCTGATGGCTCCCAGCCACATTTAGTGAACATCCAATTCAGGTAAGGAATGTTGAATGTTTTGACAAGTGTAGGTGATAAGGAAATCTACTTTATTTTCAGAACACTTAAAGAAGTGTAAGTACTAAAATGAAATATACTCAATTCTACTTTCAGATTCTTTGTTTTGGAGGCTGTTTTCTGCTCAACTTGATTGCTAGCAACTTGAGTTTACTCTGCTTTATCCTTTATGAATTTATGGTACTTGTACATAGGTGTTTCCCAAATATACTTTTCAACATGATTGCATTTTAGAAAATACTAGGGAATGTACATTTTGCTTGTGACCCAAAGCAGTGTCCTTATGTTTTGTATTAAGGAAACGCAGAGTGGTGATAGTCAGTACTTCTAATACGGAGTATTTATATACCTCCTCACATTTGTACTTTCATCTGGCTTAATTAACTAAGGACCTCAGCCATTGTATCAGTAACAAAGAATGTGAATCACTCCTTTGCTTTTTAAAGACAAGTATCTAGTATATGTTTCTTTTATGTCTCAGTCTCCTAGTAACAGTGTATAGTGTGCTAATAGAAAATGACCATTTTGTTTTTTAGTTTTGTAACAAAGAATGTGAATCATGTTTGCTTTTTAAAGATAAGTATCTAGTATATGTTTCTTTTATGTCTCAGTCTCCCAGTAACAGTGTATAGTGTGCTAATAGAAAATGACCATTTAGTTTTTTAGTTTTAAGGCTTGTAATTTAAGATTTATTACCTTTTGTTGTTGTTGTCATTGGTTTTGGGGCTTAGACCCTGGGCCTGGGTGCTGGCCCTGAGTTCTTCAGCTCAAGGCTGTTGCCCTACCTCTTGAGCCACAGCGCCACTTCTGGTTTTCTAATGGTTAACTAGAGATAAGAGTCTCATGGTCGTTAGTGCCTGGGCTGACTTTGAACCTTGATCCTCAGATCTAAGTCTCCTGAGTAGCTAGGATTACAGGCAAGAGCCACCGTGCCTGGCAAAATTGATTACTTTTATGCAGTATAGTCATATAGACCTGGATTAAAGTCTGGTTTTGATGTATATATAAGGATTTCATTAGATGTATAAAAAAGGACTATTGCTTACTCTTAAAGTGGACATAAAATGTTATTTTAATCGGGAGAGTTCTAGTACACTATGTTTCCTATAAGGTGGACACTTCTCTCAATGTAAAAGAAACCTGGCAGTTCAGGAGTGATATGGTAGCCCGATAGCACATTTATGGATGCACGATTCCTTCTCTTTTCACCCTTTCATTCTTTCATGAGATAATATTAAGATGCCTAGTGGCATCTCCACTTATGTCTATACTCCTTGGCAACAGAAAGGAGTAGATGAGAAAGATGAAAGGGAGATGTGTCACAGCACACATTTATTTTATATAAATTTTACTGGCTATTACTTAGCCACATGGTCATAATTAGCTTTAAGTAAAGTTGGGTCCTTTAGCTGGATACTGTGAAGAAAGAAGAAATAAGGTGATTGTAGTAAGCAACTAGAAATTCCTGTCACTGATGTTTCTGTTGTAATTTAGTAGGCGCCAACTAGAGGGGAAATTATTCAAGAGTCAGCAGTAGAAGATGACATGTCATCTTTGTAAAACCGGGCAGCTTATGCTGACAGCATCATAGCTGCATTGCTTCTTCAGTCAAGCATGTTTCGTAATATGGAACCCTAGAATTAGACACTTACTCATCCAGTTGTGAGACTGCTAGATCAGGTATGCTTGCCTTTATTAAACTCATGGCATGAAGAAACAAAAGAGAGGGTATGCTTTCTGCCAGCAGCTTTCTCTGCAGTGGGGTGTAGTGGGTGAGGCAAGAAAGGGAATTCAGGAGTGTTACTTATGTCATCAGAAATGGAAGTATTATCTTTTTCCTTCTCCTGTCCTGAAACACCTTCACGTAGGTGTTTGGCAAAGTGTTTTGTTTGAAGTAAGCATTAAACATAGAAAGATGACTTGAGAAATTTGAGTAGATTCCACAATGACTTCTGTTTAATCTTCCCATATTGTTAGTACTTGAGAAAGTATGATTTTTCTTTCTATATGCTATAACTTCTTGGTTCATTGAGAGAGAAGCTTCACAAAAATTTTATGGTACATTTCAGAGTAGCAATTTTAAACTTTTCATGAAGTCACACTTTCTTTTGTAAGTCTAATATGACTATGTACCATCAATTATGCATACAATTTCTGGGGATGCATGAACACAGAGGGGAAAATCTGTGGTTTAGGTAAAATTGAAATTAAGCAGCTACATGTCACTGTAAACTGGAATCAATGATTTAAACAAATTCAGTTAATTAAAAGGAGGTAGTTGTAGTTAAGATCATGTGAAAAGTACATCTTTAAACTCTCATTGTGTTCACTTGTTAAGTGTTTTGATTTAAGCTAGATATTAATGTGTTATTTTTTTAAGCAGTAAAATCATAATAGTAGCTCCTGTATCATGGGATTGAGGAATCAATGAAATAACACATACAAAGCAGTACTTGGAGGCCAGACAGAAACTGATCATCTGCCAACCACGTACTGCTGTTTTGTTTTGTTTTTTTTGTGGGTCATGGGGCTCGAACTCTGGGCCTGGACGTTGTCCCTGAGCTCTTCAGCTCAAGGCTACAGCCCCTCTTCCTGTTTTCTAGTGATTAATTGGAGATAAGAGTCTCACGGCCTTAGTGCCCGGGCTGGCTTTGAACCTCTGGCTTTGAACCTTGATCCTCAGATCTTAGCCTCGTGAGTAGCTAAGATTACAGGTGCGAGCCACCAACCTTGCCTGTACTGCTGTTGTTTTTAATGTCATTATTCTTTGACTTCCTAAATTAACATTATCTTGCAACTTCTGTGATTATGTTTCTTGAATTTTGTAATTTAGAGAAGTAAAGTTATTCTAAATGAAAAGCTTGGTTCCTTGGAATTATTTAAAAAAATATTAACAGACTTATCTCTTCTCCTTTCTACTTCTGGCTTATCCAGGAGAAAGTCACTAGTATGCTCTTGAAATTTTTTTTCTTTCTCCTTTTCTTTCCTGTCCTTTGGCTGACCCGGCAAAAAAGAAGCTAGTCTGATACTTGTTGCCTCTTTTGAGAACCCTTTAATGGTATTTGTCCTGTCAGCAGTTCAGGCATATTGAGTGGTTCACATCTTGCTCCCAGAAACAATCCTTAACTTTTCTTCTTCCTTTCTGATGAGTAGGCTCATCTACAAGTTTGGTTTCCTTAAGAAGAGCTTTAGACCCCCTACTGTTTTTATAGGCTGACTTTTAACACAAACTGCTTCTGTTCAAGGAGATCATTGTGATTGAGCCAGTGCTGGTTTACATTAGAACTTATTTTTTAAGCACATTTCAGTAGAATTCAGTATTAAAAATTACTTATTTTTTCCTGAAGGGAAAATGGCACATGATGGATGATCTTGTGAGATTATTTAACAAATATAGAAATCATAAAGAAGAAAATAAAGATCTCTAGGGGCTGGGAGTTTGGCCAGATGGTAGAGTGTTTGCCTAGCATGCATGGAGGCCCGGGTTCGATTCCTTGGTACCATATACATAGAAAAAAGCCAGAAGTGGTGCTAAAGCTCAAGTGGTAGAGCTCTAGCCTTGAGAAAGTCGAAAGACAATGCTCAGGCCCTGAGCTCAA
The DNA here is from genome assembly GCF_031878675.1 of Megascapheus bottae. Classification (NCBI taxonomy): domain Eukaryota; kingdom Metazoa; phylum Chordata; class Mammalia; order Rodentia; family Geomyidae; genus Megascapheus; species Megascapheus bottae. The sequence continues at coordinate 25,385,008 of NC_143531.1, forward strand.
GCCCAGGACTGGCAAAAAATAAATAAATACATACAGATCTCTTTTAGATCATCCATGAAGTAGATGCTTTGACTTTTTAAAAAATGACAGTCTTGCTTGTTAAGCGATATGAATTTCTACTTAGATTTAGTTCTTGACCATGTTTTACATAAGAGATGTGTATAAGTAAATTGTTATATCTATACCTGAACTTTTATGTTTTCCATTTTCATTGTTGAAATGAAAGAAAATGAAAATTTTCCATACTTGAAATATGATCTCTTAACATCAGAAAAGAAGATGGCTTGGCATTAATCTTTCAGTGTGATAAAAGTACATGTTTTTATTTTACTAATTTATTTATTTTAGAAGAAAAACAACAGTGAAGACTTTGTGTATTTATGCAGACTATAAATCTGATGAAAGCTACACTCCAAGCAAAATCTCAGTCAGAGTAGGAAATAATTTTCACAACCTTCAAGAAATTCGGGTATGTTTTTCAGAGTTTTTAAAATGTGTCTTCATCTAATTCTTGTTGTAATGATCACAGTTATAAATGTTAACATGCCGAGGGGCAGTTGCTAATGTTGAAGACAACAGTTTGGGTATAACGTGTTTGCATATAATATTTTTTTTTTACTTTCTTGAATTCTGATTGTCATCTTTTGTCAATATTTTCTTATGGAAATTTTCAGTCTGTAGAAAAGTAAAAAGAGTTTGACAGTGAACTTCAATATACTTCTAGTTTAATTGTTAATATTTTGCTATATTTATATTAAAACCTGTCCAATTTTTTTTGTAATACTGGGATTTGAACTCAGTGCCTCATGCCTGCCAAACAGGTGCTGTTCTATTTAAGCCATACTCCCAGCCCCTGTTTACATAGTTTATTTTTGAGATAGGGTCTTGTTTTATGCCTGGGCCCATCTGGACTGCTTTTTTTTTTTTTTTTAAGTTTTCGGGGTGATGTCCATCTGAACTTCTTGTGCTTCCTCTTACTGCTGAGATGACAAGTGCATACCTCTGCACCCACCCACTGATTCACATAGACTCTCATGAAGTTTTGTGCTTGGACTGACCCCTGTCCACAATCCTCTGATCTGTCCATATCTAGGGCTTCAAGGTTTGAGCCATCTTCTCCATCTTAGCAATTCTAATATTTTATACATTTCAAAGTAAGTTAAAAATGTCTCTGCATTTTGCACATAATGTGTTAGTAGCATTACCAGTATTTACCTAATGCTCATTTCTAAGGTAAATTTTATGTACAATTTTGCTCAAATCTTAGATTATTTGGTAAGTTTTTTTTTTGCCAGTCCTGGGCTTGAGCTCAGGGCCTGAGCACTGTCCTTGGACTTTCTCAAGGCTAGAGCTCTACCACTTGAGCCTCAGCACCACTTCTGGCTTTTTTCTATATATGTGGTACCGAGGAATCGAACCCGGGTCTTCGTGCATGCTAGGCAAGCACTTTAACCACTAGGCCAAACTCCCGGCCCTATTTGGTAAGTTTTGACAAATGCATGCACCTGTATACCTTTGACTCCTTTAAGATATAGAATTTTTCTGTCTCACTAGAAAATTCCCTTAAACTCTTTCAATTTCTATCGCTATGATTTTGTTTCCATAGATATATTTTTTAATTTTAGAGTGTCATATCAACAGAATCATACAGGGTGTAATTTTTATGTAAGTCATCTTTCAGTGTGATTTCTTTTTAATTCACCCTCATTTTATTCCTTAAAAACAATATTTCCATTGTTTTTTTTTCATTGAATGAAGTGTTTTATTGTTCTGAAATTTGCGTATATATTGATAAAGTAAGGACATTGTTCATAAGTCTTTTTTTTTTTAAAGACTCATACATTAGTTGTATAAGAGGGAAGGGAACTCAATGTGACACTTACACACATGCATATAATATATACTCTATCAACTACCCCTTCTATCAGTTTTCCATAATCTTTTCTCCCTTTTTAAAACAATTTCAACAGGTTTTTTTTCCTCTGCTGTATGTTTGTGAATATCCTGTCACATATTCTTCTGCTTGATCAGTTATGATGTTGGTGATCTACTGTATGGATTAAACTTTTTTTTTTTTTTTTTTTTGCCAGTCCTGGGCTTGAGCTCAGGGCCTGAGCACTGTCCTTGGACTTTCTCAAGGCTAGAGCTCTACCACTTGAGCCTCAGCACCATTTCTGGCTTTTTTCTATGTTTGTGGTACCGAGGAATCAAACCTGGGTCTTCATGCATGCTAGGCAAGCACTCTACCACTAGGCCAAACTCCCGGCCCCTGGATTAAACATTTTTAATCATATTTTTCAGTTGTAGAGTTTCTTTTAAAAAATAATTTCAATGGGCCGGGAATTTGGCCTAGTGGTTAAAGTGCTTGCCTAGCATGCACGAAGACCCGGGTTCGATTCCTTGGTACCACGTATATAGAAAAAGCCGCAAGTGGTGCTGAGGCTCAAGTGGTAGAGTTCTAGCCTTGAGAAAGTCCAAGGACAGTGCTCAGGCCCTGAGCTCAAGCCCAGGACTGGCCAAAAAAAAATAATAATAATTTCAATGATGGGTGCAGTGGCTTATGCCTGTAATCCTAGCTACTCAGGAAGCTGAGATCTGAGGATTGTGGTTCAGAGCCAGTCTGGACACAAAAGTCTGTGAGATTCTTACCTCCAATTAATCACCAGAAAACTGCAAGTAGTGCTGTAGCTCAGTAACTAGGGCCTGAGCTAAAGAGCTCAGGAACAATGCCCAGGCCAAGAATTCAAGTCACAGAACCCATAAAAAAAAAAAAAAATCAATCTCTGAAAATCTTATTTTGTTCATTTATTGTTTTCTGATTTTTTCCTCTTTTTTTTTTTGTAGTACTGGGTCTTGAACTTGGCATTGTGCTTGCTCAGCTTACTTGCTAGATTGGCACTGTACCACTTAAACTATGACTCCTTCTCAGCTTTCTGCTGGTTATTCTGAGGTGGAGTCTCTCGAACTTTTCTGCCCTTGAACTGTGATCCTTTTGATCTCAGTCTTCTGAGAAACAGAATTATGGGAGTGAATCAACTTGGTTCTCAACTTGTTTTTCTGGTTTTGTTTCTATAATGCTTGTTAATTTTTCTTTAAAATTTTTATGAAATCTTTTTAGACAGTTCATGGATCTCCATTTCTTTGGGGTTAGATATTGTTTGATTTTTTTCTTTTTTCTTTTTTTTTTTTTTTTGCTGTTCTTCATTTGATATATATGATGTATTGAAATATCCACTAGAGGTCACTGTTGGCTTTTGCTTTTTATTCTCCCGGTCCTGTTAGAACTTCATTGCTTCAAGTATACTCTTGTACTAGTTTTTCCTGGAGAATATATATGTGTGTGTGTGTACATATATATATATATATATATATATATATATATACTTATATATACATCTATTGAAAGAAATTTGATAATTCTGGGAAATGGATGTGTTCCAATACGATTTCTATATCTATGTATTAAAAATGTTTTGTATTCAAAGTCTTAAACAAGAGTTTTGAGAGGTTATTAGGCAAAACTGTAACTAATATTTGAACACTGGGAAATACTTTTTTGTTTTGTTTTGTTTTTGCTCAGAGCTAGAACTCTGCCACTTTGAGCTGTAGCTCTACTTCGAGTTTTCTGGCCGCTAATTAGAGATAAGAGTCTCATGGATTTTCTTGCCCAAGTTGACTTTGAACTGCAATCCTTAGATCTAAGCATCCTAACTAGCTAGGATTACAGGCATGAGCCACCAGTGTCCTGAAGGAAATATTCTTTATCTTTTGCCAGTCCTGGGGCTTGAACTAAGAGCCTGGGCATTTTCCTTGGACACTTTTTGCTCAAGGCTAGCACTCATCCACTTGAGCCACAGTGCTACTTCTGGCTTTTTCTGAGTATGTGGTACTAAGAAATCAAACCCAAGGCTTCATGCATGCTAGGAAAGCACTCTACCACTAGGCTATGCTCCTGGACAGGAAATACTTTTAATTTAGTCTTCGTTTCTATAATATCATGCAAATGTTGAAGCATTAACTGGTTGAAAAGGGCATTTTATTGATAGTCTTAGTTCTTAGAATATTTATATTTTGATGTAGTGACCAGATAACCTCATCAGACCAATAATCCTGTATATTATCAGATGATAACATATGATTTTTTAAAATCTTTTATTGTAATGTATAGAGGGGTTACAGTTATATTCGCCAGGTAGTAGGTGTATTACTTCTCACACATTGATACCCTGTCTCATGTTTTTATCCCCATTTTCCTCCCCCCATCCGTTTCTTATTTCAAATAAACAAATAACATATACAATATGCCAGGTAACAAAGTCAGATACTGTAACAATATGAGATTAATCAAAGGGCAACAAAAGAGAAGAGAAATAACATAGTACATTAAGAACAACAATCACATGATGAAAGCTCTTGTATGATGTTTTTGTGACAGAGTTAATGAGCATACTGATTTTCTGCCATCGTTCTCACTAAGAAACCATTAGTTTTGAATGTTTCTTTAAAATACTTGTGCCTTACCCTTTGTAGTTAATAACATGAAGTATTATACAGCCTTGTATGTAATTCTTTTTTTGGTAAATTAAACAACAGGTATCATTTTTTAAGGAAAAAGTGTCTGTGTGAGTGCATGAGTGCACACCAGTCCTGGGGCTCGGATTCAGTGCCTGAGTGTTGTCCCTGAGCTTTTTTGTTCAAGGCTAGGACTCTACCACTCAAGCTATGGCTCAACTTCCGGCCTTTGCAGTTGATTGGGCTGGCTTTGAACCGTGATCCTCAGGTCTCAGCCTCCTGAGTAGCTAGGATTACAGGCATGAGCCACCAGCACCTGGCAAGTTATATCTTTTCAAATAATAATTATATTAATATTAACTCTGATTGACTTTCTCTTATTGTAATTTCTTTGAGACTGATGAGAAAAATGAATATTCTTTTAATCCATTTTCTATCCTCTACTGTTATACTCATTTGGAAAATGATTGCTAAATTTCATTTTACTTTATTTTATGAATTACTTCAAAGAAATTCAGTAGTGCCAATAGTCTTAAAGCTTATTCTTATATCTTTAGAATGTTCTCTCAAAAGTAGAGTTACCTATCTTTCAATAAGAACTGCATTTTCTTTCTTTTTTTTTTTTTGTTTGGCTAGTTCCTAGGATTTGAACTCAGGGCCTGAGGACTGTCCTTGGGTTTTCTCAAGGCTAGAGCTTTACCACTTGAGCCACAGCACCATTTCTGGCTTTTTCTAGGTATGTGATATCAAGGAATCGAACCCGGGTCTTTGTGCATGCTAGGTAAGCACTCTACCACTGGGCCACACTCTCGGCCTCAATATGCATATTCCTTTTTTTTTTTGGTCATGGGCCTGGGTGTGTGACAAACCTGCCCCTTGAACCACAATGCCATTTCCAGTTTTCTGGTGGTTCATTGGAGATAAGAGCCTCACGGACTTTAGTGCCTAGGCTGCGTTGAACCAAGTTCCTCAGATGTCAGCCTCCTGACATGCATATTCTTAAACAATGATTAAACACAATTTACTGGCAACATCATTTGGTAGAATTTCTGGTTAGTATTCATCCATATGCCCACAAAGGTGTATGTGGGGAGGGGTAATATGTTAACTCTGTCAGCCATCAGCCGATGATGTTAGCGGTCACTTCTGCAGTTAAAATTTACACATGTGATTAAGTAGACTTAATGATGGCCCTTTGGAAACTAATCTGTTTATAAGCAGAAGGGTCTCTGGTTTGTATCAAAACCAATAATGATACCTATTTTGCTTTAACTGTCAGCAACTCTGGAGCCAAATTTGTGTCCTGCTTAGTAACAGATTTGTGTGTGTGTGTGTGTGTGTGTGAGACAGAGAGAGAGAGAGAGACAGAGAGAGAGAGAGAGAGAAAGAGAGAGGGAGAGGGAGAGAGAGAGAGAGAGGAAGAGAATATTTGATAGCTTCCATTAGTACATCTATTTTGATCACCCTCAAGGCTGAGTAGCTAGGATATAGGTGCTTAGTTACTGTCATGTGCAATTATTCTCCCCCACCTCCAAGTAGCCCTTGGTAATTATGTTGAAAGTAGAGAAGTAATGGCATTTGTTTTGACTCTACTGACAAATAGAATGCAAGCGAGATTAGTTCTAAAAGTTTCTCCTGTGTTTGCCCTACTTTAGGGTAGACAGGGTCATAGAGAAGATGATGACTAACTGGAATGCAGTGAACTTTGTAGAATCTAGGATAGTCTTTGCCTCTTATCGTAGCCCCAAGGTGGTAGACTGGGGCTCAGCAGGTTAAGAAAGGCAGTTTAGGGAATAAATACAAGTTGAGGAATGAAAAGAAAGTTCTCCCTACCTTCACTCGGTACTCTAGGACTTAGGTTGCTATGTCACATTAAAAATCATGAAAGAGTGAAAAGAAAATCAAAATTCATCTCAGTCAGTTTATAATGTCTAGTTGGTAAATGTTAGCTTTGTGAACTTAAAATTACCATTTTATTTTGCTAAGAAAGATCAGTAGAAAGCATTGAGAGGTGCTCTTGGCTTTTAAGTACTTCTTTTGTTAGAAGAGTTAGGTTAAGGGGGAATTGCCTAAGACAAATATGGAATTCCAATTGAAGAGTTTTCTGTTGACTAAAATCGGGATTATCAGTAGCATGGAATTGCCATCACTCACTGAACTCCATCTAACCTGAGCTTGTAATCATCTAAAACTTGGTGATATTCCCCAGGGGTCTTATTTGTACTTACCACTGAACACAAAGTTCTTTAGCCTTGGCTCACTGGGGGAAAACCTTGTCTGTTTCATAATCAGCAGTCTGGGCTTTAAATACTGTTTGCAGAGTAGGAGTGAAGGATTAGACCCAAGCCAGAGAAGGGACCGTGAGTTTCTAGATTGTCTTTGCCACATGCTGCTTTAATCATGGGGTTTGGACTCTGTCAAAACAGAGTTAGGATCTTGATATTATCATTTCTTATTTTGTGATACAGGAGAATTTCTGGGTCTTTTCAAAGCCTCTATTTACTTTAAAAGGAATATCTCAGGCTGTGTGCTGGTGGTTCATATCTGTAATCCTAGCTACTCAGAAAGCTGAGACATGGGGATCACAAGTTCAAAATTAGCCCCAGGAAAGAAAGTCCATGGGACTGTTATCTCCAGTTACTCAAGAAAAAAACTGAAGTAGAGCCGTAGGTCAAGTGACGGGCACCCCCCCCCCCCAAAAAAAAGAGTGTCATATCTTGTTTGGGTGGTTTCAAAGATTAAATGAGATAAGTTATGTAAAACTCTACCTATTTACGTAATGCATAGCAGATTCTCATCCAGGATGTTTGTGTCCTCCACATTTTCTCCTCTTCTTTGTATTGAATACTTCTTACTAGTACATGACTATACAAGATGAACACTGTTGGAATACATGTGCCCTATGCATATACTTTAGTGAAGGGGTGTAGGATTCAATATCTTACTAGTAGATCTAAGTATGAAATGTTGCTGTGGCAGACCTTTGATACTTGTTGATACTTGACATTTCAAGATCAAGTATTCACAGTTGAATAGTGAATACATCGCCTGGGGCTTGTTACTTTAACTTAATGAATTTTTCATGGGTGTGAATTTGATAATATAGATCAAATCCATTGGCTCTTTGATGTCATTGGCAGCATGCATCAAAGAGTAATTTGGCAATTTTAAACATTCTATTATAATCAAATGCATAAACGTCTACTAGAGCATATTCTGACTCATTTCTGGCTCATCAGAATGTCTGCTCTTTCTTTACTAAGCTAATTGTTTACTACTTTTTGGATCCTTTCTTTGATTTTGTACCCTACTCTTAAAATGCTTTATGCATTGGAATTTATTTTTACTTGACTTATTTTAAAAACAAGCAAAGTTGACTTAATATAGATGACTCCAGATTTTACTTGTAAGCCTTTACACTTTTTCTGAAGAATGTATTGTTTTAAAGTAAATATCTACAGTAATAAATTTATAGAGTAAGGGGATATAATTGAGCATTTAAAAAAGTGCTTTATTCACATTAAAATTTACAGCCAAGACTTTTAGCCAAGCCAGTAGTTAGTAAAAGTTCTGCCTATCTATCCTAATTGCACAAGTATTTTTCCAGATGTCACACAAAGCAGTGAGTGAAGTTGAGTGAGGGGGTGGAAGTAATAACAATTTTTGGAAATGCTCAGTGTGCCTCTATATTAGTGGTTTGGCTTTAAGTCAGTGTGACATAGCAAATGAACAAATTAAAAATGTATAAATAAAGGCAGAGGTAAGCATAATGCAATTTTTGCCAGGATATATGTTAGCTCATTAAAATCAGATGGTCAAACATTAAGGAACATGAAAATGACATATTTGACCTAGTGGTAGAGTGCTTCCCTCGCATGCATGAAGATCCAGGTTCAATTCCTCGGTATCACATACATAGGGAAGGAAAAAAAAAAAAAAAAAAGCCAGCGAGCGGTGCTGTAGCTCAAGTGGTAGAGCTCTAGCCTTGAGCAAACCCAAGGACAGTGCTTAGGCCCTGAGCTCAAGTCCAGAACTGGCAAAGAAAATGTCACATTTTACAAAGAAATTGACACCCCACACCTGTTGATGTATATGACACTAAGAGATGACCAAATGATGTTGAGAGACCACAGTTTGGTGAACTAGACAGATCTAGTTCCAAACTTAGCTTTGCCATATACTATAGCGGTGACGCCTCTGAAACCTCACTATTCTCATATTTGATCTTGCTGGATTCCTGAGATGATTAAGTAAAGTAAAAGTAGAAAGACTTGTTCAAATGGTCTGTCACACAGTAAACATTCAGTACAAATTTTCTTTTTCTTTTTTTCTGTTGGTCATGGGGCTTGAACTCTGGACCTGGGTGCTGTCCCTGAGCTCTTCAGTTCAAGGCTACTGCCCCTGAGCCACAGCATCACTGCCGGTTTTCTGATGGTTAATTGGAAGCAAGAGTCTCATGGACTTTAGTGCCGAGGCTAGCTTTGAACCACAGTCCTCACATCTCAGCCTCCTAAGTAGTTAGGATTATAGGTATGAGCCACTGCGCCTTAAGTCTTTCCTTCCTTCCTTCCTTCCACATGTGTGCATGTACACGCAAAGGCACGCGAGTGTGTGTGGGTGTATGTGTATGTGTGTACTGGTACTGAAGTTGAATTCAGGGCCTGGGCTTCTTTGCTCAAGGGTAGCACTCTATCACTTGAGCAATAGCTCTGCTTCTGACTTTTTGCTGGTTAATTGGAAGTAAGAGTTTCATGGACTTTCCTACCCAGACTGGCTTTGAACCTAAATCCTCATATCTCAGCCGCCTGTGACACTTGAGTTTTTATATGCTTTTAAAAAAGTAATCAAGTATTTGACAGATTAAAGTTTATTTTTCATCATTTGAGGTAGAATACAAATTTGTTTTTCTATTAGCTTCCAGGAAACTACTCATGCTTTCTGTATCTTGAGGAGAAATCTGAATAGACCACTGGGTGCTATATAATATATGGCTCTCATAAAGCTTATTTAGTTATGTAAACATATAAAAATAAAGGCATAATAGTTGATTATTACTTTCAGAAAACCACATTTTTATGATAAACTTATCTGAAATAAAAACTACATTGAAACATATATCTTAATCTATAAATCAGTTTGGGATAAATGTAGGATTTCTATCAGATAAAAATCCTACCAATTTTGGGAAAATTATGTAACTGGTAAGTTATTAAAAGAAACTTAAAATTTCATTGAATGACAAGTGGTAGTTTGATTCTGGGGTTAACTGGGGACGTTCAGTTATCAGTTTATAAAGGGTCCACTTCAGTGGACCAAGCTGACAGGCAGGAAGACCAATAGTTCATAGACTTAATTGACCTTGTTCTTTTAGTAGAAACACTAGGAAATAAAATTCTCTTTACTAACAACATTGCAAATGAAAACTTCAGAGGAAATTGTTTTCTCCTGTTTCTCCTTTGGGGTGCTGTGATTTGGTTAGCCGCCTCTAGGTGGAGGTGGGTCATGGTGGACTGAATTGGAGGGAAGGAGATGTGAGGGATAGAAAATGTGCAGGAGGATTACTCTGGCAAAATGCTACAGAGAAGTGATTTAAACCATTCTCATCCCCCAAATTAGTGTCTTTGAATGTTTGAAAAAGTAAGATATTCCATTTTGTTTCTACCCTTCTCATTTTGTGTTCACGTATAGCCTTTTGTACTTGGTAGTCATTGGAAATCATTATTGCAGTAAATCATTTTCTGAAAAGGAAGAAATCAATTATAATTTTATCTTAAAACTCATTTTGGATCATCTGCACCACTCCCCCCCACAAAAAAAAAATCTATGAGAAATTGTGCTGCAAAATCATCCGTCATTTGTAATCTTCCAGGAGGGAGATAACTCTCTGGTTTCATTTTCTTTTTTTAAAAAGACATTTTACATTGTCAGAAAACAGCAGATTATAAATGAGCTTCAAAAATAGTGATAAAACATGATTTATAACGGAAGGAATCGATGGTGTATTTCACCTAGAATAAGAAAGACAATGTGGAGTGAGGGATTTTGTGGTTTCCCAGTGCAGTGCGTGTGCTTGAAAGCTGTTCTCAGCAACGTGGGTGGCAGGTTAGGCTACCATGTAATGTATTGTAGTTGGCTCTCCACACTTGTCAGGGTTAGTGTTCAACCATTCGGAAAATTTTCCCATTGTTCTATCCTGTGAACCGAGACTAGTGTTGAATTCCCAATAACTTAACCAAAAAAAAAAAAAAAAGGCTTAATTAGAAAGTTTGAAATTTCATTACTTCTTATTGTTTTAATACAGTACTGTGTAGTTTAGTATTTTATCTATTATTACTTTTAGTGATTAAGAGATCAAAATAAAATTTTCATCTTATTTTTAATAGGTTTTACAGAAATTTGTATACTAAACCCTGCCCCCCCCTTTTTTTGTATTAACACTCTATTTCTGTCCTGAGCATTTTGCTTTAGATGGACCATAGCTCTTGGCAGCTAGTGCATTTTTAACAAATAATACTGTTTCTAGTAAGAGTTACAGAGAAAAAAAAAACTTTGTGTGAGGTCCTTGTAAACTGAACCTTTGGAACATTACTTTACCCCCTCCCCTTTGTGCTTCTTCTCTATTTGTGTAATGGTTATAAATTACATCGTTTGGAAGGAAGAATTAAAACCACTTTATTTTGCTATTTTGTACTTAATTTTTCTTTCTATACCTATTATTTTAAAGATACACACAGAAATAAGGAGTTATGATATTGAAATTTCATTGTGCCAGCATCTCCACGGCATAATCCAAAACACCCAGAAAATCTCCTGCTGGGCTGTCTGCAGTGTCTTAGGAGACTATCAGTGTCTGCCATTCACAAATCATCTTTTTTAAACTGAGTTCTTCCCGGTTCAGAACTCTTTCCTGACTGTAGGAAAATGGTTATCAATCTTTGTATTTTCAATTTGTGAGGATTTCTGTATATAGGATAAGTTATCATGAAATTACATTACACTCTGGTCATTGGCATATCAAAATCTAGAAGAATGCTTTTCATATATGCATTATAAAATAATGAAAAATTGAAAAATATAATGATTAATTCATATTCATTTTAAAATATATTCTAAAATCTGTTTTATTTGTAGGTGAAATATGTCTTAGCTACATGAACATAGAAATGTTTTATGTCCTGGGTTTTACTTAAAATTGAGATTCATAAATATCTTGGCCTTTGGTAATATTGTTTTTGAGTTAGATTTTTTTCAACTAACCTTCCTAGTCGAGGAATATATTAGGAAGTATGGCTCAGAAGTTGCTTTTTTTTTTTTTTTTGCCAGTCCTGGGCTGGAGCTCAGGGCCTGAGCACTGTCCTTGGACTTTCTTAAGGCTAGAGCTCTACCACTTGAGCCTCAGCACTACTTCTGGCTTTTTTCTATGTTTGTGGTACCAAGGAATCAAACCCAGGTCTTCGTGCATGCTAGGCAAGCACTCAACCACTAGGCCAAACTCCCGGCCCCAGAAGTCTTCATTTTTAAAAAATCTTATCTGCTGTTTTTTTTTTTTTAATATTAGGTTAGAGTTGGACTCAGGAAGCAAACTTGCAAAATGTAGTCCAGTGTGTTTATGGTCTTACCCTCCATTTAGATCCATGAAACATTCAAAGGTGAAATTAATTAATTACCTTTACTCTCCCACAAGGATTTATTGGAACCACTCAGTATTGGTTTTTTTCCATTAAATATAAAAGAGTAAATTTAGAATATAGTCACTGAAACTAGCATTTTACTATTTCAATTTACCTTTGAATTTCTTGATCAGTTAATGAATACCTTTACGTTTCATAGTCTTTTTATGAATCTTTTATTTCTTCTAATTACTCCAGTGAGATTACTGTATGGGGGATGCAGTTATTAAGTTGTAGTTAGCAGTGGGTCTGATAGTATGCTTCCTAGTCCTTCATTTATTCTGTTTATATACTTCTTACCAGCTCTTGTACTGTTTTTCTCAATATAGAGGAGAGCAAGATTGCCATTTAAACAAAATTATCTCACATATGGTTTTTGGGAGGGGAAATCAAACCATCAAGTCCTTAACATCCCTTTTCTGAAGGGTGGGGGAGGGGTATTCAGGGGAGGCCTGCCTCTTGATTGCCAGAAATCCTAATTGCTCACAGGGCAACCTGGCACACTGCCATGTCCCCATTGGGCTGTTTGTTGGTACTTTGGAATAGAACAACAACAACAACAAAAATGCCTTTGCCTTTTCTGCTTACTTATTACTGATTGCAATTTTAGGAAGAAGTTAACTTTTTTTTCCCCTCAAAATGATGGTATTCACATCAAGATGTGGCCCAACTTCATGATAACCATGCCATAAGTAGTAGAGTGAATTTAATGTTTTTATCATTCCTGTAAAATAAATTAGTTGTGTCTATGCCAAAATGTTTACCTTGTATACTTTGATTCTTAAACAGGTAATCTAGATTTGGCTAACAACTTGTGAAAGTAAATTAAGAAGTGAATTGTTTTGGCCTTTTGTATTTTATAATCAAGACCTATTACATATGAATTACGGATAGTGCAAATTAATGATCTTATAAGCAAAGTGTGTTTGTATGTGTGAGGAGTTATTTTACTTGTTTTGGAAACCTAATATTGGGAGTGTTCTGTTTGTATTCACATATTTAAACTGAAGATGTGTACTGGGTTTTCATCTTTGCCTGGATCTTAAGAACTTTTGTTTTCCTTGTCATGCTTTATTCTGTTTTTATTTGTTTGTTTGTTTTGCCAGTCCTGGGCTTGAGCTCAGGGCCTGAGCACAGTCCTTGGACTTTCTTAAGGCTACAGCCTCAGCACCACTTCCAGCTGTTATTTTTTTTTTCTGTGTATGTGGTACTGAGTACTCGAACCAGGGTCTTCTTGCCTGCTAGGCAAGCACTCTACCAGGCCAGCCGGCAGCAAACCAGGGTTCGCAGATTGGGATTTCTGAAATAGGGGCAAGGACTAGGAAAAATTAAAAGAGACAAACAGATGGAGTTCGGGAGGACTACAGCCCAAGTCAGCAGTCCAAGAAGGCTGTGAGCTCCAGACTGCCGCCTAAGACTGTCCTGTTTATTTTAAGTTCCTACCTTAAATACTCTTCTTAAAACTAGGGAACTGCCAGAGGCTACATTCATACAAAATAGTAAACAAGTCACCTATAGGATAAATGAGAAAGGATTAACATTGCTTAAAGTCATCCTGATAAGAACTGATTGACATTGCTTAAAGTTATCCTGATAAGAGTTACTTCCTTGTGTATACAGTTGTGTAGGTCCAAGGTCAGGTCCAAGGTCATTGACCCCACAGTCGGTCCCCAACAGTAGGCCAAACTCCCAGTCCTTGTCATGCTTTATTCTATGGACAGTAACTAATATAAAGCAGTATTCTGACACAATTCATTTCTTGTTTTCTTCTTGGTATAACCTATATAACTTCTGCCTCTCATTAAGGCCTCTAGAGAATTATGGCTTTTTGAGTTGTTAGTGTATACTTACTTGTGCTCATCTTCTGAATATGTTATCTTATACTCATTCTAGATAGCTGTATTTGAAGACTACTTTTTTCTCCCCCCAGTCCTGGGGCTTGAACTCAGGGCCTGAACACTGTCCTTGGGCTTTCTCATGGCTAGTGCTCTACCTCTTGAGCCACAGCACCACTTCCAGCTTTTTTCAGTATGTGATACCAAGGAATCGAACCTGGGTCTTAGTGCATGCTTGGTAAGAACTTTACCATTAGGCCAAACTCCCAGCCCGAAGACTACTTTTTTTTTTCACCTTTGTGATAATCAGGGATTTGGCAGAGGAACTACTTAGAAATACTAGCTCTTGTCTTTCAGCAGCTAGGTGACCCTCAGGCTAATTATGTAACCTCTGTGATCCTTTGCTGTAAATTAGAGATGCAGTGTTAAGATGTTTGAGTCAGCGTCTGGTGAAAGCATGACACATAGTAGTCAAAAGCAAAGCCTAGAAAATGGATTATGTTTTTATAATATCCAGTAGTATGCGTTGCTATATAATCTCATGAAATTGACAGTCTTAATTAGATAAAATGGTTGGACAAACATATGTTTGTTTTGATAAGGATCTAAGTCCACAGGCTTTGGAGTCATCCTTTGGGGTTTGAATTCCAGGTGTGCCACAGCTGGGCACCTTGCACAGTCAGCCTGTTGGTGCCTTTCATTTCTTAAATCTAAAATGAAGGTGGAAACAACATACTTCTCTAGGGCTTTTGCAGGACTGAGATACAACTACAGATATATAAATGCTTAAAACAATGCCTGGCAATTGGGGCCAGGAGTATGGCCTAGTGGTAGAGTACTTGCCTAGCATGCATGAGGACCGGGGTTTGATTCCTCAGTACCACATACATAGAAAAAAGCTGGAAGTGAGCTGAGGCTCAAGTGATAGAGCTCCAGCCTTGAGAAAGCCCAAAGATAGTGCCCAGGCCCTGAGTTCAAGCCAAGACTGACCCCCCCCCCAAAAAAATTTTTTTTAAAAAGAACAATGCCTGGCAAGGTCTAAGTGCTGCAATGATGTTTAACTATTAATATTTCATAGAAAAGGAAATATAAAGTGAGAAAGCTTTTGTGGATATCTTTTCATCCAGTCCTAACAGTCCTCACTGCCTTCATTCCAACACCTTGGAGAGATCTGCACTTCCACAAAGTGCCAAATTAGCAATTGCCTTTTAGTCAATATTTCTTAAAGTTTGTGATGCCTTGCACTAAGAACCTCTCACATGGCTGAGTTTGGAATTCTAGTTCTGAAATAATTTTCCTCATAATTTTAAACACATTCTACATGGTCTTATAGTTTGTGTTGTAAACGTTGGGAAGTACAATGCCTGTTTGATGTCCGGGTGCTCACATATGATCTGTTTTTCTCTCATGAGGGAGGTGTGTGAAATCTGTCTCCCTCAATCTGGTTTATTTGACTTAGTATGATGATCTCAACTTCCATGAAATTTTCAGCAAGTGACATAATTCATTCTTTATTATGATTGATTGCTATTCCATTATTAATATATGTAGCATTTTACTTATCTCTTCAAGCATTGATGATCACCGTAGGCTGTTGTAGTGACTATTGTGAACAGTGATTCAGTAAATATGGGCGTGCAAGTATCTCTACTGTATGCTGACTTCGACTCCTTTGGGTATACACGCAGAAGAATAGCCAGACCATCTCTAGTAGCCCTGTTTTTAGCTTTTTGAAGACATTCTACACTAATTTCTATACTGGATGAACTATTTAGTACATTACCATCAACAGTGTATGAATTCCTTTTCCCCTGGCGTCTTTGCCAGTATCTGTTGTTTCCTTGATGATTTCTATTCTGACTGGAAATGGGGGTCAGGTAGGGAATAGAATCTCGTGTATTTTTTATTTGTATGTCTTTGATTGTTATGGATATCGAGTATCTCCTTAGTTTTGTACTTTTGAGAACTGTCTATTTAGTTCATTTGTCCCACTTGTTGATTAGATTATCTGTCCTTTTGGTGGTGTTTTTTTTTTTTTTTAAAGCTTTCTGTATATTCTAGATATCAATCTCTTGTCTGGAGAATACTTGTCAAAGATTGTCTGTCTGTAGGTTCTCTTCATTTTAGTAACTAATTCCCTTAATGTGCATAAGCTTTTTGGCTTACTGCAATTCCATGTGGCAGGTTCTTTTATTTTCTGAGTGGTTGGTAATCGGTTTAGAAAGTGATTGCTTATGCATATATCTTCAAGTATTTTCCCTTCCCTCCCTGGTCCTCCCCTCCCTATCCCTCCCCTCCCCTCCCTGTCCTGGGTTTTGAACTCCTGGACACTGTCCCTGAGCTCCTTCTGCTCAAGACTAGCACTGCACTGAACCATTTTAGCCACAGCACCACTTCTGGCTTTTTTTTTTTTCTTTTTTTTTTGGTGGTTAAATGGAGATAAGAGTCTCATGGACTTTCCTGCCCAGTCTGGCTTTGAACAATTGTCAGATCTCAGCCTCTTGAGTAGCTAGAATTATAGGTGTGAGCCATTAGCACCTGGCTACACTAGGTAGGGTCTCATTTGTAGCAAATGATTGAGCACAATAGGGACTAAAAGGAGGGTCTTTTCTGAATCTGCCAGTGAGTAGCATTGTCTAGATATGCATGGCAGCCTACCATGAGTTCACTCAACCAGCCTTCCTTTTTTCCCTGCCTCCTTCCCCTAATGTTAGACCTCTGTCATCTACTGGGAGCTCTTTAGTCTCCCCAGCCTCCCTCCTCATCTTCTCTCTCAGTTCTTCCCCTAATACATTTCCTCTAATTCAAAACTTTTCTTTGTATCTGCTTCTCCGGCTGGCATAGTTATCTTATTTTTTAAGCTGTCTTCCAGCAGCATCCAGGGAATTTTTTCTTTTTTTTTTTTTTTAGTCTCTCTTGGTTTGGTTGAGCCCTGGTTTCTGCATCCCAGGTCATCTTTCTTATTCATTTCCCTCTTTTTGGGTGGAATTCATCCTCCACATGGGAGGTAAATAGTTGAAACCTTGTATGACCGAAAACTATTTTAATCTCACCCTTGAGGCATGATTTGGCTGGGTATGGAATTCTAGTTTGGAAATCATTTTCCCTCAGAATTTTAAACACATTCTCTATTGCCTCATCATTTCAGTGTAAATATTGAAAAATACAGCGCCACTTTTCATATCACATGTTTTGCATGTGATCTGATTTTATCCCTAGTAGCTTTTATAATCTCTCAGTACTTAATGCTCTGAAGTTTCCTGGTACTGTACATTATGCGGTATTTATTCTTTCTTTGTGTTGTTTGCTTGCTTCCTCAGTTTGGCAGCACCACCTCTGTTTGGGAAGATACTTAGATTTGATTCTTTCCCATTTTCCTCTGTTTGCTTCTTCTGAATTGACATTTGTTAGCTCACCTCTTGTATTGACCCATCAATTTTGTGATTCTCTCTCTCTCTCTGTCTCTCTCTGTCTGTCTGTCTCTCTCTGTCTCTGTCTCTGTCTCTCTTTCTCTCTGTCTCTGTCTCTCTCTGTCTCTCTTTGTCTCTGTCTCTGTCTCTCTCTGTCTGTCTCTCTGTCTCTTGTAAGACATGAATTGAACAAATATTACATCAAGAAATATTTACTTGCATGTTTTTAAATTTCTTAAGACCTGTTTTTATTCCTTGGTCTTTAAAAAAATAACATTTTTGTTTCATGGATACAATGTATCAGGACACTGAGGATATTAATAATACTTGTTTTCTCTGTGCCCTTCCCTCCTTGTCCTCCCTCCCTCCATCCCTTTTTTCTGTTTCTCCAGTGCTGAAGATTCTTGAACTTGATGCTAGGCAAGCACTCCGCCACTTTGCCACATTCCCAGCCCATTTACCATGTCCCTGGATTGTGTCATTTTGCTCATGTCCTTAATTTAATTTTGACTTGTTTTGTTTATGATGGCTCCAAGGCACACAAAATTTACCCATTAGAGACTCCATATGGTGTAATTCATTGGGTGGGAAATCACTGTTGGTTGCTGTTGTTCACTCAGTACATCCTATGCTGCTGTGGCTATAAACTTGAAGAACAAAAGAAAGCTTTAAAGGATTTTTTTTCTTTTTCTTTTCTTTCTTTTGGTCGGTCGTGGGGCTTGAACTCTGGAACTGAGCGCTGTCCCTGAGCTCTTCAGCTCAAGGCTAGCACTTCACCACTTTGAGCCACAGTGCCACTTCCATTTTTCTGGTGTTTAATTGGACATAAGAATCTCATGGAGGCCGGGAGTTTGGCCTAGTGGTTAAAGTGCTTGCCTAGCATGCATGAAGACCCGGGTTCGATTCCTCAGTACCACATACGTAGAAAAAATAGCCAAAAGTGGTGCTGAGGCTCAAGTGGTAGAGCTCTAGCCTTGAGAAAGTCCAAGGACAGTGCTCAGGCCCTGAGCTCAAGCCCAGGACTGACAAAAAAAAAAAAAAAAAAAAAATCTCATGGACTTTGTTCCTGGGCTGGCTTTGAACCTGGATCCTCAGATCTCAACCTCCTGAGTAGCTAGAATTTCAGTTGTGAGCTACCAGCACCCAGCAATACTTCTTTAGAAGTATTGAGACTAACAAAAATTCTGCAAGAGAGGTCCTGTAAGAGATATGAAGGAACTCAGTGACCTGCATTGAAGACAGCATAGAATCTTATTCTTCTCAGCCCACAGTGATCACGGCCAAAGCAAAGTTTGCTGTGGTGTTGAAAGCAAAGACTGGAGCCTATGGTGGCACTGATTTTATTTCTTCTAGTAGTTTAAAGTGACTAGTAAGTCCCCAGGTACTGATGTGAGGCAGATGAATTTATTAGCAATTAAAGCTGACTGGGAGAAGGGTGTGTGTGTGTGTGTGTGTGTGTGTGTGTGTGTGTGTGTGTGTGTGTGTGTGTGTGTGTGTGTGTGTGTGATTGCTTACAGAGCAGATCTTCAGTGCTATCTTCAATGCAACCACCTGTTTTGAAAACAGATGCCTGAAAGAACTGTCTTCCATAAGGAGGCCAAGTCAGTGCTGGGCTTTAAGACTTTGGACAGGATAACAAACTGGCTTGAGGACAACGTCCCAGACTGTGAAAGGAAAGCATTGTGATCTGCCACAGTGAAAGAGCCCAGAGCCCTCAAACCTATCACATAGCACACACCAGTGGCCTATGCTACCAATAAGCATGAGCCTTGACTCAGCTTCTCATTCAAGATGACTTCCTGGATAACCATGCCAGCAAGTGGAGAAGTACTATTTGAAGAATTCCAGACCTCTCAAAATTATTACTGCTCATTTAATTCACAGTCTGTGGTTTCTTTTTTATCAAAATACCATGGTATTTTGAGGTTTGACTTATTTTAGAAAGTGAACTTGGGCATGAACTCAGAGCCTGGGCATTGTCCATTAGGTTTTTCATTCCAGGCTGGTGTTCTGCCACTTGAAGGCTCAGCTTCACTTCTGGCTTTTTAGTGGTTAACTGAGAATAAAAGACTCACAGACTTCCCTGCCTGGTCTGGCTTCAAGCCATTAATCTTTATATCTCTGCCTTCTGAGTAGCTAGGATTACAGGTATGAGCTGTCAATGCCGAGCTAATAGCCTTTTTAATGATGACTTTTTGGTATTAATTGGGTTTGAACTAAGAGTCTCCCCCTTGCTATGCAGGCACTTTTTTTTTTTTTTGGTTTGTTTTTTGAAATGTCATTTAATTTTTTTTTAGGCAGGCACTTTTTGAGTCATGCCCCATCCCTTTTTTGCTTTGGTTATTTTTCAGATAAAACTTTATGTTTTTAATCATATCCAGCCTTGGACTGCAATTTTCCAACCTATACCTCATGCATAGCTGGGATTACAACTGTGTGCCACTCATAACCACTTTTTGTGTTTCTGAACATAGGTAGAAGGTTGAGAAGTAGGTGATGTGTTTTGTCAGTTGTAAGAGCAATGTTCACAGTTATTTTCTATACTGGCTACTTTTGGTGTATAAATAACCTGTGTGAATGTGTGGTATTTATAAAATTATATTTTGACATAAAAATGTGTCATTTATTTGTCAAGACTGTTGAAATATGTAGTTTCTAATGTTGTGTAAGTTACACAGGTTTTTGTGCACACCAAGATTGGAGGTGTCTGTTCTTCTTTTATATACATAAAATGATTAGTAATTGTGAAAGTAAATCAGGTAAAGTTGCCCATAACTGGTAATATCTGTTAATGCATTGTCATTTTCTTGGCGACCAAAATGTTACTTCATAACTTAATTTCACATAGGCTTACCACTGGGAGTTCTGTTTACTGGATGAAAGCATAATCTCATGTATTTTTTTCTTGTCAGCAACTTGAATTGGTGGAACCAAGTGGCTGGATTCATGTTCCCCTAACTGACAATCTTAAGAAGCCAACACGAACATTCATGATACAGATCGCTGTCCTAGCCAATCACCAAAATGGAAGAGACACCCACATGAGACAAATTAAAATATACACACCAGTAGAAGAAAGTTCAATTGGTAAATTTCCTAGGTGCACAACTATTGATTTCATGATGTATCGTTCAATAAGATGACTGTGCAATAGAAGAAATGAGTGTGCTTTAGTAGGTCTTTGTTTTATCTTGACTTTTCATATCATATCCAATAACTGTAGGAAAAAGATATGTTATTTTATAGTTTTGTATACATTTAAAAGTATTTGAACTTGAATAAATAACTTTTGTGTAAATGGTTTTTGTTTTCTTTAGCATATAAGAAAGATCACATGTTTTAATTACTATTTTAATCATCTTTTCCCCTTATGTTGAAAGGAAACTAGTAGAATATCGTGAAAATTTGAAGATGTACACATGTTTTCATCAACCAGATGATGAGTTGTTAAATATTTAGGAGCAAAACTATGTTTCCCCAATGTACATCACCTTTAATAGAACAAGGTTAATTTTCTTTACATATTAGAATGGATCTCTTTTAATGTCCGAATGAACTTATGATCAGATGTCTGATAAAAACCTATGTGGGCAAGACTGATGGGACACACCTGTAACCCAGCACGTGGACAGATACGGCAGGAGGTACACAAATCCCAGGCCATCCTGGACCACATAGTAACACGGTTTCAAAGAAACTGAGTTTACAAAGAAAAGAGAGAATCTGATTTCAAGAATACACCAAGTTGTCTCAAATTTACTTCCATCAAATAGCCCTAGTTTGGGTATAACCTAACAACATTATGTTGAGGATTTCTATAATAATTTACTGCTATTTCTAGCGGTGACTTCTGATAATACATTTATAGTAGACTTTCCGAGTTACATGTAACATTAGAGCATTCACTGGGGTTACTATGTCCTGTGAAAAATGTGAAAACATAAGAAATTATTATTAAGAATGTGTTTAAAATGAATACTTGATTCCATATACTTGTTTTTGTACTGTATCTACTGGGGGGAACGTGGTAGTTTTTATGTGAATAGTGTGCCTGCATTTTGACCATGACTTGTCATGCGAAATCAGATGTGCAATTGTCTACCTGTGATGTCACGTTAGCACTCAAGAGCTTCAGGTTTTAGAGTCTTGGATTTTTGGAATAGAGTTACTCGATCTATAGTTCAAAAGATTCTGGAAACCATATCTGGCTAAACAGGAGACTGTAGAGAAACTGATTTATCCACATCATGAAATATTACTAGACATTAAACATGAATAAATATTTATATATGAAATAACATTGGTGAATCTAAAGTGAGAAGCTGAAGTGAACTTGATGAGTCACATGGATAATCCTGTCTATTCAAGAGGCAGTAATTGGGAGATTGTAGATAGAGGTGAGCCTCGGTAAAGGTTCAAGACTCCCTCTCAACCAATTAGAAAAAGAGCTGAGTGGTAGATACATGTGGAACAGCAACAGGAAGACTTTTCCAGGCTGGCTTGAGCATGAACTCAAATCCCTGTCTGAAAAAACAGGCCCAGGAGTTTGGCCTAGTGGTAGAGTGCTTGCCTAGTATGCACGAAGACCTGGGTTTGATACCTCGATACCACATACATAGAAAAAGTGGAAGTGGTGCCGTGGCTCAAGTGGTAGAGCTCTAGCTTTGAGAAAGCCCAAGGTCTGGCAAAAACAAGGAAGTTGGCTTAAGTGGTAGAGTGCCTCCCTAGCAAGTACAGAGTACAGAGTTCAAATCCCAGTAACCACTGAGGGGGTGGGAGAGGGAAAGAGTCTGCTAGCAAGTGAGCTGTACAAAAGAGTACATATGCATGATGCCATTTTTTTAAAATGATAGGAAATGTGAACATCTAAAATAACAGGAATATAGAAGTTATTTTGTAGGCAGGAGAGGGCAAGTAAGACAATATTCATATTATATGTATAAAATGGTTTTAAAAGTGTCATGTCAAAATCCATCAAATTACATACTTAAATTTATGCATTTACTGCATGTGAATTGTATATCAATAAATGGTTAAAATCAATTACTCTGTTTCAGTAGGAATCACCTAAAAGATGCTAGTATTGAAATAATTATAAATTATTTATTCTTTCATTTTTGTGGTCATGGGCGTTCACTTGGGGCCTGGATGTTATCAGTGAGCTCTTTTGCTCAAAGCTAGCACTCAACTGCTTTGAGCAACAGCGCCTACTTCTGGTGGTTAATTGGAGATAAGAATCTCTTGGACTTTGCTGCCTGGGTTGGTTTTGAACTGCAATCCTCAGATCTCAGCCTCTTGAGTAGCTAGGATTATAGGTGTGAGCACTGGTGCTTGGCTTAATATCTTTATTACATACAGCTTCAGTAGAAAACTAAGATGGGAAAAACCATATCATAACAGTTAAAGCAGTGACAGAAAATCACTTTGAGTATTGGACAAAATATAATTACAATATTAAAATTTAATTTCACATGTAATCTAAGGTATAACACTTTGAAAATAATTTATCTAAGGAAATACTGTTACAAAAACTCTAAAAATTACAGGACTTTATACAAGTCACAAAACATTAATAAATGCAGAACTCTGAAAGGAATTAAGTCATTCCACTGTGATTTGGGTGCCAAAATTTTGGATGTTGAATTAGACATAAGGAAACCAAGAGAAATCTAATGCTCTCTGGCTGTTTATAGTCTATTAGGGAACTATTAAGTGTAACTAGCCAAATCAGAAAGTAGCAGGTGGTAGGATCTGATAGGTGAGTGAGCTGTAAAACAGAAAGTGGAGTTTACTTCCTGTTCAGGAAATGAGGTGAAGCTGAGGAAAATATTGCAGAGGAAGTAGACTTTCCTAAAGTGATAGTAGCTAGATCACTTTTCAATCCCATTCTTGAATCTGCAATCAGCAATTATTTGGAAACAGGTGATTTGCGTGTTCAGAACCAAGTGATGTTTTGTACATTGCTTGAAGTGTTCAATGCTTAAGACACAGATATTGATGTACTTAGATACAATGCCTCCTTAATACAGAATTACACACACACACAAAACTTTTTTTTGATAACATGCATCTAGTGTTAGAAAGTTATTGCTGCCTAATATATTCTTAAGTAATATTTTTATTATGTTAGTTGAATTGTTGGTTATTTGTTTTAATTTACCAATTAACCTTTAAAACAGTTTTCAAAGTACATCAAAGTATTAGGAAATATAATTTATGTAGCTATGGTTGTATTAGAGATTTTTTACTGTGTAGATCTTGCTGACTAAGATTATCTTCTTTTGCCTGCATTGTTTTGGCTGTCTTGACTTCTGTGATTCTGGATATGGCTTTGGGAATTTTTTGCTGTATAAGACTTCAAGAAAATTCTCCATCTCATAATCCGCCACTTAATTGGGTCTATGTTCAGTTTTACCCAGGAAGCTTGGGCAGAGGAGGATAGGAAAGGATTAGTTTATTAGTTGTGTAAGATACTATTTTGTTCTAACAGGAGAAATCTTTAGCTTAATTTAACTGGAAAACTTGACATTATAAATCTATGACAATATCTACCATCCATGATGATTTTGTATTTATATTTTATAAGTCAATAGTGTTATCTTTGACACTATTAACCTATCTAGTTTTTAATTTTGTGTGTACTCCACAACTTGTTGTACTCCACAAGTACCTTTTTAATCTTGGGTTGTCTTCTGTCTATTCTGGTGATTAGAACCAGTTTCTGTTTTGCAAATAAGCAAACTTAATACCTCAACTTACAATTGTTCAACCTGCATGTAGCCTTTCTGAGCCAACTGTTATTTCAGGAAATGCTATTGAACATTATTATAATGTAATTTCTAACGTTTACTTTCTTAGTCAACATTGCTATAAGGATGACCATTGCTTTCTACTCATGCGCTTTCCGTCTTCCCTATAAGATATCCTTTTATGGAGTTCACTTTTCCAGTGCTGAAAGCAAATTACTGTTCCCCTCCCTATGGTCCTAGAAGTAATTGTGAAAACTTTTTATAGACTATTCTCGGAGTAGCTCTCCTCTTTACACTGGCATTCATTAGTAGCAGGAGATCCAGATTTTAACAGATCATTTCCTGTTATTATTACAGCAGTATCACAATACTGATCACTTACCAAAAATGAAGTATCCGAAAGACTAAAACAGAGAGTTCAGCCAGCTGTTTGTTTTTCAACTGTTAAAGTTTGTAAATGGACTTGAAACAAGAATGGTTTTGGTAAAAGAGGATAATAAACCAATCAGGGAGTAGGTTGTAACAGAGTCAAGTGTTTACGAAGGACAGTAGGGACTTCATTGTTTATTTAAAAAATAGTGCTTATTTTGTAGGGCAGCACTCATGAATGAATAGATTCCAGTCATCTATTTTTCAGAAGTTTTCTCTTGTTTTTTTTTTTTCTAAGCCACTAGGCAGTTTGGTACGAAAGTCATCTCATTTCTTGAAATTTTTAGTTGTCAGGTAATTGGATGTTATTTTGACTCCTATTTTATTTATTCTATGTTCAGTAATTCTAAGTCCTGCATATTCTTTCTCTGCACCATCACTTTTAGTGATAAATTGTTCTCTTAGCAATAGTTTCAGCCTTCTAGGTCAACGATAGGAAACTTCCAGTTAGGCTATTGATTAGCTTTAGCTTATGTTAAAAATATGTTAAAATAAATACCTACAGTAACTCCATATTTACCTATATAAATTAACCAAAGTCCTACAGTGTCCATTTAAGAAAGCCATACTTCTCTCTTCCTTGCCCTTTTATAACTGTTAATTAGTATATATATATTTATATATGTATATATATATATATATTTGGACTGTTCTAGCCAAGCAAATATGTCTATGTTAAACACACAACTCCCTTGTACTATTTCAATGTGTAATATCAGATGGCCTGTAATGTTACTATTTTACCAATTTGCTTAGAAGACAGACCTTAGAAGGTTTCACTTGCCTGATTTTTTTATTTTTTTTTATTTTTTTATTTTTTTTTGCCAGTCCTGGGCTTGAGCTCAGGGCCTGAGCACTGTCCTTGGATTTTCTCAAGGCTAGAGCTCTACCACTTGAGCCTCAGCACCACTTCCGGCTTTTTTTCTATATGTGGTACCGAGGAATCGAACCCGGGTCTTCATGCATGCTAGGCAAGCACTTTAACCACTAGGCCAAACTCCCGGCCCCCACTTGCCTGATTTTGAAGCAATGTATTTTTGTTCTTTTTTGGTCTGAGATTAGGACTCAAACTTAGTACATAATGCTTTTGCTTATTGGTTTGTGTTCTACCAACTGAATCATGCCGCCAGCTCTGGTAAGTTCTTTTATTCTATTCAGTATTTGTATAATCTGACAGTACTGTATTAATTAGTGACATTTCACTGTGTAAAATACTAATTTCTGAAGCAAGGAAGCAGCCTTATTATTTTCTATATATGTTTTCCTACAATTCCCAGCATCTCATCGGTATGCTCTGCATACTTCTGATATATAAATGAGTACTTAGACAAATATTTGGACAAATGTTGACAACTTTTATTTCATTCTCACAAAATTGTACCAGGATTACATTTGATTATGAATAACAAATCCCTATTGTAGAAACCTAAATAATTGCATTTCTCTTGTATTGAAATTGGATTGTCCACGGTTACTTCATTATACCAGCAGCCTAATAGGATTTTACTGAGAATTTTTTTATCAGTCTCTCATGATGAAAAGATAGCTTAAATTTTTTTTTCCAAGTGCAGCAACACAAACAAGAGTGTCTGTGGTCACATCAGTCTTGACAGGAAGGAACAAGTTCACCAGAAATCTAGCCTTACTTCCTGTGGTTTATACATCCATCCTCACCAGAGAAATGTGTCATTGCCATGGTAGATACACTGCCTCCCTGGAAAACCAAAGAAGTGGCTGTGATGAAGGGAGGAGGTTTGGGGACAAGGTAGAAAATGGAAAATCTCTTTTCACATGTAGCCTGTCCATCCAGTTGTCCTCTTCTCATTCATAAGACTGAGTAGCAAAGTAAATGCAGGGACTTGGAGCTGCACCTGGGGAGTGGTAGGTAGCTGTGAAGATCAGGTACTGTCATGGCTGCTCATTCAGCTTTGATTCATTGTTCCAGATTTTCTCTGGCATAGATAATAAATGGAAATTATAGGAGAATTCACCTGTGAGGACAATCATCACATGCCATAAAGAACTCCAAATAAAAAGCTCTCCACTGATTAGCACAGGGTATGTGAGTCCTGGGAATATGGCACATTGTGTTTTGAAATAAAATCTGCATTAGTAGGAACACAGCTTGGTCCCTTTCAATACAATTTGTGTTTTCCTCAAGTTGATTTTTTTGGGTTCCAAAAAACAAACTTTATTTTAAAACTGAATCTTTGAGACTATGATTTGTGCCATAATCCTTTTCCATGGTGTAAAAGCACAAATCAGTGACATGAGAGTAACAAAAATATAATGAAAGGTTTCTTATTTTCAGTACTAGTAATCATTTTTACATGTACTTCATAGTTTTGCTAGTATACATGATGACATTAGTTGGGTGCCAGTGGCTCACACCTATAATCCTAGCTACGCAGGCAGCTGAGATCTGAGGATCGTTGTTCAAAGTCAGCTCAGGCAGGAAAGCTTGTGAGACTCATCTTTAATAAAATACTCAGAAAAGGCTAGTATTGAACAAGAGAAGCTCAGGGACAGTGCCCAGGTCCTGAGTTCAAGTGCTGTCACCACAAAGAAAAAGAAGAAAAAAGACAATATTATAATGTAAATGTTTTATATTGAATATTTTTCAATTTATAATTCATTTGCAACATGAAAGGATGCAACTTAGTGCTATAGGAATTACATGGGAACTGGAGTTCTGTCTGTCATAATCCTTGGCTGATTTTGTGTATGTGTATGTATATGTGAATGTATGTACATACAGATGTACAAAATATTGATTGTGTAAATTACTGTCGATTGGCAATATGTTTTGATGTCAGGCAGGTCATCTCTTCCTAGCTTTTTTTTTTAACTGTCTCAATAATACCCCTTTTACCTTTTTCATGACTGTATTCAGCTTACCAAGTTTTACACACACACATGCTGATAGAATTTCCATTGAATTTGCATTGGTTCAGTATTCAATTTGAGCAGAACTGACACAATATTGAGTCTTCTTCTGAATTTCAGAAAACTTTTTTTTGGATCATTAATAGGTTCAGTATGTTTTATAGTTTTTTCAGGATATATCTCAGTAAGAATTAGGTATTTTTAGTAATACATAACCCTCCAAAAATATTTGGTTTAGTAGAAAGAAAATTAGTTTTATACCTTTGCAACAACCTTTTTAACTTTAGTATTGTTTTTCTTCAGGTACCTTTCTGTTTTAAAAATATATAAGTAATAGTTCCTTCTCATATCTTTTGTCTATTTTTGGCCCTCCCACAAGTTGTATCACACTGAGGTGGGATACAGAGCTCTGAAAGAAGACATTCTCATCTTTAATCTCAATGGGAACACTTTTTTTTTTTTTAAGATTTCGCCGTTTTGTGCAATGTTTATTTAGATAATTTGAAGAAAACTACGCATTGAGTTTGGGGTACAAAGTTTTAAATTTATCAATTTGCTAACTATGGGTATCATCCAGTATTTTATAGTGTACTGATTTTTATTGTTCCTGCTTACGTTATGTGAGAAATCTTGTACATTATTATGGAATTATCTGGTTCCTGGGTAAGTCTGCCAATTATCTTTATGTATTTTAAGACATTATTCTGTTGCATATGTGTTTAGAATTGCTACATCTTTCTAGTGAATCAGAATAGAAATTATAAGATGTGTTTATAATGCATATTTCTGAAATGCATTTATTTTGATGTATCCTTGTCTTTAATAGTGCTTTCTGCCTCCCAAGAAGCTATGATTATAGGTATGAGCCACAGTATCCAGCTGCCATGTTATCTTTGGTATGTAATACCAACATCCTCTAGATCCTATATATAGAGTAACTTGTTCTATCAGTGTTTTTGTATACATTCCTAAGGAAAGATCTTCAATTTGCAAGAGAAAGCATTTTATATAATAGAGAGGCATTCGTAACTTTATATTATCTTTATAGCTGTTCATCAGTTTCAGTGTTCATATATATTAAGGAATGCAGAATTTATAGTCCTTACTGAAATCTTAAGAGATTTTAGACTACTTAGTTAAAATGTGTGGTAATGTTTCAATCTGAATCCTCATATTTTTTTCCTCTTGTTTAACTTTGGATTGTGAACTTATATTCAACAACAGTGAATATAAGACCCACTCCTTTACCTGTGCCTTCCAAGACCACACATGACATAAATTCAGTCCTATGTGTTACACATACATATTCTATGAATTCTCAAGGAATTCCTTTTCCCTATTAAGGATCTAGACTTCTAGTTTCTGTACTGCCTGTTGTCTTCTTTGGCTGGTCAGTAGATTTTCTTCCCTGTTTGAGGGCAGCCATTCTGGTTTTATATTAGGATCTGAGAAGTTCACCTCATCTTTGTTTTTTCTTTAAAACCAAACTTTTTGGCCACTTACTTGCCCCTTGCTTTTCAGTTGCTACATTATCCCTCTCCCTAGTATTTGAGCTTGCTCTGATGGGAGAGTTTTTATATATAGATTTGCAATACAGTTTTATTATCTTTAAGTAGTTGCACAGAATTTACAATTTAGCAAGTCAGTTTATGAGTACAGTGTGTCAACGTCACTCCTTGCATTTTTTAATGTATGATTCTTCATATTGCTGAAAGACATTTCTCAAATTCTTCCCACATCTATAAAAACTTGTTTTTGTTTCTTCTAGATATCAGTTTTTAAAAACAGGATTCTTTAAATGACATTTAAAACTTGGTTTTACAATTTATTGATTTTACAATTGAAATGTAAAATGCTGTTTTACATTTAAGATTGGCATTTCCCCCTTCTTTCTAGTTAATAAAAAGTACCCAATTTTGATATCATTAAGCTTTACTACATCATAAATTCTATTCAAGGCACAAAGGAAATAATTAACTCTGAAGATTGATAGAGGCTTAGCCTTTTTAACTTGGCCTGAGAAAGTAACCTTATCCCATGTGAATAAATAACATGAAATGCAGTGTAATGGTTACCCTGAGGTCAAGGGGAAAAGGGAATGAAGAAATGAGATCATTAGTGAAACTCTGATTATATTTGTAATGTTTTATGTCTTGCGCTAATAGTGTATACCATGGGTTCATTATGTGATCTACATTTTAATAAATGAGGAATACTTCATAATGAAAATGAGTATTAAATGATTACTATCGTGAAAATAGTTCTAGATCTTTAATTTCATATAACAGAAGATGCACAGGGTATTGCTTGCATGTCATGTGCCTTTGACAAGTGTAAAAGCACATTTCTGTCCCTAAGTGAGGCTATTATAAGGATTTAACTTTATTCCAGATTAGAATCTGCTTTTTTCCTCTGTTGTTGAAAACATTAAACCACTGAACAATAGTATGCTTTCACACATGGGTAGAAATTCTAGCACTGTATCCAGCAATGGGTTGTTGATTCTGAGCCAGCTTCTACGGCAAAAAAAAAAAAAAAAAAAAGACTCATATGTGTTTAAACCACAAAGTTCTCTGATGTTTTTCTTTGGCAATTAAAAGCTGATGTTCAGTGATCTCATTCACTTGTGTCGTCTTTTAACACTGGGATATGAGAGACGAAAGATGATTGATGTCTAGAGAGACCTGGGCCTTGGGTCCTTGAGCCAGGTAGGTATCTGTTAGAGTCCATGCACCACCCTTGTACAGACCATCTCATCCTTCCACCATCAAAAGTAGTTCACATTTATTGACTGCTTCCTTTGTAGCAGCCATACAAAAATTATTTCTCTTGAACTACTTAATCCCTATGATATTCCTTTCTAGACTGAAGGAAATACAGGTTTGAGTAATTGGATTGGACCATGTAGTGAGTAAACTTAACTCTAGAATAATCACTTCTAAGTAAGTCTTAACTTTCTCCACCTTATCTACATATACATTATATTGATACGTGACTATCTTCTACCTATCATTTTCGTATCATATTGTATAATAGTAGGTACCACAGAAACAATGTAATACAGCCTGGACATTAGAAGGATTTAAATAGCTGTTAGGATTTGTAAGATTTTAGCAGATTTCTTTTTACCAATAGATGTATGAGAAAACTACAAGGAATGGACTAGCGGTTAGAGAAAATAACAAGCCAAACCCAAGCAAACCAACCCTGGGTGATGGAGACCTGGGTGGTGCCGCAAGTCCAGGTGCAGAATCTGTGTGAGAAGCAGCAGCGCCAGGCTGTGGTGTGGAATACTGCTGATGCGATGGCATGTTCCGATAAGGTAGGTGTGTGGCCTCTGATTTTATGTTTTCTGTCATACCAAAGAGCATTAAAAGAGGAATTTTGTCTTGGGATCCTCACCTTTGACCTAATCAAAGAAAAGCTTTGTTCCCCACATCTCTGTTGTTAGGAAAGGAGATGGTACAGGGTGGAGACAGAACTAGAACTATGACAAGTAGTACTCTGATTATGTGTAGAGAAGGAAAGAAGGACAGAGTGAGAACCTAAGGGAGGAGTGATTGAAACAATGTGGACAAATTTCATTCTGTGTTGTCTTAAGTAAATTAGATATTTGCATGACTTTCACAACTTTACAACTTTATTTGGAGTAGTTTTTATTTAAATTACGACACTTGGACATAATTTAGCCTGCACTCTCTAAACATTTGGCTCTCTCAATCTTTCTTAGGGAAATTTATTTCCAGACTTTTTCTTCAACTGTTGTTTCTGCTTCATACTCCGGCAGCATAGTTGTTTTAAGTAATTTGGGGTATATGACACTTAGACATTTAGGGGTTCTTCATTGTAAAAACAATATGCAAGTTAGTATAATCTCATTTAAAATAATGCTTGCCTCTATCCAATGGACTAGTACTAGCTATATGTGATCTGGTCCCAGTCCTGTTATGGTAACACCCTTACTACTAAAACTGGCATTTAAGCCCCGGAGGCATGAGTGTAAGCAGATGTTTTCTTTTGCCATCAGAATTTCACAGGTGTCCATAAGCATCATAAAGATGCAAGAAGGGGCCAGTGGAAGGACAAGTGCCCTGGGGTGGCCCATAAATACCTCTGCTCACACTTGAATATTTTGCTGCTTTGTAGTTTAAAAATCAGTAATTAAATTTAAATCAAGTCATGTGGAACACTGGAGTTTCCTTTTTTTGCAACCATGGAAAGATTCAAGGATTTCTTGTGCTGTCCCTGGATGTCAGATCTTTCTGATTTCTTGTTCTGGGGCAACTGTTGCCTTTCAGGAATTGTTTGGAAGTCTTACTGAAATCTTTAATCACATTTTCTTTTTAAAATAAAGGGGAAACACAAGGGGAAAGTGAATTATTCAAATACTATACATATTTTACGAAGAGCTTTGTCATTTACAAGGAATGTTCACACACATCAATCAACCCCACTGGGCAAACATCTCCATAGAAAAGATGAAATGAGAGTCCACAGGTAGCTTGTGAGCCAGGTATCTTGACTCCTAGTATTCTTCCCATGTCTTACCTTGTCCCAAGCCTAGCAAGAGAAGGCTTCCATTTTATTGTGCATTCTTGACTTTCCTGACATCGCCCATTTGAAACCTTGCAGAATCATTAGGACTGTAAAGCTGACTGGAGGGGAGACAATAATTGATAGCTGGTTAGCTGTCTGCTTGTGTTATCTTCCTTCCTGTGTTTGTTCCGGGTCTCAGAGTGCAAATTCAAGTGTGAATGATAAATATCGAGTCCTTCCTTCACTTACTAGTGCAGATGGTAAGCATAACAATAAATGGCAGCTTCAGAGAACACTTCAACTTGATGTGCAATTAGCCTTGTAATTTGAGGTTATAAGGTTTAATTAATGGGAGCCTTTGTAGCTACCTCCTCTCAGGACTTGGTGCACTGTACTTGATGTTAGCACCACACAGGCAACCGTGGTGCCTAAAGGGTGTGAACACCACAGTGTTTGTTTTTATGAGAATTGGGTCAAGATGAGCCTGAAGCATGAGCACCACATACCTTGAGATCACAAGCTGAATGACAAAGAAAAGGGGTTCTGTACTCCTGGTGCATTTTGCAAAGAGCAGTGAATTAACCTGGGCTTAACTGGGGACACATTTTTAATGACTCAGGTAGCCCAGAGAAAATCTGAACAACAAAAATCTCAGCTCCAACTGCTATTCCAGAGAGGGCTAAGAACAATAGTAGTGAATCAAAATAAGCTGGGATTTTTTTTTTGACCCAAATAAAAAATACTTATGAAATATTTCTTTTATTCGTTGCCAATTCTTTAACCGTCCATTAGGTACTCCTAAAGGGTGAAGTATTTGAAGTGAAAACGTGGCCTCTGGAATCCTGAATACACTGAGGAAGGCTAGATGGAACTCAGCAGAAATGAGCTCGGATTTGTTGGAAAAGGTGCACTGTCAACTCTGGCATAAATCCTTGAAAATTCAAGGAATCAGTGAACAACAGAAGGGGGGACTTGAAGGAACTTAGAAATAGCTACTTGTGCCAGGTGCTGGCGTTTCCCTTGTAATCTTCACTATTGAGGAGGTTCAGATCTTAGGGTTGGGGTTCAAAACTAGCCCATGCAGGAAACTCCATAAAATTCTTATCTCCAGTAAACCTCTCAAAAACCCAAAGTGGCTCAAAGTGGTGGAGTGCTTGCTAGCCTTAAACAAAATTGCTCAGAGATAGTGCCAGGCCCTGAGTTCCAGCCCTACCACCAGAAAAAAAAAAAAATAGCTAGTTGAATCCTCTACTTCAAAGTAAGAGCAGCTCACCTATGGAGATAGATGACTTAGCTAAAACTACTTGGTCTTTACCAATCAGCCAGACATTCTTTGTTATACCTTGGTTCTAAAACCGAGTTTCTTGTATATTCTGCTTTGCCTGGCTCAGAAGTTATTGACTGAGTGTGTTGTCCTTTGTAATATTGTTAAGAAAAGCCAGAATGAACATCTGGATTTTGTGTTGCATTTTATTATAGCTTCATATGCCAGCATTTAGAACATTTTTTCTTTAAAAAAAACTCTCAAATTTTCTTTCTATTGTTTACACTAAAAATGCTGCTAGTTACATGTTTGATTCTTTTATGGTAACTCGAATATGGATTTATTAATAACTTTCAGTTTTTGTAAGGTTTTAATTAACAAAATTGTCAATTTTATTTTACTGCAACAATTTACAGTTGTTTACAATGTCACTTTTAACATATGTATAATTGGAATGATAAAATTAATTAGCATCACTTTACACTGACCATTTTCTTATGGTGAGGAACTGAAGATCTGCTCTCTGCAGTATTCAAGTATTTAGGTATTTATTACATTCTATTCATTTACCTGTCAATGAAAACTTAGGTTGATTTGATATCATGGCTCTTTGACATACTAATTTTATTTCCTTTGCATATATATCCAGAAATAGTTCTATTTTGTTCTGTGTTGAGTTTTTTGGGGGGAACCTCCATGTGGTTCCAACATGGTATATTAATTTAATATCTCTTAACAACAAGGGTCCATTGGGCTACAAAAGTAAAAGGATTCACTTTTCTCTTTGTCCTTGCCAACCTGTATTATCTTTTGCATCCTAACAAGAGTGAGGATATTTTGTGTAAATATATATGGTATGATGCTAGGTCCAGGCGGAGCTGGAATGTAAATAAGCAGGGGCAGCTCTGGGGAGTGTCTGTGTAGTTGAGGCGGTGGTGGTTGTAGTCTTTTGGGCAGTGGGTGCCGTGCCCACAGTCCTCCTGGGGAATTCAAGGAGATGGAAGTTGATTATCTCCGTGCAGAAAGATGCTGATGTGCCATGCAGAGCAGGCTTCTGAGGACCATGGTAGTACTTGTCACGTAGCAGATAATGACAGCCTTGCTTTTCTTCTTTGTTCCTGGCCATCTCAAAATAGCTTAGTCTTCATCTCTCCAGTGGTCCTTTTTATACACTTATTTTCCACTCGTTGTTTTTCTGTGTTGCTGCAGGTTCTTAAATGTTTCTGTCCCAAGGCTGTGATTTTTTTCTCCCTTTCCTGTCTTTCTCTCTTCATATATATGTAAAGACGTATGGATACATACATATGTTACAATGGAGTGCTGCTGAAATGTATATCTGAAGGTTTTGTTATGCCACAGACACTTTTTTTTGTTGTTTTGTTGGAAGAGGGTAGAAGAGGTTGACAATTTGGCTTACTTTGTTGTTCTTCAAGTTCTAGTTACTGGGGGGGGGGAAATGATACATTAGGATTGTTAGCTCAGAAACTATTTAGTTTCATCACCTTTATTAATAAACAAGGCTATATTAGGCAGCCAGGATCACACAGATGAGTGGCCAGGGAAACTAGAGATGTGTCTCAAGTCAGAGTGACTCTCTTGACTCCTGTGTATTTGGTTGCATTTGACTTGAAAAGTAGTGAAATAGAGAAACAACTCATAGTAATTTTATGGATTGCGTTTTGAATTAAGTCTTTTGCTTAACTCTGTATCACTTTCATTGCCAGGTGTGGATTGACAGTTATTGATGAAATGTCTAATCTAATTCAAACTGCCCGGTGATGAATTCTAATTTGACACACTGAGGTTATCAGAGAGACAGGTTGAGTGTATGAACTCTGGCCCACTCCAGCGGGCCTGAGCTTCAGCAGGGATGCTCTTGATCTCTTTAACCCCCCAAAAGTAGACTAAGTGCTTTAGTAAATATACCATTTAGATACTTCGCTGTCCTAAGCCCTTAATATATACCTCCAGTGCCCTGGACGTTGAGGGCTCTTTACCACCCAAGGAGATGTGCGTAGCCTAGAGAAATGGCTGCTGCTGCATCCACTTTGCAATTTCATCATGAAAGGAAAAGCTCTCTTAAAAAAGCAAGAAGAAAATGAATTTCAATTGTTCCTTTTGGTACTGAGGAAAAAGAAAAATTGAAACGAGTCTTTTTCATACTAATGTTTCTTCGTGTACAAAGATTTCAGAGAAATCAGATACTGTTTTGTAGAACGACCTTTCAAATTGTTTGCCTGGCTCGACACATTGATGTATTCAGTTTGAATCCTTTCATAGTTAACATATTATTTTTGGTCAAGGGAATGATTATAACTGAATACAGCACAAGGCTTTGGGTTGAACTTCCAGTATGAAAAATGAAAACAGAAAACATAAAGCCCGTGGCAGGAAGACACGTAGGAGAAATTTTCCTGTGAAGAGAGATACAGCGAGGGCACTGGAGTCACGTGATTGTCTCTGTGTTCAAAGAGTGCAAGTCTTTTACTAAATGGGACCTGATATCTTCTTATAGTTTATAGCTTAAAAACAAAACAGTATAAAAATGAGATTAACTTCTCTTCAGCATAGCTTTTCTTTTTTAAAAAAAATTAACTGTAAGGCTATGTTGCACATACATGAAGAATGAGAAGATATAACCTCCAAAAATCTAGTTAAGAGTAACAAAGTATGATTGGCTTGTGGATGATAATTTTTTTCTTTTTTACAGTGAACAAGTGTTGCTTTTGGATTTTCAATTAAGAAATATCAAAAGTGAACACAGAGTAATAACTTTTTATGTTGATAGTATTTTCTGAGCATATCACTTGGTTAATGCTCCCATAAACCGTGTATAATTGCACCATCACTGGATTTTGTTCCTATTTAAGTTCAAGTTAATAAAAGTCCACAACTCTAAGGCACCAAGAATACAGCAGTGATTGTCAGTCACATCATAGCCTTTCCTTGGGAAAGGCTAAAACACTTGATTAGACTTGACCTTGAACCCTAGACCTTATATTCTTCCAGAAAAAAGATCATATCTTACTCACCTTTGTTTCTCTGGACTATATAACAATGATGAGTATCTGTGAATATCTTTGATGTATAAGTAAAGTTCTATATTCCTGTAGTACATTGTCAGTTTCTCATAGGGATGATACAATTCTAATTCTAAATAGAAAACCAGGATAGTGTCCTAATTTGTTATCATAGCTTACTCCAATACATTGTGATACAACTGTTCACGCAATGGAGAGAATGTTTTAAGACAACAAATAGTAGATTATGTACCTTCCTCTGTGCTGATGACATGGCTTTATTAACACAAACCAAGATTTTCTTTTCAAAGATATTTAACCTATTGGCTACTTACTGTCAGAACAGTTTAACATCA
Source organism: Megascapheus bottae (assembly GCF_031878675.1). Taxonomy (NCBI): domain Eukaryota; kingdom Metazoa; phylum Chordata; class Mammalia; order Rodentia; family Geomyidae; genus Megascapheus; species Megascapheus bottae. The sequence goes on from NC_143531.1 coordinate 25,421,675, forward strand.
ACAAGCTACAATGAAAACCATTGTGTTTGACAGACATTCTCTAGCATTTAAATGAACAATACTAAATAACCCCATACAACAGGTCAACTCCTTCAGCTATTTGAACGTGTATTTTGCATCTAACTTACTTTGTGGGTCCATGAGTATACAATTCTATTTTTTTCTTTAAAACAGACATACCAAAGGCCAGGCTGCACAGCTTTTATGGTCTAGCTATCCAATTGGTGGTTTTGTTTTTTTTTTTTTGAGTAGTTGGCTTTCAGGACCCACTCTTCCTCCTGGTCCATCCCTTCCCCCAGGCTGCTTGCTCAAGATGACATGATTCTTTAGATTTGAATAAAGCTGTCAGCTGCCATGAACAGGAAAAGAGTGTGCGTGTATGGGTAGCAGGGTGTGGGATGGGACTCCTGGAAGGAGCAGGAAGAATAGATGCACCCACAGAACAAGTTCAGATGAGTGAACAAAGCCTCCTTAGGACCTGGTGAGACGACCACAGTGGTGCCTGAGGAGCATAGCCAGGCAGCAGCGGGGTCACGGTGTGTGGGTGAGGGTTGACACAGAAGAGAAGAGTGCAGCTGCTCCCCTCCTTTCTGCACCTACATTTAGGCCTTCTCACACAGAGGCAGATTTCCTTTCCTTTTTGGAGCAATGGATGATCCCAGGCCCACCAAGAGTGGTTCTGAAGCTTCGGAAGCACAGGGCCTGCTGCCAGCGAGGTACCGCTGGTGTTTTTCAGACACCAATAAGCCTTTCCGCAGAAAGCCACACAGCCCAGGAGTCTTGGCATGGTGCTCACCTGAGTATTTGAGCATAGTCAACATTACTTTGTGGGAGAATAATTCAGCCTTGCTTTGTAAGTCATGCCTCCGCCAACTTATTCTGCACCCACACGAGAATGCCAATTCTGCCGCACATAGCTCTCTAGTATCAAAATGTGGTGGTTTTGTAACAACCACATTGGCATCTAAGATACCAGAACTCATTTATGAACGAACACTAGTGCCAAAGGATGATTGGAACCTGCATGATTCATGTGGTCAAGTAAACTGTCTAGAAAGAGCCTGTGGCCCCTGGAAAGCACGGCATTCTCCCCAGCATTTCTTTTTTCTTTTTCTTTTTTAAAGGTTTTTATTAACACTGAGCTTTTACATCACATTTCAAACGTCATGTTTAACAAACAAGTATTCAAGAAGGGAAGCTCTATATGCAATCACTGGCACATAAATTTAAGAACATAATTAAAATTAAGCTGTCTTTGTATGTCATAGATACATAACAATCTATATGTCTATAGACTATATCCCATCATAGATTTATATGTCTATATAGATATATCTACAAATTCATGTCAATGACCTGGAGTACCTGATTATTGAGTCATTGCTCTTGTACTGTTTGGATCTAATACCCATATATCCAAGAGACCATGTGCCTTTTGTTCCTTTGGTCTTGACTTATCTCACTCAACACAATTTGCTCTAGTTCCATCCACTTCCCAGTGAATGCCATTATTTTATCTTGTCTGTTGGCTATGTAGAATTCCATTGTGTATATGTACCACAAATGTTTTTTATACCCATTCATCTGTAGTGGGGCATCTGGGTTATTTCCATCATTTGGCTATTGTGAATAGTGCAGAGATGAATGTTCTCTCCAGCATTTCTTACAGGACTGGATCCTTGCCCAGTGATCTCTGAGCAATGTGTCGACTGATCTGTAGGTAACCAACAGATACGTACATTCTGACTCATCTAACTTTATCTCTTCCCCGACATGGGGGATTGATTCTCTGTAGATAGTTCACGGTGACATTCTTTTACTACTTATAAATTTGTACCACTTTCACATTATTTTTGGAACTGGTTATATATCATAGGCCTAGGTGAAACATAAATCTTGAACATGTACTTCTTTTTGTACTTGAATGGAAGTATGAGTTTGCCTTTGTTTAAAATGTCTTTTCAACAATTCTCTCTTCTTGTGGGCTCAAGCATTCTTTTTCTAATGGGTTAATAAAATTCTTTATGTAGTGTACAAAATATTCATCAGAAGATCTAAGGAACCGCTGAGGTTCTCATTCACCTCATCTTCCTCTTCTTTCTACTCTACCGCCTCTCCCTCCTTCTCTTTCTTCCTCCATTCTCTGTAGAAATAGCTGCAGGATATTTAAGTCTCAGTGAAGAGGAGCTTGAAAGTTCTCATTCCTTGATCTGCTGCAGAACTGCCTTCTATTCTTTAGAAGGTGGACTGTATTGATCTATAAAATAATTACTTTTTTTCACTTTCCTATCATCACATAGCCAAAGGAGCTCAAGGTGCCAGGGCGTTTGAATATACCTGGTTTCTAGCCAAAGCTCATTTAGCAAGTCTGGTTAGTCTGTGGAGTACTCTAGAAATGTTTGCTGTGAATGTCTGCAGTCTAGTCAGTGCTTATAGATACCCAGCTACAGAGAAGGAGGAACTGAAGGAGAAAAGCTCAGGTGACAACTGGTCATACAACCTTATACAAGCCGAGCCTTCTCTAGCTGCAGTACACCTGACAGAAGCAAGCCATTGTTATAGGTCCCAGCAATAAGCAGTTATTTGGCAAGGAAATTTACTTATAAATTCAGTTTACTTACAATTGCAATTTACTTACAGATTCAATTCAATTTCAATGTTTGTGAGCATCATCTATCCAGAAGGTATGTATGTGAGTGTTTCTCTGTGTGTGTGTGTGTGTGTGTGTGTGTGTGTGTGTGTGTGTGTGTGGTCAATTGGAAAGCAAATACATCTCACTCCCTAAACTTAGTGGCTGCTACTTTTTTAGTATAGGAAATGTACCTTCACAATGTGCTGCCATGTTTCTACCTAAGCAGTGAGTGAAAAAAAGTCACCTGCTGATGGTCTTTGCGGCTGGTGTCATGCCTGGGGGGAGCTTCCTCAATGTGCTGGCTACTGTGCTGATAGGGCGTGGTCGCTGGGCTCACCTTGGGCAGGTGGATGGGTATCTGGGGGGAGGGGAGAGTGTAGGATGGCCACAGTACTGGTATCACTATGGAGTCTGTGCCTTCGACTGGCAAGAATTAAATAGTACAAAGCCTACCATTTTTTTGGCTTGAATTTATAACTGGGCTCCTATCCCAGCCAGGAGCTAGGGATGAAAACCAGAAACTAGGCAGAAGGCCAGTCATAGCTCCATTCCCAGGGGTCTCAATTTACCTGAAGGAACACTGGACCAATTACTGGATTCTGCTTAGGCATGAGAAGGAAGCTCACTCACCACAGACGTTTCCCAGGCAGGGAGCCGTTGGTAAGGCGGGGAGTCAGCAGAGGACCCCAGGATGCATACTGTTCTTCCTAGATTTACATTGCTTTAGAAAAATATACTTGTTGGTGGTAGTGAATTAGTCAGGCTCTCATCCCCTTAACCATCCGGAGTCAAGTTCAGGGTCACACAACAGACATGGGAGCTCCAGTCTTATCTCTGGGCATAAGGCAGTCCCAGAGATGGAGGGTCTTCTTCAGGCAGGTACCATCCTAAAAGTTGTCTGATAGGTTTTAAATTAAAATTAGCTTTATGTTAACAATTTGGCATAGAAATCTTACGTGCCACTCTCTTCTGTAGCCCAGTGCCTGTGATTTTCTTTGTTGCAATTCTTTTTAACAGTTTTTTATTGAAGAGTTCATCCATGCTAATGATTTTAGCAATTAACATTTTGCTGGTGACACATGTACTTCCAGCTTGAATCGCTTTTCTGAGTTCCTGCCTCATATCTCCAAATGTTCTGTCATTCCTTAAAGTTCAGCATGGCCAAAATTGGGTTCATCATCTGTCCCTTCCAACTTGCGCATTTCTGTGGAGATGCTCCTGCCTCCAAGGAGGGCTAAGCATCTGTGACTCCATTTCAAATGCAACCACCAGGTTCCGAACTTTAAAATGTAAATTTTCTTTACTATTGCCCTCCTCTCCTAACTGCCTGCCAGGGTTTGGGTCTCCACCCCCTCCCATTAAGATATCCATAGGCTGTTGCCTGGTCATGATCCGCTTTCCTTCCAAACGTAGGACGTCATACCACTGCCTGGCAGGACTTTCTTAATGCCAATTCTACCATCTCTTGGCCCATCCCAGAAAATATTCCATGATATTTCATTATGTTATATCTGTTGGTCTGTCTTCCTGTGGCTGATATCTTAGCATTGGTAATACAGAGATCTCCATTGTCAATAATGAACTGCAAAGTTATTAACTTTTTTCCTATAAATATTCTATGATATAAATGTCCAAATCTGTTAGAAATGAATAGCATGTGTTGCCATAAAGAAAGGAGCCACAGATGCCGAGCTATCATCTGAGATAGAGCATCTTGACAGAACTAAGAAGTGGGGAGGGACAGATGGTGATATATAATAGTATAACCATTAACCTATTAACATTTTAATTTAATTTAATCCAAAATTAATTTTGGAATAAATTTGGGTTTTAAAAATGTTTCCAAAATAGTAGTCCTGAAATATAGTTCATCGTACCCATTGTATAATAAAATCAGTGAATTAACTTTGATAGAGATCTATAGACCTACTGAAATTTCACCATCTGCCATACTAAAGTCCTGGGGTCCTTATTTTTCTAGTCTGAATCTAGACTAGAAAAATGCTCATGTGTGAAAGGTATGGCCTCCAGGTTGGCACTCTTGGGAAGTGGGAGGGCTTTGAAAGGTTTGGGCTCGTGGAGGGGTTGGTTACTGGAGGCCTACCTTGGAGGGAGATTTAGGTCTCTGGTCTCTTCCTCTTTGTCTTTTTTGCCGGCCACAAAGCGAGCAGTTTTTGTTGGTCATTTGCTTCCTATCATGGCAGACACCTCAGAGCAAAAGTTTCTGGACTGAAACCTCCCCAACTGGGAGCCAGTAAAACCTTTTCTCCATTGATTATCTCAGGTATTTTGTTACAGAAATGAAAAACTGAGTAACAGACTTCTTTTGCCATAAGAAAAATGGCATTTAGAAACCAAGATTTGGGTCCTAGTCATGTTGAATGCTACCAGAGTATTCTTTGGGAAATGTGTGCACTGCATATATGTATATATACACAATATAGATACATGTGATATCCATACCTATATATGTGATCTATATATGTGATACACACGTATATTACTTTTGGATAATCTTAGCTTGTGTGTGTGTGTGTGTGTGTGTGTGTGTGTGTGTGTTGTACTGGTGATTGAACTCAGGCAACTTCTCACTTGAGCTTTGCCACTGGTCCTTCTGTTTTTAGATTGCATGTCAGATAGTGCCTCATACTTCGCTTGGGCCAGCCTCAGATTGTCGTCTTCTCTTAGAGGTGGGTGGTGTTAAACCACGCCTGAAGGAATAAGCATCAGGGAGGATGTGGAGAGGAAGTGTCCTCGTGTCTTGCCATAGGGATGTAACATAGCTGTTACTATGGCAAATATTAATTCAAATTCCGTATGTGGCCCTTACATATTAATTTTTTTTCAGCAGAACACTGAAGCAAAAACTTAGACTCCATTGTTTGAAGTCTAGGGATACATACTGAATGAAAGAGGCCATGGTCAAAGATTTTCTTTCTGTTTGCTATGCAAGACAGACTTTTTGTATGGGAAACAATACTGATATAAGAATAAGCACTTATGTTAGATTCTAAGTGATTTTTTGCCAGTCCTGCCTGGGGCTTGAACAGGGCCTGGGCACTGTTCTGAGCTTCTTTTAATCAAGGCTAGTCCTCTACCACTTGAGCCACAGCACCACTTTTGGCCTCTTCTGTTTATGTGGTACTAGAGTGGAACCCTGGGCTTCATGCATGCTAAGCAAGCACTCTCCCACTAAGCACTGGATTCCCAGCCCTGGATTTTAGGCAATTGTAAAATTGATTGCAAAGTTGTTTTCCTTTCCTCCCTGTTCTTTTTATTTAGTTTCCACTGAAGTTTGAACTGAGTGAGGACCTTGTGCTTGGTAGGCAGGTGTGCTACCACTTAAGCCATGCCCCCAACATTGGTTTGTTGTTTTTTTTTTTTTCCATTTTAAGATTTGCTTGCTTTTCCACTGCACTGATCTTTGGTAGTTGTTCTGAGTATCAGTAGAGTTGATTAGCCGACTTAGCACTTTATAACAAGCAGGACAGGTGTATTTGAGCTAGAGATAGCAGTGTCTAAGTTCATTGACTTTGATACATAGCAAAGCATACCATGCTATAAGAAAATAAATATAACTTAAAGGCAAAACACTAAACACCCAGTTAATTTATGGTGAAACATAGTTAGTTTATGATTTGGGTTAATACATACTTGAACTAGAACAGTGTTCTGCAGTCACTTTTTATGAAATACTGTAGGTGTTTGCTGGGGCATGAGGTAATAACCCAAATACAATTAAAGTGCCCATAAAATTAAGGGTCTCCACAGAGGCTCCTAAGGATGGGCTGTTTGAGGCTTCTAGTCACCAGTATTGGGTGGTCTGGTATGGGTGCATGAGACTCAAACAGAGCTTTTTCTCCCTTAGGTCTGTAAGGTGTTAAGGTGTTTTTCTAAAACCCTATAAACCCTCGTTAAACACTTTTTTTTTCCACAAAGAAAACTCAAATCTTTATTTGACGTGTTTTCTGTGGCACTGTTTTGGCATTTTAACAAGTCCTTTAAAGAATCACTCTAATAATTATGTTCGGCTTTAAGGGAAGTGTTGAAGGGGGGAATTTATTCAGCCTTTCATACATCGGAGCGGCACTATGCAATAGACACGGGATTTGGGGGGCACATTTTAATTTAATGAGAAAAAAATGATCAAAAGAATCTTTAGGTGAAGAAAGCTAGGCTAATTTCAGTTCTGCACATTAACCGATGGAAGGTTTGACTACTGAATGAATCCACTGTGGTTGAAATATATACTGTTTGTGTCAGTGAGGTTGGGCTTTCCCAGTCACTATAAGAAGTAGTTCTTTCAAACTCGTGGGCAGGGATGGGATGGAGAAACTGGGGGAGAGCGAAGGAAGGGGTTACTGTCCAGAAAAGAAATGTACTTACTACCTGCCTTGTGAAACGATAATCCCTCTATACAACACCCTAATAATAATAATACTAAAATTATATTAAAAACAAAGAAATCGCACATATGTCATCCCTTCACTCATGATTCCATTTCCTTGCTTTATATTTTCTTCTAGGATAAGCCGTTGACAAAAAGCTATAGCTTGTTTGTACTGTCTAGTGTGTGTGTGTGTGTGTGTGTGTGTGTGTGTGTGTGTGTCTATCTATATGTAACCTTCATGAGGTAGACATTGTCTTTCTAACCTTGATTCATATTCCTCATCTAGGATAGTGCTTGGCACACAGTGGCACACAGTAAGTATTTATGGGCTGAGTGGATGGATGAGGGAGTAGAGCTGTAAATGATACTCATTTGTGCTCCGGAGCTGCGGGAGTGCAGACTTCTCCTATGTTGAACTTCCTTCTACTTCAGGGCTGCGTCCAGTCCCTCTCCCCCACAGCTTGAATCACACAATCTTGGCTTCATTAAGAGGAATATTCGTGTGATTCGGGAATGATGTAAAGTCAACCAGTATTTTCTGGTGATGTCATGAAGCAATATTCCATACACTAGAATTTCTCCCAAGTAGAAACAGGTGGTAATGTTAATCCTTTCTTTCCCCATTTTAAAAGAGAGAAAGAAACCCCCTCAGTTCACAGAAGTGTTGAGATTTGGGACCATTTTCCCTTGCCATGTCTAACCACAGGGAGGGGTCAGAGAGCAGGCGGGACTGGGGAGCCTCTCCCCTGCCCAGCCATCCACTGGCAATATGTGTGTGAAATCGTTTTGGAACTCTACAGTCAATAGAAGGCTTGAAACTTCCTGAAGAATACTTGGATGGCAAATTGCAATTAATTTCGGCAGATATTGGCTCTTTGCTCAGTACCAGCTTCCACTCCCACCACAGCTCTATGATTAAACACCTTTCATACGTTCCTTGAACAGCTTGTATACAGTTTGTGGGAGCCAGAATGTACAATAAGGACCCTGTCTTCCAAATGTTAGGAATCTCCTCCCCTCCTTTCCCCTCCCCGCTTCTCTTCTCCCCTCCCCACCTCTCCTTTCCCCTCTCTTCTCCTCTCCTTCCCTCCTCTTTCCCTTGGAGTAGTTTGAGAAGCACTGGTGTTAGAATTCAGTGGTGAGCCTTGCTAGTCCAGACATTTTCTTCGTTTACTGACTGTTTAATACTGTGTTAATCTAATTGCTCATTTTAAATCTGTATTCTTTCCCTACATCGTTTTAATTCATTTTCTTCAAGTCCTATGTATCTGGAAATTTATGAGTTTCTTCTAGATTTTCCAGTTTTCTAGGTCTTGATTTCCTGAGTAGCTAGGATGGATCGTAGGTTTGAGCCACTAATACCTGGCTGGATCTTAGTCCAGTCCACCAGATCCTCGTGTGTGTGTGTGTGTGTGTGTGTGTGTGTGTGTGTGTGTGTGTGTGTGTGTGTGTAGATACTGGAGATTTAACCTAGGGTCTCTTGCTTGGCAGAACACTTAATCCATCTCTCCAGCTCAATGGCATTTAGGCCTTGAATAACAGGGTTATTCTGTGGTTTGTTGTTGGGTTTTTTTTGTTTGTTTGTTTGTTTTTGTCGGTCATAGGGCTTGAACTCAGTCTGGGTTTGAAGAGCTCAAGGCTACCTCTCTGCCCTTGATCCAAGCCCCACTTCCCAATTTCTAGCCACATCCGGGCTTGAGTCTGAGGTTTTGTTATTGTGGGACTTGAACTCCTGGTCCTGGGCATTGTCCCTGAGCTCTTCAGCTCCCAGCTAGTGCTTTACCACTTTGACACAGTGCCACTTGCGGTTTTCTGATGGTTAACTGGAGATAAGGCCCAGACTGCCTATGAACCATGACCCTGAAGTCTCAGCCTCCTGAGTAGCTAGGATTATAGGCATGAGCCACCAGCGCCCAGCTTTATTATTTTTGAGGTTGATCTGAATACTATTTGTTTCCTTCTTTCTCCCTTATTCATCTTAGAGTCTTAGAGTTTGTAAGTTTCTGAACTGAACATGTGGCTGTTTTTGAACAATAACAAAAAAATTCCAGATGTGTAAAACAAGGGCTTTAATGTCTGTCTCATCAAGAGTTTTAGAAAATAATACAGAAAAAGTAAAAAAGAATGGTGATTACCATATTTGATGAGAAAATGACAGGGAAATTTTCAGAATTGAGAAAGGTAGCAATATAGGAACAGGCTGAACATAATTAATTCCTAAATTCCCAAGAGTTGAAGTAGGTAGATCTTGTTTTTCTCTACTTCTTAGGAAAGAAAACTTTAAGACTATCCTTAATAGTAGATTGGCATTTCTGTTTACTCATGAGGTAACAATTTTTCTAAGATTTTTTTCCACATTTTTCTTTATTTCTAAGTCACATTACATGAAAATGATGCCAATTATGCCTTTTAAAATGATCTGACTATGTATTATCAAAATAAAATTTTAGTGCATTTTTGAAGTAGTGTTAGCCAGTGAATTAAAACAGTGGCTCATGCCTATAATCCTAGCTACTCTGGAGGCAGAGCTGTGAGGATTACAGTTTGAAGCCAGCCTGCCAGGAAAGTCAGTGAGACTCTTATATCCAATAAACTATTCAGAATAAGCTGGAAGTGGTGCTGTGGCTCAAGTAGTAGAGTGCTAGCCTTGAGCAAAATAAGCTCAGGGACAGTGCCCATGCCAAATTCAAGCGCCAGGACCAGCAAAACAAAAACAAAAACATGAAACAAAACCACCTTAAGTCAAAAACATTTAGAAAATATTTGAACTGATTCTATGTCCATACATAGTTAAGGGTGTGTGTTTCAACTAGTATATGTTTATTCTTCTGAGGTAATACTTAATATTTAAATAGCAAATAAAAGATATATGTGTATGGACATATATACATTCACATGTATATATAGATGTGGGGGTGTTTAAAGTCACATTTTCTCATATTTGTCTACAAAGCACACATTAGAATTTGTACAGTGCCTATCCAATGGAAATAAGAACAGGACCACACAAAATGTTTCCACTGTGTCATTTCATTCAATTCAGCTTCATGAAAATAAACTACTTACCACAAAAACTTGCTTGTCATTTCCCAGTCTTTAAAATGATCATTTTTAAGTCTATATTGAGTACCTTATTCCTTTTCTAAATTCTTGTCTACTCAAGTGACTTAAAGATTGTTTATTCTGCTTTGGGATTCTTTATTATTTTTTTTACCATATTTCTAACTATAAAATGCATATTATCAAAATATGTTGAGCCTTTGGGATAGTTTGATGTTGGTAATATAAGAGTTTTGGCTCATTCATTAAGAATTTTGTGGTATCTGGTTTTTCTTTTCATTTTTTTAGTATATTTGATATTTTTCTTATATTTTAACTTTTGGAGGTTTTTTTCTTTTAGCACATAATAGAGAACGGACTTTATTCTCCAGAGCATTCAACTTAATGTTTATTTAGTTTTCTTTTTTTATCTGTTTATCAGAGATTGTATTTGTAAAACATTTTCTCCCCAGGAATCTTAGATTTTCTTGACACTAATCCAAGACACAGAACTCTGATCCAAAAAAAGCATGAATTATTTCCAGATCTTTTAAATAGGTAGGAGACAGATGAATAACAAAATGTTATTACTTGCATAAGCAGAATATCGAAACATGGGCAATTATAATAGATTCTATTTCTAATTACTCAGGAGGAGCAATTGCCCTCATGAGGAAGACTTCCCTCCCTCCCTCCTTCCCTCCCTCCTTCCCTCCCTCCCTCCTTCCCTCCCTCTTTCCCTCCCTCCCTCCCTCCCTCCCTCCTTCCCTCCCTCCCTCCCTCCCTCCCTCCCTCCTTCCCTCCCTCCCTCTCTCCCCTCTCTCCCTTCCTCCCTCCCTTCCTTTCCCTTTTTCTTTTATTTCTTCCTTCCTTCTGTCTTTCCATCTTTTTTGGGTTATATTTTGAACTTTGCACTTAATGCCAAGCATTCTAGCAAGTGAACTATGGGCCTAGCCCTTTTTGCTTTTCATTATTTTCAAGATAGGGTCTTTCTTGCTTTTCTTTTGATTATTTTCAAGGTAGGGTCTTTCTTGCTTTTCTTTGACTAGCCTGGACTGAGATTCTCCCATTTTATATTTCCTGCCATATCTGGGATGACAAATGTATTCCAGCATATCTAGATTTTTTTGCCCGTTCTAGTCTGGAACAGTGATCTGTTTGGTCTTTGTCTCCTGAATAACTGTGGTGATTGAAGTGAGCTATCAGCAACACTTCATGTGTTTTCATAATAATTCCTATATTACATAATTTTTGATTTGTTTGTTTTTCGACCTCAGCCCTCTTGAAATTTCCAGCCAGATCATTTCTAGTGTGTAGGATGTTTGGTGGCGTTTCTTGGCTTCTGTGACATTAAGCATGAGTCTAGATGTTACCGAATGTGCAGTCATTCCTGACTAAGAACTACTGCTTAGGGCCGTATGTTGATTAAAAATTCAGCAAATCTAGTCTTTCTCCTTACTTCCTAGTTGTTTTCTATTATACTTAAGATTTATCTGTCAGGGAGGGAAATGGGGACCAAAACATGAGAAGGGGTATCAATGTTTGTGAAGTAATGCACCTTCTACCTGCTGTATATAATGTAATCTTTCTATTAATTACAATAAAAAGTGATCCAAAAAAGATTTATCTGTCAATTACACTTTAATTTTGTTTTCTATTTTAATCTGTTTGGGGGTGCTAATAACATACTGCTACAAATTTTGGCTCATGATGCTAGTGTAGATTGGCAGGGCTGCATCTGGTGATGACTTTCTTGCAGTTTTGAGGTAGTGTAATCACAGGGTTAAAGAGAGCCCTAGCCCTGCTGTCTTGTAGAGAAGACTGCCTCTGGAGATGACTAAGCTAATCTGTTACTTATTAAGGGCCCAATCCTTACTTACTAAGGGCCTACCTCTTCATAGTTCATAAAAGAATAAACTTTCAGGACTCTTCATTGGGCTTTGCTTGAACTCTGGGCCTGGGCGTTGTCCCTGAGCTCTTCAGCTCATGGCTAGCATTCTACCACGTGAGCCACAGCACCACTTTCACTTTTCTGGTGGTTAATTGGAGATAAGAGTCTCATAGACTTCAGTGCCCAGGCTGGCTCTGAACTGCACTCCTCAGATCTTAGTCTCCCGAGTAGCTAGGATTACAGGCTGAGCCACCGGTGCCTGCCTGGCCTTGCTACTTTCTTTCTTTTACTTCAAATGAACTTGCTATAGTTGGTTATGAGAAAGCATTGATTTAGTATTTTTTCTCCCATCAATCCCATTCTGTATTCATTGTTCACATATATTTATTCCACAAAAATTATTCCTTACTCACTATCTGTCTATTTACCTTCCCATGATGACACAATTCATCTTTCTAGGATTCACATTGGAAAGGCACAATTTTCCTTCATTAAAACCTCTGTTTAATGTAATGTAGACTACTGAGCTTCTCTTGAGAGAACCGGTTACACCATCACCTGTGGGTATCTAACGTAGAATAAGGACAGTGGTAGGCTGGGCGTGGGAGTCTTTCAACTCTGTCACTTCTGCCCTCACTCTGAGCTGATAGCTTCCTTTCTTCCTTCATAAAGAAAGGGGAAGTCATCAGAAGGAAAAAGTCCCCTTTCTGATTTTGTGTGGGACATTGGCTGTGAGAACAGCAAACTTGTAGCATATCTCCCATTGCTTAGCCAACCACGTCAACCAGGGCCCTGGCCATTGTTTCATTGTTCAGACATGGAGAGTAGGGAGAGCACTTTTGTTGACTGGGCTTCTGTCTGAGTGGTGGGGTACGCTGTTTCCCTCTGTACCCTTTGGTGAGTTGATGCGGCCACGCTGGTTTCTGTTGGAATGGGTGGTGTTTGTCCCGTTCCTACAACTGTGTGCCAGCGCTTGAGAGCATGCAGTTTTTCCAAACTCACATCTTCTGGCTTCTTTTCAAGGAGGTCCTACCAGAGCTGCTTGCCAACAAATGCATATAGAGAAAATAAATTTGTCCTTTGAAGAGCAGAAGAAAGCAATCTGCAGGCAGTGCTACAGTAACAACACTATTAGGCTGTACTTCATAAATGTAACAACAAAATGCCCTGCCAAATATTGTTTTCAGTAGCCCCCCCCCGTGTGTGTGTGTGTGTGTGAATTAAAGCACAAGCATATGAATCCCCTCATATCGTTAGACCCAAATTCAATGACATAGGAAACCATAGAGTTCCAAGAGTTATTTATTCAGAAATGAAGGCAGATGATGGAATTTTGAACTTCCTCCCCTACACTAGCTCCCAGGTGTGAGTATTGGAGAGATGGGGCTGTGGGGGTTGAATTTCAGTGAAACATAGCAGGTGTCCCAGAGAAACACCTCATGGCACAACAGGGCATTTCTCCAGCACTTGTACCTCCTGGCTTCCAATCCATACCACTTGGAAACCGTTTCCAGAAGACTACAGCATGGGTGATAAAAATATCTCGTGGCTGGGAATGGAGGCTCCTATCTGTTCTTTGTCTTTTCACTTGGATATAGAATAATAGTAATATGTCTGTCATCTTTTTTATTCTGAAATTTCTTTGAGCTGTACACAAACTAGTTTGTTGATTTTTTTTTCTTGTTTTAAGCTGGCACTGGTGGCCCATGCCTGGCAGTTCTAGGGGCTTAGAGGCTGAGACTGGGAAGAAGTTGATCAGAAAAACTTTGACCTTACCTCCATGAAGGGAAGCTGAACCTGGGGGGTAGCTCCTGTGAGCTCACCAGCTACGGGAGTCCCATACGAGGACCATGGCTCAAGCCATACACCCAGGTGGGAAGCGAGACTCATTATCTCAGAAATAACCAGCCACAAAACAGGGCTGAACATGTGTCTCAGGAGGAAGACTCTAGCCTAATAAGCATAAGGTCCTCAGTTCATACTCCAGTATTGCCAAAAAAGAAAAGAAAAAAAGTCAATGAAGGGACAATCTACAAATGATTGAGGATCTATATACTAAATACTTTCCAAAGACACAATTATATATACATGTATATATATATATCCATCAATGTAAATAAGCATATTTCAAGTGCTATATTTGCCATGCAGATAGTTTCAGGTGTTGCTAGAAGAGAGGCATGACTGTTTTCTGAATCTGTGACAGTGACCCCTGACCCCAGTCAGAAGAAGAACTAGGGATAAAATTCATACAATGCTCCAGTGTTATATATATATACCTTGTTATATGAACCTCCTCATTCCTTTCCTATTCCCTAAGCCACGTGTTCTTCTGCTTTATCTATATTTCTGCTTTCCCTAAGTAAGGTGGCTATTACTATTTGCTTTCACTAGATATTATCTGTATAAACATTTGTGATTTGCAAAATGGAAGATACACAGTGTGTTTTGCCCTGACCCACATATCTCCTTGAAGAAGGCTCTGTTTATTGCGCACTCTTCTCCGAGATGAACATGATGTAGAGATTGCTTTTGTGCTTGTCTTGGGAGGTGCATGTTGGAATGAAAAAATCCCACACAGAGAGACGAGGCACAAGTTGAGCTCCGGAGTTGCAATGCTCCGTTTCCTTTTATTTATTTCTTTTTAAGAACATGTTCTCAGATTTTCCTCTTGCATTGACCCAAGATAGTCTTTTGAGCAACTTGTAATTTTTCAGCTGCCTCCACCCTGTGTTTTTGGATTTCTCTTGTTTCTTAACTCTTGTGGCCACTTTGAGTTTTTTTTTTCTTTTATACTAGTGCTTCAGAAAGTATCAAACGGCAGCAAAATTATTTACTAGCAATATATAATTACTCAGAACATATGTACTTACCTCTCCTCGAATTTGTCTAATTCTATTTGGAAAATAATCTTTAGTTGGACTCTCCCATAGTTAAAATTGTTTTTATAGTTTCTTCTTTAGCAAGAAGAATTTAGAGAGAAAAAAACTTCTGCAGTAGACTAAAACCTGATCATCTCTGCTTAATATAATTCTGTCCTCTTAACTACATTGTCATGTGATTAAATTCACTGAATACTGATTTCAACTCATGATTTATAGAGACATCAGGGTTCCACTTTTTGTCTAGCTTACATGACGGGTTATCTGTGGACCAGAGAAGCAAGATTTCTGACAAAAGCTGAGCCCATAGCACCTACTCAGTTCCGCCTCTGAATGGGTTAGCACTGACTTCAGACTTGATTTGAAATCTGGGATTGTAAAAATGTTCATATTTATAAAATATTGGGAAGGATCCCATGTGTGTAGCTGGAACTGTATTTCAAGTGCCTTTGGAGAAGGCACTCTACTGAGTCCTTTTCTCCTTCCCTATGGAAAGGATTATTGTAAAACCCATTTAGGGTGTAAATCCAGACCTTAGCTATCATCGATGTACGTGCTTGTGTTAGTCCCTCTAAACTATGGAAATGTGTTGCTGACAAGTTCTTGTTGAAAGTGCGGGCATGTTTGAAGTCTTGTGTAGGCTTCTTCTCTGCCTTAAAGATGGTCTCTTCCTGTTCCGTCGCACATGGCAGAAGGAGTGAAGAGAGCTTGAGCCTCTTTCTTCCCTTGGGTAGGTGGAGTCCTCGTGAATTAACCACTTTCTCGAAGCACCAGCTCCAGTTTCCCAAAGCCCCAGATTCCAATGCGTGGATTTTGAATGGACACCAACATCCAGAACTTGGCAGCCACTCACAATTGCCGGACATTCCTTGTCTTCCAGCTCAAAATGTCAGTCTCGTGAGTTCCATGTTGTTACCTGCAATGAATATACTACTCCCGAACCATTATTGCTGCAGTGTTCACACTGGAACCCCTTTAGCCTTAGAGAACATGAGCACAGTGTGTCTGCCCGAGGGAGCTGTGGGCCTTGAACCACAGCAGACCAAATCATATTCAAATGGCTTTTGAATGCTTTAGCTTAAGTGCTATTTACTAGAATGCACAATAAGTCCTTGCTTGTTTTAATGTATAATGTTTCATTTACCATATGTAAAAATAGTACCTCAATCATTCTAACTCACTCTAATGTACTCAACATCCATCTAAGAAACATTCTTACTGTATTTAGAATACTCATTATTAATGTATTTTGCCAGCATTTCTTGAGGGTTTACTCTGACCAGACAGAGCAAGGTGCCAAGCACAAAGATATACTTTAAAAAAAAAATATCAACTTGGGCTGGGAGTTTTTCCTAGTGGTGGATTGCTTGCCTAGGATGCATGAAGATGCGGGTTTGATTCCTCAGTACACATACATAGAAAAAAGCTGGAAATGGTGCTATGGCTCAAGTTGTAGAGCCCTAGCCTTGAGAAAGCCCAAGAACAGTGCTCAGGCCCTGAGTTCAAGGCCCAGGACTGGCAAAAAAAAATCAACTAATCTGCTATGGAGGGAACTGGTAATGTAAATGTATAAATGAAAAGTCTATTGGTACTTTGAATAATGTACAGAATCCAATTAGGATCCCAATTCAGGACAAAAACGTCAAAGAAGAGGCTACATCTGTGATGGTTATTTTGAGAACTGAGTAGTAGAGAAAGCAGCATGAGAAAGGCAGAGCTGGGAAAGGTTTGGGTGTTTTGGAGAACTGGAGATAGTTCGATGTTTTGGGTACTTCAGTGAGTAGCAAGGAAAGAATATACAATTGCAGATATAGGGAAAGGCTGGAGAGTTGTTGTTGTGTCATATCTGAAGTCAGAATTTATCTTGTGGGCATTACTGGAATACCAGAAGCGCTCCAGGCAGGCAGAGGGACCGGTGGAATGTGTTTCACAGTGGAGTAGATAAGAATGAGGCCAAGCCAGACTTACGGGAAAGAGAAGGCTTAAGTAACCATAGCACGGGCCTAGGTGCAAAGTAACAATAGCTTGACAGAGCCATGCAAGTGGACAGTGACAAGGCACTGAGATGGAGATGTACTAGCAGTGGGGCTTGTAGGGTGTACTCACCAACTGCATACAGTAGGTTAGGAGAGAAGAATGTAACAGAATTCCTTGGTTTTTAACTCGAAGGATGGAAAATAGTGCCTGTAACTGAGATGCAGAAGACTAGAGAAAGATCGTTTTTATTAGTTTTTCTTATTGATTCTTGGCATTCCTCTTATATCAATCACCAGTTGCCCACTTGGTTTGCCTTGGAGAGTCTCTGCTGTGTGCAGCAGGAAGCAGGATCTGATTGGTGGGGGCCATCTTTCTGGTGCCACAACTGGCAGACTGATTCTTGTATTTGCTCAGTTCCCTGAGGAAGCTGGGAAGCGAAACATGTTTATATGGCTAAGGAGCAATAGGAATGTAAGAAGAAATTGTCAAGGGGAGAAAGAAAATCAGGAGTTAGGGCTTAGTATTCGAAAGAAAGAAACATTTGAAGAAGGAAACTGGCACTACTGTCAAGCGCAGGTGTAAGGAGCCACTGGCGTTACTATGAGAACACAGGCGAGCCTGGAAAGAGCATGTTGGTACCGTGATGTGTGAAGAAGCCAAGTGAAGCAGCATGAACTCTGAGAGGGAAGCAAGCATGCAGACAAGGAAGACTTCATCTCAAACACCTTCACTTAATCTCGTCTGAAAAGATTATTTTTCCAGATTCTCAGGCTTCAGTGATTAAAAGGTAGACACATTTATTAGTTAGAACTGCCATTCAGCTCATTATAGTGAAGGGATAAGTGTGCAATGGAGAAGAGATATGGCTCCGTCCTGACTGCAGAGAGCAGGGCGAACTAGGAGTTGGTAGAAATTGGAAGATCAGGAGCTTAAATAGTTTTCTCCTGGAAGCTTTATGTTTTCTGTAAAACAGGATGCCAGAGCATCTGTCCAGAAGAAAGGCAGTGGGGGATTGGACAGAATGTGAAAAGCAAATTATGAAATACTGCCAGAGACATGAATGTAACACAACAGGTTGATAAAGGCAGACAAAGAAGGCAACCAAGGTATTGGGTGCTAAGTGCTAGTAGATCTTTTGCTGCTCATACATTTGACTGTTCTTTTTTAAAAAATAAATCTTTGGCTGTAATTTTCTTTGATAGTAGACAGTTAAACAAACCTATAACAACAAACACAACCAAGTAAAACAACTGCCCATAAAGGTGAAGCAGCAGCCTGCAAACTTAGTCTAGACTAGCCCAGCACTTCCTCATCAAACCCGAGGAAACTTGGATAGTGACTTATGCACACCAGAATTAATGTGGGAGTAAAGGGAATGAAAGCCCTCAGTCACTGGGAACTCCAAGGGGAGCAGGGCAAATTGAGCTGAATTTTCTTTGGCTCCTGATCTGAAAGTTCTCTAGAAAAGGCTTTTCGAGGAAATGAGAAAAATGCCAAGAGGGGGAGTGTGCTAAATGTGGGGTAGATAAGCCCATGAACATACTGTACTTGTCCAAACGACCAACCTGGTAGGATTGGATTCCAGCCTGTAACTGTAGCTGCATTATCACTTAGAAAGCTTCACATGAGGTATCAGGCACCAGCTACACATTGGCCGCCATGTCTTCTGAGTCCGTGGCTGGAAGAAACAGTGCCAGTATTTATCTAAATGTCTCCAAGGAGATTTGATCTTTACTTTCCCTACCATGTACTGCTAACCCTTATATAAATGTCCAGACTGTTTTAATGTCATCAGAAGAGAAGCTCAGACATTATTCGGCTATCTCTCACATGTCTGAGCCTATGGATTTAAGCCGGATCTCCATAGATTTGCATTCCTGTAACAAGATAAGAGATGAACAGGAATTTTGTTCTCTGAGTGTGTTACATTCCCTTGGTTCTTCAAGGTCTGCATGAAAGCCATGAGAGTTTCACATGACTGTGGGTACAGCTGATACTATGCAGCAACTTGGTCAAGATTTCTTATTATGTGTGTGTAATGCATATTATTATGTATTATATATAATAATGTTAGACATCATCTACACAATATGCAATATATAGTGCATATTTTTAGTATTATATTATGTACATATAACATGGAGCCATGGGAGTGAGAACACAGATCTTGTGCTAGTCACACTCAAGTGTCAATTCATGGGTAAATCCCTGGGGCAACTCTGTAGGGATGCTGAAGGTGAGGACTGAGAGTCTGCACTCCTAATCATTTGCCAGAAAAGCTATTGGCTCAGCAAGTTGTCAGCTTACTCAGAATCCAAATATATGAGAATCAGTAGCGATCAGGTCAGGAAGAGAACAGATAACATTAAGCTGGGAATGTTTCCCTTATCTTTTGAGAAGCTTTTCAGTAAGTCTTCATATTAACCATAAATCTATTTAGCTTCCTTCAAATATGTATGAGTGTGCAGCAATTAAAAAGAAGCCCTTGGACAGACTAAATCCACTAGCACAACGATATTCATTGCAGCACTATTTACCATAGCAAAGATATGGAACCAACCCAGATGCCCCTCAGTTGATGAGTGGATCAACAAGATGTGGTATTTGTACATAATGGAATTCTATGCTGCTGTCAGAAAGAACTACTTCGCCCCATTTGTAAGGAAATGGAAAGACTTAGAAAAAAATCATAGTAAGTGAGGTAAGCCAGACTCAAAGGAACATAGGCTCAATGGTTTCCCTCATTTGTCATAATCAGTAGAAACCTTGGGCTCTACTAGCAGAGATTTACAATAGAGCAAAACCTAGATACATAAGGCCATATAGTATGATGCTAAATGAGAGGACCTCCAGGATATGGAAACAAAAGCCATATAATGAGTGATTGTTGTCCTTAATGTACTATGTTATCTCTCATCTCTTTTGCTGTCCCTTGGTTATCTCATATTGTTACAGTATTTTACCTTGTTATCTGATATATTGTATATATGCTTATTTGGTTATTTGAAATAGAATAGGGAAGGGGGGAAAACAAGATGAGGGGTGGGGGTGGGCGGAGGGAAATGGGGACCAAGACATGAGAAAGGGTATCAATGTATGTGAAGTAATGCACCTTCTATCTGGTGAATATAATGTAATCCTTCTATTAATTACAATAAAAATATATGGAAAAAAGAAGCCCTTGGGAAGGGATATCAATAGTCAAGAAGTGATATACTCACTACCTGAAAAATATAACTGTAACCCCTCTATATACCACCCTGACAAAAAAATAAAATTAAAAAGGAAGCCCTGTTAAAAATTTGGGAGGAATGTTTTGATATTAATAATTATTAAAATGATAAATCTAATAATTGTTTAACAATTCATATGATTGTTATTTAATAAGAATAAGAAATAATATAACAGTAAATATCCAAATCAGTGTATCCTTCAGAATGAATGAATAGGAATTTATGTTTTTTAAAGACTTATGAAGAAAGTGGTTCATTTCTTGAGAGAGCTTTCAATTCAGTAGTCATTTGGTGCCACTTTTACTGAGATTTCTAAAATCATTAGTGCATGTTGTACTCTGTGATGATCATGGGTCTTCATTTGCCATCCACTTTCTTTTATTATTATTATTTTTTTTACCAGTCCTGGGGCTTGAACTCAGGGCCTGAGCACTGTCCTTGGACTTTCTCAAGGCTAGAGCTCTACCACTTGAGCCTCAGCACCACTTCCGGCTTTTTTCTATGTATGTGGTACTGAGGAATTGAACCCGGGTCTTTATGCATGCTAGGCAAGCACTTTAACCACTAGGCCAAACTCCCGGCGCCATCCACTTTCTTTTCTCTCTCTCTCTTTTTTTTGTCAGTTGTAGGACTTGAACTCTGGGCCTAGGCGTTGTCCCTGAGCTCTTCAGCTCAAGGCTACCGCCCTACTCCTCGAGCCACAGTGCCACGTCCTCTCCTCTTTTTCTTCTTTTCTTTTTGTTTTTTTGGACCTCAACCTTTGTGGTAGTGACGGCAGGGGCGCCCTGTGCGCAGGGGTGGCTCAAACCTACCCAGCTAGGCTCAGGGAACTGCACTCCTCTTGGCAGTGGGTTGGGAATGGTGTGTGGAAGCCCTCAGGGGGCCTTGTACGAATTTCCTTTGGTCTTAAAGGAGAGACATAGAAGAGAAAGCTCATTTCTGTATTTTATTAGGACATGAGTTCTAGAACCAGCTCGAAACTAAAGCCAACACAAAGGATGGCATTGGTAGTAACATCAGCCACCAAGATTTCCAATCCGGCCACGATCCTCACTCTCTCTTATTGCCTGCAATAATCTCTTGTTTGGGCTTTAAAGAGGGTTTCACTGTTGTTACAGGTGGTCCAGACTGGACTTGAACTCACAATCCTCCTGCCTCAGTCTCCAGAGTGCTGAAATTATCAATGTCTACCTTCTTGCCTGGCCTATCATTTATTATTATTATTATCTTGTTATTTGTTTGGTTTGAGTTGTCATTGCTTAAAGTGGAAACATCCCATTGTAATCGTCACATCAAAATCAAGTGGCAAAGACCATAGGAGGATCTTGATGCATTAAAAATGTGTACACTATTTTATTTAAAGACATAGACACTTAGTCTGACTACATTGTAAAGAGGAGTCACATTGATCTTCTATTAGGTGAATACGTGGATTTCCTTTTAAACAATTAAAACAATGTAATGCAAAAGATAAACTTTCACATTACACTGAAATACCTTGGCACCAAGCAACATTTGAACAAACCTTTGTTTTCGCGTTCCATTTCATGTGCTTTGTATGACTTCTGATGAGGTGGTTCTGCTTAATTCATGGGTGCTATTACTGTAACTAGGAATCTTTAGAACATCAAGTCACCACTGAACACACACGCACACGCACACGCACACACACACACACACGCACACATGTGCACACACACATGCAAAATGGAAACTGTACAAACATAAAAAGCCAGCTCTCAAAGCACAGTTCAGACTGTTGAAATGCTTTGGGCAATGGCTTTTCCCAACAGTAAACAGAGCTGCTTCTTGACTACGACAGCACAGGGCACTCCTCGGATAGCCCGGGCCGCACACGTGTGAGGCTTGAAGCAGGTGTCTGGAGGAAAATTCTGCAAATGTTTCCCGGTGTTGTTGGCAATTTTCAAGAAAAGATAAAGATCTGAATGTGGGGGACTGAATAAGAAAGGGGAAGAAAATTCAAAATTAGAGAAGAGGGGAGGGAAGAAGAGAAGGAGGAGAGAAATGAAGAGGGAAAAGGGGAGAAGAAAAGAAAAATGCAAGGGGGAGAGGGAGAGGTAAGGGAAAGGAAAAGAGGGAGAGGGAAAGGAAGGGAAGGAGGAGAGAGAGAGAGAGAGAGAGAGAGAGAGAGAGAGAGAGAGAGAGAGAGAGAGAGAGAGAGAGAGAGGGAGGGAGGGAGGGAGGGAGGGAGGGAGGGAGAAGAGAAGAGAGAGAGAGAGAGCAAGAGAGGGAGCAAGAGACTGCAAAAGAGAGCCAGCAAGCCCCTCAAGCTCCAGCCCATTGGCGGGCAAGACACCTGATGTATTGCTTACAGGGAAGAGAAAGGTCTTATTGTGCTCCAACCACTGCGTTACCTCAGGCTCCTTTCTTAATAGAGAATGGATGCAAGTGGCTGGCTCACGTCATTGCCAAGTTTAATTAAACCAGCCAGTGCTGGGCTGAAGAAGCAGAGAATGAAATGTATTGGGGGAAAATATACATCTGAACACATTTGACATGAGAGTTTTGCATCCCGTGCTTAATGTCAAATGCAGGGTTGTCACTCTTACTTGTCTTTATGCACTAGTCTGAGGGCTGAGTGGTGGGGCCTGTGTTCAGAGCCACCACACTTGCCAAGCCAAAACCCTGGCTGAGGGCTAAATTTGCTACGAGTGAATGAGTGCATTTTTGTTTTCTTACTTGCCACAGGCTACTTTCTGTAAGCATTGTGCTCTCTCTTTTAAGGGAGTACAGGGGTACCTTTTACTAATTCACCAATGTATGGAACCCACTTCGAGGGTGTGCATTGTTGTATTTGGCACAAAGACGCACAGAAGCTCGCAGCTGCCTGTTCAAGAATGAGGGTTGAGTCTGCCCCAAACATCAGGAAAGGCTAAGAAAAGACTAATGGACAGCAACTGGCCATTTGGTTACTGCTCTGTAGGGCGGACTGTTCTACTTGGAGAACCTGGATTTCCAGAGCAAGGATGTGCAGCCCTCCTCAAGCTAGACCAGGAGGTAGACTCTGTGATCCTGCTCCCCATCACCACCAGTCCTCCCTGGGCTTGGTCATTTCAGGAATACAAAGTGAGTGGAGTTGGTAAAGGATATTGTTTTCTTTTATTCCGCATGGAATAGTCTAAGTTTATAAATGAACTGGAGGAATTAAGACAAAAAGAATGAGCACAATTCAAGCACCATTTCGCCTTCTCCTCCTTTTCCTTCCCAGTGTTTTCTCAGGCGCAGACGCAAGGCAGCCTGGCGTGTGGCTGTGCTCTGGAGACACAGTGCACACCACTCTTCCTAGAGGATAAGACTCATCTGTCGCTAAAA